>NC_091450.1:48656618-48956618 GCF_964237555.1 Oryctolagus cuniculus
GAAAGAGTTGACATTGGCTTGGTGCCATTTCCTTCTGAATACTTGATAAATGCTTGAATGATTGGTATATGCTTGATATCAATCACCAGTGAAGATATCTGGACCTGGTGTCTTTCTTGTGGGAAGCTTTTAATTTAATTTTAAATTCTCTCTCTAAAAAATATAACACACACACACGCACATACATATGTCAAGGCAACTGTCAATTTAATTTAAGTTGTTAAATTCATGGATAATGTTGTTCAGAGTACTCCTTTATATTGTGTGATCTGTTGTGGCTCCTCCTCTCTCACTACTGATATTGGCATTGGCCTTCTCTCTCTCTCTCTCTCTCTCTCTCTCTCTCTCTCTCTCTCTTCCTTGCACCCTCATTTCCAGGTAAAGATTTATCAATTTTATTACACTTTTCAAATAATCATTCCTCAGTTCATGGATTTTCTTATTGTTTGTCCTTTTAAAGATTGTATTACTTTGTAGCTTTTCAAGTGTCTATTTGAGGCACACAGAATTGAGTTTAGCTCTTTTTTTCAAATGAGAAGCCTGTAATTCTATACAAGTCACTCTAAACTCTACATTAGCTATAGAACCCAGATTTTTATGTTGAATTTTCATTATTACTCAGCTAATTTCTTGTGTATTTTTGACACCTAGGTTACTTAGAAGTTGGTTGTTCAGATTTGGAATTTTACTGTTTATCGTTTTGATTTAATTTTGTTTAGACAAAGTACTTCGTGATTTCAGTATGTCTGGGTTAATTAAGGTTTGCTTTTTCATGGCATAGCATGTGGTCCAGTAAATGAACCTTGTGCCTATACAGAAAGTATGTATTGCTCTATAAATATCAATTAAACTGAGATGCTTGATAACGATTTAATTGTTGATAAGGTTAAGTACTGGGCTATAGTTTATTTGTTGGGTTTTATTGTTTGGTTTTATTTCTTCTTGCTTGCTTCTGTTTTTTATTTCAAGTTCTTTTTTTTCTCTTTTTCTTTTTTTTTGTTGGGGGGCATGATGGAGTGAAAGATTGACTTTCTGCATTTCAACTTGATTTTCTTATTGTCTTTCATCTTGACTTTTGCAACACGTGTTAGTGGATGATACAGAGATCACAACACCAGTGTTGCCTGTTAACAGTGTACAGAGAGCTCGTGTTGCACTGTTTCATGGAAACTCGGTCAACTTTGCCGCTGTATGTGTTCATATCAGCTGCTGCCTCTGTGCTGTCAACGTGCATCACAAGTCCACAAAATAAGTTTCTAAGTTTTTTCCTGAAAAACTCCTGTGTCATAACAAAAGTACAGGAGGAAAAGGTAGAAAGCTTTGTATTCACTTTGCAGTTTATCCTTTCGAATGCTATTTCCTTCTTTCTGAGACAATGAATTTCTGCCTAGAGTAGCTACCTTTAGCTCTTGAGAGAAGTTCCTTCCTAGGTAGGTCTGTGGTCAGTAAATTCTCTTGTCTAAATCCACTTGTCTGATTACGACTTTATACTTCTTAACCATTTTTAAGAAAAGTTTACTAGCTGCAGAAATTTGTGTTGACATATTTTTCTTTGAGCAGTTGAAAAATATTTGACTCTCCTCTGCCCCTGTAGTTCCAGTCTGCCATTAATCAAGTAATGAGTTCATTTATTTTCTTACTGTTTTTGTCATTTGACTTCCAACTACTTGATGATGATATGCTTTTTTGTCCTGATGGTATTTGCTGAAAATTTTGAACCTGTGAATTTCTTTCATCAAAGTTGGAATGGGGGCCAGCACCATGGCTCACTTGGTTAATCCTCTGCCTTTCGGCGCTGGCATCCCATATGGGCGCCAGGTTCTAGTCCCGGTTGCTCCTCTTCTAGTCCAGCTCTCTGCTGTGGCCCGGGAGGGCAGTGGAGGATGGCCCAAGTGCTTGGGCCCCTGCACCTGCATGGGAGACCAGGAAGAAGCACCTGGCTCCTGGCTTCGGATCGGTGCAGCGCCGGCTGAAGCGGCCATTTGGGGAGTGAACCAATGGAAGGAAGACCTTTCTCTCTGTCTCTCTCATGGTCTGTAACTCTACCTGTCAAATAAATAACAATTTTAAAGAAAGTTTGAATGGTTGGCCATTCTATTTTTCCAAGCTTTTCTACTCCATTCACTGTCTATTCTTCTTTTGAGACCTATGTTAGACTGGTTTATAACAGTTAATGTTATAATGTTCATTATTTCTCCATGTTTTATTTCAATTGAAAATTTTTAATTTATTTTTCCCCTCCAGTTTACCTAGTTGCATATATTATTGGCATTCTGGCATCTCATACAGTGACTTTTTAAATTTCAAATATAATTCTCAATTATAAAACGTTCCATTTGGTTATTTTTTATTGTTTCTATTCCAATGCTTTCACTTTCTTTCTCTTGTTCCAACACCAACATGTTTTCCTTCATAAAATTTTTATCATTATAACTAATTTTAAATCAATTCTTGTACATTCTATCAAATGCATTACAGGAAAGCTGCCTATAGATCAATTTTCTTTTTATAAAATTAAAAATGTAAGATTTCTGTTATTTATTTATTTTTTCTTTCTTTCTTTTTTTTTTTTTTTTTTTTTTTTTTTGGACAGGCAGAGTGGACAGTGAGAGAGAGAGACAGAGAGAAAGGTCTTCCTTTGCCGTTGGTTCACCCCCCAATGGCCACTGCGGCCAGTGCACCACGCTGATCCGAAGCCAAGAGCCAGATGCTTCTCCTGGTCTCCCATGGGGTGCAGGGCCCAAGCACTTGGGCCATCCTCCACTGCACTCCCTGGCCACAGCAGAGAGCTGGCCTGGAAGAGGGGCAACCGGGACAGAATCCAGTGCCCCAACCGAGACTAGAACCCAGTATGCCGGCGCTACAAGGTGAAGGATTAGCCTATTGAGCCACGGCGCCGGCCTGTTATTTATTTTAAAGTCAGAGTTGGAGAGAGAGAGAGAGAGGGAGAGAGAGATTTTCTATCTGCTGGTTCACTGCCCAAATGGCTGATGGCTACAATGGCCACAATGCCTGAGGTTAGGCCAGGCTGAAGCCAGGAGCCAGGAGCTTCTTCTGGTCCCCCAACTGGATAGCATGGGCCTCGGGCACTTAGGCCACTGCCTTCCCAGGAGGAGCTGTATCAGAAAAGGAGCAGCCTAGACATGAACCAGTGCCCATACAGGAAGCCGGAGACACAGGCAGAAGCTTTACCAGCTATACCACAGTGCTGGTCCAAGATCATTTTTTTACAAGAATGTATCCTATTTTCTTACTTCTTCATATGTATTTTTACTTTTTATTGTACCCTAAGCAATTTCTCTTTAGTGACTCTTAGTTTTCTTTTGCTGGGCAATTTGTTTGGAATTGAAGGGCCAACTCTGTGTCTTCTTGCCTTGTTTCTTATTTGCTGCCCTGCTCTCAGATGAGCTCTTTGATATTTCCTTGAGTTTCTTGAATTCTTTTCCACGCATTCATGGTTTCATGGTTAGCCAGAGCTAGGGGAAGACAGAATTTCAGGGTTCCCTCTCTGGTGTTTGATCTCTTTTCCTAGTGGCTTCAATAGTTTCCCTGCACAGAAGCTTCCATTTTTCCATTAGCTTCCCCTGTGTCAAATAACCATGCCAACCATGGTTGATCTTAGGCAAAACATTGTAGAAAAAGTGAGCAATTCCATTCAACTCTACCCTTCCTGGTGTGGACACGCCAATGGAATACAGTCCCTTCTGAGTACTCTTCAGTGCCGTAGGTAGCTATTGACTTTGTGTTACGTTCATAGTTTCTAGTTATTGCCTGCAGATGGACTACTTGGTCACTCTCCTTCAATAACTTAAGTTTTTATACCAGGTTTTATGCTTGACAAGATTAATCTCAGTTCTCAATCATGACCTTTGAATGATGATCTTTTCAAATTTTTGATAGTCATCATTGGGAAGAAAATGTAATCCTACCAGTAGGTGTTAAAAATTGAAGACCATTTTTATAGCTATTCCCAAAATTATAGTAGTTGGAGTGATTTTAAGGGAGCTAACAATTCCTCTGTTTTGTACTGACAAATTAATGTTGAAATTCCTTGTGATAATGCAAATGGGTTTCAAATCCAACAGAGTGTTTCATATCAAGTATTTCAAAATAATGATGATGCTCTAATTAGTAGAAAATACATGCATTGCTCGAGCAGTCACCTGCAGTTAACCTGTATGCCTCTACAAGGGCATATTAGCTGCTAAACCATCTGATATGTGTGAAGGCAGAGATTCTGGCCCCCTGGAACTGCTTGCTCTGCAAGGAGCATCTTTGGACACCTCAGTGGCTTCAACTACAACCCCCACACCTTCACCTGTGTGTCTAACTCCTCAGCTGTTTGCATCGTTGGCTTATGGTAGGTTGGAGTAGAGCCTACAGGTGGATGTCATGCAACTGTCCAGTGTACAGGGACACTTTTTGGCTATTCTTAGAGAGGTGTGCCAAGTAAGAAATGTTGGGGGCCGTTCATCACATTTGATGTTTGCTGGGACTTGAGAATCCACTGTCCGATGTACCTCTTCTCTTCCTAGAGCAAATTTCTTAGGAACTCTACATTAAAGACTGTGCGTGGTTCTTATACCTAGGCTATGGGTCTCGGAGGACTCCAACTTCCCCTTGCGAGTAAGCAAGACTAAGAAGATCAGTATACAACTCACTGTAACCCTCTCATACAATGGTAGGAGGCCCAGAGTCTGGTCTCTAGCTGCTGAGTACCTGCACCAGGTACTTTTGTTAAAGCAGTGAAATACTTCCATAGTGGATAGTAAAAAATCATGGCTTTGCTCACTCCACAGTCCACACCCACTATGACTTCCCTGCCACTCCCTACAACGTTCCAATACTTCTCCTTTCAGAATGTTTATTACTAGAGCAGTTCAGGTCAGTAAATATTTTGGTGAGTCTCAAATTTTGATGTACATGCTCAACACTTGTACTCTTGTCAAAAATCCAGATTCTTATTGAGGGGTCAGTGGGAATGAGCAGATCCTACAAGCAAGCTCTTGGTGATGCTGGATCTATTGCTCTGTGGAAAACACTTCAGGAATAGGGACATGCTCTGACACTAAGTATAGATGTACTGCAAGACACCAATCAGAAAATTCTGGAATAACTCAGTGGTAATGATTGTAGGAAGTAGGTCTTGATTACACTGAGTTCACAGTCTACAATGTCTATTCACTAGCTTGTGATATTGGGCAAGCTTGGGGCCAGCATCATGGTGTAGCAGGTTAAACTGCTACCTACAACGCTGCCAGCCCATACCAGAGCACCCATTCAAGTCCTGGCAGCACCACTTCCAATCCAACTCCCTGCTCATGCACCTGGGAAAGCAGTGGAAGATCGCACAAGAACATGGGTTCCTGTCACTCATGTGGGAGATACAGGTGGAATTCCAGCCTCCTGGCTTTGAACTGGCCCAGCTCCAGCTGTTGCAGCCATTTAGGGAGCGAATGAGCAAATGACAGATGTCTTTCTTTGTCTTTCTCCTTCTTGGTTATATAAAGTAAATCTTTAAAAAAATTGAGCAAGCCAGTTAAATTCTCTGGGATTCAATATCTTACTCAGCAAAGAGTGCATATCTTCAACTGAGGTGATCGTTAATGAGCTAATGCATGTAAGAGTTTAGAATAGCTCCAATAAGGTTTCAGTAAATATCAACTATTGTTATTATGCAGCCTCTTAAGTTGCTTATGAATTTATTGTAAATAGGCAAAATTACCAGTTACAGGGCATCATTAATACAGCATCTGCCAAACTGTATATACTCAAAATCCAAAACACTGGTACAAGAAATGAGTGTTTTAATGGTCTTAGGAAACTTTTTTGATAAGAGGTAGATCTTGAAATATAACTGGGATTTCAATAGCTGAAAAACTTACCCCCATAGCGTAAAGCCTTAAACTTAGATGTTGCCTTTAAACTTGATCTAATAAAATGGTACCCAGGGCCATGGCTTCGTAGGCAGGGATGAAATGTGGTGGCTTTCCTAGTTGGGATTGTGTTGGTTGTAGGAAATGGAGCTCATTCCAATTACACAAGACTAAAATTTCTCTGCAGAATGCTCTAAACCCCCCATCTCCCCTTTCAGAAGTACCCAGGAAAAGCTGGAAAAATAACAATTCAAGAAAGGGCAGCTGAAGAGGTGACTCTGGGCTGATATATCTTCTAGACTTTGTTTCTTTCTTTTTCACTCTCGTATGCTGACTGGCTATTTCCATTCATTCGTGTAATACAATCTACTGAGTATCCAGCATTGCTGACTACTGTTCTGGACACTGGCTTTGGATAGATTTGTGAACCAGAAAGATAAAAATCCCTAGGGCTCGCATGGTGGCACAGAGGGTTAAGCTGATGTTTGCAACACTGGGATCCCATGTTAGAGTGCCAGTTTAAATCCAGCTGGTCTGCTTTCCACCCAGCTCCCTGCTAATGCACCTGGGAGGACAGCAGAAGGTGGCCCAAGTACGTGGGCCCCCGACACCCACATGGGAGACTCAGTGGAATTTAAGGCTCCTGGCCCCAGCCATTGTGGCCATTTAGGGGAGTGAACCAGTGCATGGAAGATTCTCTCTTCCTCTCTCTCTCTCTCTCTTTCTCTCTTTCTCTCTCTCACTTTGATTTTCAATAAAATAAAACAAAATAAATAAAAATCCACATCTGTGTAGTTTCTGTTTTATAAGGAAGAGAAGGACAAGAAGTGACAAACATCATAAATAACTACATTGTAGAGCATTTTGGAAGGCGATACTGGAAAATATGAAGGAGGGAAGAGTGTAGAGTGACCTCTGTGTTCTGCTATGCATTCCCCTACCCCTAATGTACAGCACCACTGTAATTTTTCCGTTTCCATATATTATTAAGTTGAAATCATAGCCCTGTCAAATTGGCTTCTTTCTCCTACTGATGGGCACTTGAGTTTTTCATGATTGCTAGCATGTTCTTTTTAGCATTGACTAATATTCCCTTTTCTAGATGTGTCATGGTCTGTTGATCCATCCACCTGCCGAGAACATCGTTTGTGTGTCCAAGTTCAGGGAACTCTGAGTCAAGCTGTGATAAGCATCTGTAGGCAGGTGTTTGTGTAGACATATGTTTTCAGCTTCTCTGGGTAAATGCCAAGAAATGTGAATGTTGGAAGCCATGGTAAGAGTGTGTTTAGTTTTGTAAAAGCTGCCGAACGGGCTCCCAAAATGGCCGTGCCATTTTGTATTCTCAGGAGTAATTACTGAGAGCTCCCATTTCTTCACATCTTTACCAGCATTGGGTGCTGTCAGTGGTTCGGATTTTGACGTTTGGAATAGATGTGCAGCGAGAGTGCATGGGTGTTTAATATGCAATCCCTTAATGACATGTGATATTGAGCAGCATTTGATAGGCTGACTTGACACCTGTATGTCTTTTTTTGGGGAGCTGTCCATTTTTATTGTTGGCTTTGTAGAGTGCTTGTTATATTTTCCATCACAGTTCCTTATCAGATGTGTCTTTTGCAAATACTTTCTTTTTGTCTGTAGCTTGTCTTCTCCTTATGCTGACATCAACTCTTATGGAGCAGAAGATTTTAATTTTAATGATATCCAACTTAGTTGTTCTTTCTTTCATGAATCTTGCTTTTGCTATTTTATCTAAGATGTCTTCACCAAACTTAGAGTCTTTTACTTAGTCTTCTGAATTATATTCCAGGAGTTTTGTAATTTTGCATTTCACACCGAAGTCTATAACAAAAAACTGTGCTGCATTTCATCGTCTTTGCTCCTTTGCCAAAGACCAGTTCATTCTATTTAGGGGGGACTATTTCTGAGGGCTCTCTTCTGTGCCAGTGGTTTGTCTGATCCTTTGCCAACAATTCAGTGTCTTGATCGCAGTAGTTTCACACTAGGTCTGGAAGTTGAGTAGCATCAGATCCCTGACTGTTACTTTTCTTCAATACTGTCCTGCATATTCTAGGGCTTTCCCTTGTCCATAAGAATGCTAGAATTGGCTTGTCAATATCTATAAAATAGCAGGCCAGCGCTGTGGCTCAGCGGGTTAACGCCTGAAGCACCGGCATCCCATATAGGTGCCGGTTCTAGTCCCAGATGCTCCTCTTCTGATCCAGCTCTCTGCTATGGCTTGGGAAAGCAGTAGAAGATGGCCCAAGTCCTTGGGCCCCTGCACCCATGTGGGAGACCCTGAAGAAGCTCCTGGTTCCTGGCTTCGGATCGGCACATCTCTGGCCATTGTGGCCACCTGGGGAATGAACCAGCGGTTGGAAGACCTCTCTCTCTTTCTCTACCTCTCTTTGTAACTCTGCCTGTCAAATAAACAAAATAAATCTTAAAAAAAGAAAAAATCTATAAGATAATGTTTTCAGAGTTTGACTGGTATTGTGTTGTTGAATTTGTAGAATGGGAGGTAGTAGTGGATGGAGAATTGACTTCTTGACAATACTTAGTATTCTATTCATGAACATGAACCATCTCTAATTTATTTAGTTCCTCTCTGATTATCTTTCATTGAGGTTTTTAGTTTTCCTCATAGAGATCTCGTGCATATTTTCTTAGATTATACTTGACTTTTTTATTTCTTGAGGACTACTGTAAGTGGCCTTGGGCATTTAATTTCAATTCATGGCTCGTGTCTAGGACATTGCTTGGTTCTTGTATAGGTAATCTTGTATCCTGCGACTTTAGTCGCTTATGAGTTCCAAGAACTTTTTGGTTTTTCTTTTGTTTTTCAACTTTTAAAGTGTTTTTATGTATTTGAGAGGCAGAGAGAAAGCATGCGCGTGAGCTCCCACTCTCCAAACGCCCACATGGCCAGAGCCGCCTGATGCCCGGAGCTGAGAACTGAATCCAGGTTTCCCACAGGGTGTCAGGAACTCAGCCACCTGAAAGATCATCCCTGATTCCCAAGGCATGCATCAGCAAGAAGCTGGGACTGCGGGCTGGAGCTGGGGCTTGAACCGGGCACTCGGATATGGGACGTAGGCATCCCAAGCAGTATATTAACTGCTAGGCCAAGTGCCTGCCCTTTAATTTTAAATTTTAATAGATTATTTTTGATTTTTCACATGGACAATCATGTCATCTGCAAACAAAGACAATTTTATGCCTTCCTTCCCAGTATGCATCCATTTTATTGCCTTTTCTTACTTTATTACGTTAGCTAGGGCTTCCTGTAGGATGTGGCAAAGCAGTGATGAGAGGGGAAACCCTTGCTTTGTTTCTGACCTGAGGGGGAAATCTTTGATTTTTCTTTCTATCAGATATGATGCTGGCTGTAGGTTTTTATAGGTGATCTCTATCAACTCCAGTGAGTTCCCCTCTATTCCTAGTTTACTGAAAGCTTTTTTGTGAAAACGATGACTTGTATTGGATTTTGTCCAGTGTTTTTTGTGTGCCTCTTTTTATAATAATCCTTAGCCTTCTTGATGGGGTGGTTTATGTTCATTGATTTTTGAATGCTGTACTAACCTTGCATCCCTGAGACAAATCCTCCTTGGTCCTTGATGTATCATTTTTCTCATTGCTGAACTCTGTTTGCTAATATTTTGTTGAGAATTTTTTTGCATGCGCCTTGGTAAGAGATGCTGTTCTATAGTTTTTCTTTCCTGGAATATCTTTGTTTGACTTTTGGGTGCATAACTCAAATGCCTGGTTCTCTCTCTCCCAGTACTGAGTCACACTTGGGTGCATGGGCATCATGTTGACTAAGCCCCTTGTTGCCTGGAAAAATCTCACAGCTATTTATTCTTTGACATCTTGCTGTCTGCCTAGCCATCTATAAAAGAAACCATTTTGAGGCATAAGAGAAACCACACTACATAAAAAGAGCCCTGTGGAATGTGATTGTCTAGAAAGTGAGCAGATAGCTCTTAAGAATCACAGCCTGCTATTTAAATTTCTGCTTTTATCCTATGTGGTTGACTGATCTTAAGCAAACCTACCAGTAATCAGTGTTGAGCCTACCATGAATTTATCACAATCCTTCTGGAAACGTTATATATATTTATTCTGCCAGCATTGCCTCCGTTTCTTATCAGTGGCATAAAGAAGTGCTGTCTTTTTTTGGTCCTAAGATTATCTTGTTCCTGTTTAAAAATGGAAAGAGGGGGAGGGAGCAGCTGATTTTACACTGAAGTGAACATCTCCACACCCATCCTGAGAAGCAGATATAGAGATGGGGGGAAGCCTCCTGCTCTTTGTTCTTCGGTGCATTGCTGTGGAAAGTGTTTATCTCCCCACCAAACACGCTTGTAACTTGATCTGTCTATTTCCTCTCTGTCTTCAGAGACAAATCTTACAAGAACTGGTTGCAAGACATCAATTTTTCTGATACGATAAACCAGGTTTGTGACAAATGCTGAGATTTCCGAGGATTTGCTAAGATCAGTGCTTCTGTTTTTGTGCTTCTGTTTGCGATGACAAGATGAGATAATGCCCATGGACCCCCCTTTCTTCTGATGGTGAATTAAACCCACAGTCACTTGGCCTCTCTGATTTGGCTGCGTTGTAATCAGAGGGAGCTGGGTGTTTCCCTGGCTCAAGGGTTTTCTTGTGTTTTCGCGTGTGGTGACACCATAAGAAGATTTTTTTGGAAGCACTCACTCTCTCCTTGCTCTGCACAACCTCTGCTCTTGGTCACTGTTCCTTTGCACATCGAGGCTTTCTTTCATGTCTGTCTCCAGCCACCAGAATATGAACTCCAGAGAGACAGGATCAGAGTTAACTTCTACTCTTACAGTCCAGCATGCTTTACTTGAACTGTATGGCCAAATGGGTGGAATAATAGTGGCTACCTTTTTCTGGACAAGTGAGAGACCTTCTTCTGAACAAAATGGATTTATAGATGGATACCAGGTTGTTCAGTTTAGCACGAGGGAATAGCTACAAGCCCCAGCTATGACGATGGGGAACTGTAGCTAATTCTGCAGAACAAACCCAGAAAATACTATAAAGCATGCATTTCAGGAATATACTAGCCCAGGGGTAAAGGAGCTTGGGTCTTAATAACCACACACTCCTACATCATTCCTTCAGGAATGCGAACAACCAGAAGATGTTAATTCCTGGTCACTTCTATCTTCCCTTACACACAAACTGAGTGGGTTATGGCTGCCCAAAGTGAGTTGTGGACTAAAGATGCAGATGCTGACTGTAAGGCTGGTGTGCACAGAAATGGGAATGGAATCTAAGGAGCTGGAGAGGAGTGCAAGCAGAGTCTGCCATGATGACCGTGAAATTCATTCATCAATGCTCATTGGCTTTGTTTATCCTTTTACTCCCAAGAGCATTTCTGAAAATTTGGTACAGCCATTAAGACATCCACATTCCATATTGGAATGCCTGCATTCATCTCGTGGCTCCATTCCTTATTCTGGCTTCCTGCTGGTGCACACGCAGAGTGGAGTGATGATGGCTCAGGGAGTTCGGTCCCTGCCACCTATACAAGAGATCTGGATTGAGCTCCTGGCATTTGAGGCATGAACCAGCAGATGGAGAGGATGTCTCTCTGTCTGTATGTCTGTATGTCCATCTCTCTGCTGCTCAAATGAAACAAATGAAAATTTTAAAAACTGTTAATGTTTTATGGAAGAATGTCTTATAAAATGTGCATTTTACAAACTGTAGAGTGTTAAGTATATGGTTATTGTAATTATTATAATAATTATGATGATGGGGCCAGTGCTGTGGCACAGCGGGTTAATGCCCTGGCCTGAAGCCCTGGCATCCCATATGGGCCCCGGTTCAAGACCCAGCTGCTCCACTTCCAATCCAGCTCTCTGTTGTGGCCTGGGAAAGCAGTAGAAGATGGCCCAAGTCCTTGGGCCCCTGTACCCATGTGAGAGACCTTGAAGAAGCTCCTGGCTCTTGGCTTCAGATTGGCACTGCTCTGGCCATTGCGGTCAATTGGTGAATGAACCAGTGGATGGATGATCTCTCGTTCTCTCTTTGCCTCTCCTCTGTATAACTCTTTCAAATAAAGTAAATAAATCTTTAAAAAAATAACAATTATGATGATAATGTCTTTGATTATAGTCATCAGCACTCGATAGTGTTAGTAAGATGTGTTTCTGCAAACAAAAGTGAGATGAGAAATTTAAATACGATTCTAGTTACACATAATCAATAACTGTCCAAACCAAGGGCCCAGTGCCTTGCTTGAATCAATTCAGTAAGACAAGCAGCATGATCATTTCTGTGTTTGTTGATTGTTTCTCCCTTGGATAACTGTGGCCATTGAGACCTACAGTAGGAGCTCATATGCATACTACATAGTGGAAATTGTTTGTCTTTGAGGAAGATAGCATTAAATTTGAGTTTGACATCCACTTCTGACAACTCGCTTGCTATTGAACCTGCCTGATCCTGTTTTGCATGTTCACCCTTATTTTAATGCAACAGAGACATTTTTTTTTTGACAGGCAGGGTGGACAGTGAGAGAGAGAGACAGAGAGAAAGGTCTTCCTTTGCCGTTGGTTCACCCTCCAATAGCCATGGTTTCAACTTCCACTGGGTGTTGTGTATGACTCCTGCACTTGGCTCACGCCCTCTATTCTGGCTTCTTGAATCAGACCATTCAGATAAACACTCTGAGCTGGAGTAGATTCATTTCTTTTACACCTGCAGCATTAAATGACTCATACTCCTAGCCTAAAAGTCCCACCCTTTCACCTACATTCCCAAAGCTACCAGACCAGTACTCTCAACTCATTCCGCCCTCTCCACTGGGACTCCCACGAGGCCTTCCTGTTGGGGTGGTTCACCAAGAAGGTTCCCAGTTGAACAGCATCAACAGCAAGGAAGAGGTATGGGAAGAGTGGCTAGGAAAGTGCTGGGGGTAATGGGATGACCAAACTTTGTGACTGGTTGCACACGAAAGTAAGAGAGAGGGAGAAGGAAGTGTCAACGATGATGAATTAAGCGCATGTGGGTGCCTTCAAGTAAAATAGGACATCGGAGGGGAGAGCAGATCTGAAGAAAAGGATGCCTAGATAGATACAGATAAACTATTCCCCACATTCGGTAAAATGCAGCCGGCGACAATTATAGGTAAAACCACACCTTACTGCTAAACTATTCAATTGATTGACAACACAGTTATGGCTAGTGGGTGATTAATTCCCCCACCATCCTGGCCATAGAGTTTAAATTTAGTAATATTCAAATAACTAAAAAGAATATATTTCCTATGTTGATGAACTGTCTGAGGTCTTAGGAATATTCTCATTTGGTGAAAAGCCCAGAGAAAAGCAGCCCGTGGTTGCAAATCCACCATATTAAAACAGAGGGGATAAAGCCTCGTGTATTTAACCAGAAAGATAGCTGGGAGTATTAGAGTGCGTATAAGCCAGACACATTTCCAAGAGTTGGGTTAGGAGACCTGAGAGTGTCTGTTCCTCTGTACTTTTTGTCCTAATGGTGCTGGCATTGCTGATTCAGTTAGATTTAATTTGATTTCTTGCTTGATCCTCTCCCTGGTTTGTAACGGAAGACCTGAATATTTGTTCCTATTACTATTGTCCTCACACAAAGACCTCTTGAATTCACAGAGCAAGCTATAGTGTAGCTATCCATTTCCCATCTGCTCTGTGTGTACCTTAACTGATAGCTATTCAGGCATTTATTTTAGATAGCAAACGGAGGGTCCCTTTGAGTCTGGGCTTTTGAGATCCAAATTGGTAGCCTTGGAAAATTATTCTGCGACAAAGGTCTGTTGAGGGCTCCTGTCATTCACGAGAAGAAGGGGGAGAGAAAAGAAAGGCTTACAAAACCTTCACAATCCCCTTTCATCTATAGAATTACCAAAAGTGTTCTTGCAAGAATGGCCCAGGCAGACTCACCTGACATTTCACTAGTATAAGTAATTTCTGCTTATTTCTACTCTCTCTGTTTGAATGTGTATATGACCCAACAGCATCGCTTTCCACTGAGTGGGGATGATGGGATTGTGAGTGAGATATTGAAAAGAAGAAAATGAATTCATGCGTGGGTGCTAAAAAGAGTTGTGAATTCTGTCTTTGGAGGGAGTGTCCCAAGGTGGGGAGCATTGACGGTGGAGAGACAACTGACAATCTTGATATAGAAATGGCCAGAAAGCTCTAGGCTCTGTAGCTTCCAGACTAAGAACAGTGAGTACCTACAGAGGCATGATGCTGTTTCCATCACCTTGCCCTCTATCATATGATGATTTAGGTCCCAACAGATAAAGAAATTGCAGCATAAGAAGGAAAATAATTTGATTAAGGTCATAGGCTGATGCTGGAACTACGTGGCCTCTCTATGCCACGATCTAGAACAATGCATTCTCTTTAATTCAGGAAATGCAATTGGATCCAATACCTTCTAGGGGTAAAAAAGAAAAAAAGAGGAAACAAATTTAATACTACAAAATTTAACGTGTAAAGATGGGAAACATTGATCCTCAAGTTTCTAACCATGGTAAAGCATTTAATCAATGCTTGTTAAATTAATTAATGCTTTTTGAATGAGTGAGTTTCAGCATCTAATTGGTAATTTGTTACATTTTATTATGAATGCTTCCACTCTCTACAAATAGATGATAAGGAACCCAGCCGTGTCTCCCATGGGCCTTTTTACCCAGGTTACAGATTTGTGGAAGATCAATAAATATTGATTATATGGTTAGATTGATGGCTGAAGATATTGACCCATTGAACAATCATTATATATGAGTGTGCTAATAAGCACACACATCACTTTTTCAAGAAGAGATACTCAGTAAATATTATTAAATCAAATTAGATTAGTTTGCTATGAGAAAAAAAGTTGCTTTAAAAAAGTTATTTTTTTTAAGCCAGATGATGATGGGTGAGGGGTGGGTTGAGTCAAAGTGGACTGTAATGAGAGTCACTTCCCTGGTGCCATAGCCAATGCTCGTCTACAGGTTTGCACAAATGAAATTAAGCTTGGGCTTTCTATTGCAAAAACAATAAGCAAATTGAAGGCCAATTATACCAGCTCATCTGAAAAAAAAGAATAAATAAATAACTGGCGAGCTGTAGAGAGTTTTGCATTTCTGAGCAGAACGACTTTTCAGATGAAAGAACTTATTACAAGAAATTGAGAACATCTGGACCATTGAAGACAGAAAGCAGTGAATAATTGGACAATCATAGACTGGCATCCAACTAAGTAAGAGGCACTTCCTCAGTTCCCACGAGGGGAAGCGCTCAAAATCCCTCGTCTAAGGGGAAATGAAACTCAGCTTTGGAAGCATGATTCGTCTATACCTGGTTGTTATTTGGCCGTCAAAGGGATCTGTCTTGGGAACTTCCGTTGCAAAAAGTGATTCCCGCAGCCAAGACCTGGGTAAAATAGCAGAGACCCGGTTGGCTCCATTCTCGGTGCTTGGCCCGTCCGCCAGCTCTGCTCTTACTCACAGCCCATTGAGGATCCTGGCGATCACGTCATCGATGAGCCACAACAACCCCACTTCTCTCTGCACGCCTCTGACTTCTCTACTCCCAGGAACTACCCCGCCGAAATCCTACAGGTGCCAGGCAGATGTGTGTCTAGGGTGAGCTCTGGGCTGCCCACGTGAGTGCACGTGAGCTCCCCTAATCCCCACATGCATCCTCCAACTGGTGCCTGTGACAGTGCAAATGCTGTCCCTTTATCTTCTCCTGCTTTAGGTTAAACCCCGAGTTGGGTGTTTTACACACCTCCATTATTCCCAATAGCTTCAGTAGTCTCTCCAGGTGGTCATGATCATTCTATTTGATAGCCAAGGAAATTGAGGAGCAGAAATGATAGAGTCCATCAGACTAGTCCAGGCTATGCCGTATAGTAATTCAAATACCCTGAGGCTTAAAAAGCACATATTTATTTCTCATTCATGTTCCATGTCCACCGTGGATTGGCAAGTAGCTGGTCTCACTGTAGTCACTTGGGGACTTAGGCTGAAGGAGCAGCCGTTATCTCAAACAATGTCAGAGGAAAAGAATGCGTGTAGCAGAATCTCACATCTGCTGTTAGGGCTCGTCCCAGCAATGACATTTGTCACCTGTGCTTCCAATATCATTGGCTGGTACTGGTTCTGTGACCCTGACCAACCATGATGCTGAGGAAGGAAGAGAAAATTCATCTATAAACTTACTGCATGTCCAAGCACAGAGTGCCAGATGTATTATTCACTGCACAACCCTGCAAAGAAATACACAGCATGGCCATTGAAACTGCAATATAAAATGTGGCTCTGTAGGGACTGCTGTTGTGCTACAGTGGGTTAAGCCACCACTTGTGACGCCAGCCTCCCATGTCGGAAAGTTGATTGAATCCTGGCTACTCTGCTTCTGATCCAGCTCCCTGCTAATGTGCTTGGGGAAGCAGCAGAAGATGGCTCAAGTGCCTGGGCCTCTGCACCCACGTGGGAGACTTGGATGGAGTTCCTTTATCCTGGCTTCAGCCTGGCCCAGTCCTGGCTGTTGGGGCCATTTGTAAGTGGACTGAACCAGCAGATGAAAGATCTGTGTGTGTGTGTGTGCGTGTGTGTCTCTGTCTTTTGAATAAATACATTTTTTTAATGTGGTTCTATGACCTACCTACCCTCCTACTGTGGGGCCCTAGGCAAACTGCTTAATCTTCTTTGGTCTCAGTTTCCTTATCTGTTTTTTTTTTTAAGATTTATTTTATTTTATTTTATTTGAAGGCAGAGTTAAAGAGAGAGAGAGAGAGAGAGAGAGAGAGAGAGAGATCTTCCATCTGCTGGCTCACTCCCCAAAAGGCTGTAATTGCCGGGTCTGGGCCAGGCCAAAACCAGGAGCCAGGAGCTTCTTCTGGGTCTCCCACCTGGGTGACAGGGGCCCAAGCACTTGGGCCATCTTGGGAATGGAGCCATAACTCAACTTCAGGAGCTCCAAAATGGGATGCAGGTATCTGAACCTCCACCAAACACCCACCCCCTGAGTAGTGATTTAAGTGAGACATCATATGTACAGCATAGTCATTGAGTGGCATTAAGCTCTCAAGAAATGGAGGCTGCTATTACTGCTTGCCTAATGACAGCACTCCATGTCTGGAATCTTTATAGAAGCACTAACTGTTCAGCATCATTTACAACTCTCTCAACAGAATGAATCCTCGATTGTAGGTAGCAAGGCTGTGACAACAGATTTGGTGTGTTTTCAAAGATGCATAGAAAAATGACCCGGATTAACTCTCTGAATTTAGGTCAGGGGACATCTTTGCATCTTCTTTCCCTCTGCTGGGGCTGCAGTTAACCTTGTGCGAGACCGGTTTTGATGGTGTCAGCAGATTCATCAGGGGAAGGTTGGGTGCTCCCGGGAATCAGCAGTTTTGCTTCTTCGAGGTTTCTGGGAGACTTTGCTTTCGCCTCATTTCATCTCAGTTCACTGGAACAGAATAATTTCCAGGAAACAGCAATTTAGACCCTGGAGTTTCTCATGGCCCTTGGACACAACCACAAATCAACTCCCATTCACTTGAAAAGGAGCTCCCTCCTGGATGTTCTAGAAACTTCCAAATAATAGACACGTTGGCTAAGTCTGGCACATTGCCAGACAGATCTTTCTTTTCCTTTCTTGTCAAATCCACACTAGTAAAATCTGAGAAAAATCAAGTCTTCCATCTCTTCTCATTTCAGAGGTAAGGAAAGGCAGGCTTAGGGAAACAAACTAATTCGTTCGTTCATACAAAAAAAATTCTCAGTGTGGTCATCTGGAACACAACCCAGACCTTTCGATTTGCCGGTGTGGTACCTTTCCTCTCCAACCATGCTGCACTCCTGTTCTCACAGTAAATGTTATGTTGAAATATTGTGTGCTGTGGTATAAAGCTTTGGGGATTGTGTTGTGAGAATGGAGAAATCAAGATTTTAAGATATGTATAGAGAGATATGATTAACTAATGCACATTTGATAAAGTCATGTAGTTTATAAGGGATGAGAATTTTAAGGTTGGTCAACCTTGTTGGGTTTTAGGTGGGTGAACTTTCTGGACTCTAAGGGGATGGTGTTGTGAGAATGGTGCAATGCACGTAATGACATTTACTTACTTGTTTTCATTCTATTTAAATGCAGATGGATGGAGAGACAGACAACTGTCTGAACCATTCACTGGTTCAGTCCTCAAATGCCCACAACAGCCAGGGTGGAGCCAAGTCGAAGCCAGAAACCTGGAACTTAATCTAGGTTTCATGCATGGGTCATAGGAGTGTAATCACATTTTAATAAGTTTTGACAAACTTCAAGGCATATTATTTTATCTTATTTTATTTTTATTTTTTGACAGGCAGAGTGGACAGTGAGAGAGAGAGACAGAGAGAAAGGTCTTCCTTTTGCCATTGGTTCACCCTCCAATGGCCGCCGCGGCCAGCGCGCTGCAGCCAGCACACTGCGCTGATCCGATGGCAGGAGCCAGGTGCTTCTCCTGGTCTCCCATGGGGTGCAGGGCCCAAGAACTTGGGCCATCCTCCACTGCACTCCCTGGCCACAGCAGAGAGCTGGCCTGGAAGAGGGGCAACCAGGACAGAATCTGGTGCCCCAACTGGGACTAGAACCCGGTGTAGCAGCACCGCAAGGCAGAGGATTAGCCTAGTGAGCCGCGGCGCCTGCCCAAGGCATAGTATTATAATAATCTTTTTAAGAAGATGGATTTATCTGAAAAGAAGAATGATAGAGATGGGGAGAAATCTTCCATCTGCAGGTTCATCCCCCAGATGTCTGTAAGAACCAAGTCAGGGCCAGACTGAAGCCAGGAGCCAGGACTTTCTTCCAGGTCTCCTACATGGGTGGCAGGAGGCCTAGTACTTGGGCCATCATCTGCTGCTTTCCCAGGTACATTAGCAAGGAGCTGTATTGGAAGTGGTGCTCCAATATGGGGTGCAATGTCACAAAATTCCTGCCCCGAATCGTGACAATGCTTTTGGATGAGATGACCATCACCTGGTGTGAGTGACAATCACAGTCTGGCATAGTGACTTCTCAGTGTGGCCCCTCCCCTGGGTCGCCACTTCCACCCCTCCTCCCAGAGGCTCCAGCTCTAGCAGCTAAGACTTTGAAAGAATCTTCCAGACTCTCTTCTGAACTTACACTGGCATCTCATCTGAATATTAGATTTTTGTCTACTGTTTTAATGTTTGTATTTTTTATGCTGCTTCAGGTCCCTTGCAGAATGAGGCTGTATACTAAACACTCAATTAAAAATGTATTGATTGCTTTGTGATTGCAAAGAAACAGACACTGCATGTTTTAGTGTAAAGTATAGAAACGTTAGAGCTCATTATAGCCATCATCTTGTCAAATGATGATGAAAAAGTCTTGTTTCATGATTTTGGCATTTTGTTATTGTTCCTTTAATGGTGACTGCTAACCGATTGGCCAGCCAGCTGGAGACCCCCATTCTGCCAATCCCACCCCTCATTTCCCTTATAATAAAAACCCAAAGATTTGGAAATAACCATTGTATGGATTAGACTCTGATGATGAGATTTAACAGGAAAACATCAGGAACTTTTCAGAGACTGTCTGTCTATTGCCCGGGATGTCTAGGAGTCCTGGCATGTTTTTCGGGGGATCTTCAATGTGTAGAATGACATAATCAGCATATTTTTTGCAGCTCTCAAACTTGAGTAGGCATCAAAATCTTTGGGAGGTCTTGTTAAAATTGAGATGGGTGATCTCCATTCGAAATTTCTGATTCAGTAGGTCTGAGATGGGGCCTCTTTTATTTCCAACAAGAATGTGTATTTTTTTTTCTGACAGGCAGAGTGGACAGTGAGAGAGAGAGACAGACAGAAAGGTCTTCCTTTTCCGTTGGTTCACCCTCCAATGGCCGCCACGGCCGGGGCGCTGCAGCCGGCGCACCGCACTGATCTGAAGCCAGGAGCCAGGTGCTTCTCCTGGTATCCCATGCGGGTGCAGTACCCAAGGACTTGGGCCATCCTCCACTGCACTCCTGGGCCACAGCAGAGAGCTGGCCTGGAAGATGGGCAACCGGGACAGAATCCAGTGCCCCAACTGGGACTAGAACCCAGTGTGCCGGCGCCGCAGGCGGAGGATTAGCCTATTGAGCCGTGGCACCGGCCAAGAATGTGTATTTTCAACACCTGCCCATCCTGGAGGCACACTTTCAGAAACACAGGCTCACAGTAATACACCTGTGGAGCGATTGCCTTGGTGTGAATCAGGAGACCCAGCGTACCTGGGGAGGTGAAGTCTATGTTGTGGAAGCCCTCAGCCATTATTACCAAGGTTTCTGGTCCATGATAAGTGAAGCTGGACTTTAGCAAAGTTCAGTCTGGTGACCTCATGTGTCAGGGTGAGATGTGGAAAGTGATGATGTGAGGAGCTTTGGTCTTCCTGACTGACTACCACAGCCAGCCTTTTAACACAAGTATCTTCTGGTTTCTATTATATTGCACTGTGATGTTGCTTTCTCAGAGTTCATTCCTTCTGGCCCATCCCCTAAACATAGGGTACTTCCATGGCTACAATCATTGTCTCTCTGGGTCATCTTGTCCACTGCCATGCCTTCAATTCTCTCTCTTGAACTTCAGAGCTACTTTCTACAACTTCTTCAATTGCATATGCTGTTGGCATTGAAGATCAACATATGCAACCTTAAAAATGTGTTAAATTACTCCTTGAGCCCACCCTGTGTGTTAGTTAATGTGACCTTCATCCACAAAGCATCCTTCTGGATTCTCCAGAATTTTGCCCATTCACCACTCCTCAAGACTGTGAAATCTCCATTTCCATAGCCATGCCTGGCACACATGCCTTCACGGGCACCTTCCTAGATGACATAAATATCCTCTCAGCTTCCTGGTCACTCAACCACTCTGCTTTCTATCATTGCCACACAATGTCTCTGCCTACCACAAAAACACAACTTAAAAATTTTCCAGACCAAAAATCTCAAATTGCTTCATATCTCTGTAATAATCCCACCATTCTTTGGCAAGGCATTCAAGACCTTGCATGACACAAATCTAAACTGTGTGTATACCTCCTCTTCTTTTCTCCCTCACCTGCCTCTGAATTTCAATGAGAAAGAACTAGCATTGTTGTTATCATATTCTTTCACTCCACCAGCCTTCGGTAGTTTCTCTCTCAGAGTACCCTACTGCACTCTGTCTTACTTCCCCTTTTATACCCAGCTGGATTAACCTTGCCCCTGTGAAGGCTCCCTCAGCTGTGCCAGGTTGAGTTAGTTATTCTTCCTTCTGCAGTTTCTTGTCCAGCCAGTAGTGGCTTGCATGCATCGCACAATGCATCACAATCATTCTATATCTGTGTCCTGGATGAATATCCCTAGGGAAGTATCCACAGCTTTCTTGGTCTTATTGTCTCACATAGGACCAGGCAAGAAGCAGACGTTAATGTACGTTTGTTGAATGAATGTTTTCAATTTTGTGCTTCAAGGAATGCAACCCAAGGAGATGTCAATATTGTGCCATGGTATTTCTTTGTGCAAATAATGGACAATTCAATATATAATCTTTCACAATTTTCAGTAGCATAAAATAAGCAGTGTTTGGACATTACCTAGGAAATGTATTCAATTTTCCTCTTGTCTGGATAAGTTCCAGCATGTATTTGTGTCAACTGGTCCTCCCGTCTGTAATCCTTCTCTTGGAATAAGATGTTCATTTCATACTTTTATTGCATGCTTGTCACGAGTTGTAAGCTCTATAAAAGAGGCTCCCTGCATTTATCATAAAACTGGAAACTGTAATTAGGAAATGCACAAATGCTCTGGGATAGGTTCCAAGCTGATGACTACCACTGAGAAGAAAGCTGAGAACTGAAGGATCCTTTGGCCTACCAGGGAGACAGACAATCCTGAGTGGGTGAGGGGGCATTTAGCAGATTGGGGCCACTATGAGCAGCCATGGTCAGACCTCAATCTGCCACACAGCATTTCTTTGTTAATCAATAAGCTTCCATATAATCCTGCCTATTTGGTAAGTGAGCTTGGTACAGGATAAAGACATTCTTTTCACCACCAAAAAGTTCAACCCTTTTAGGCATTAGATCTCTATAACCAAATACCTAAGAAAAAGTCAAACCAAAGGGCAAGTAAAGTGTTTTACAACTCTCAGTGGGTCCAGTGATCAACACTGGAATAAGCAATGTGAATTTATAGAAATGAAACTATGACTTATGTGAAGGAGGAAGAGTTTTCTGAAAAGCAAATGAGTTAAGTTAAATCTGCCCAGGGTAGTAGGTAGGGCACTCCCATTATTGAAAAATAGCCTGGGTGGTCATTTTCCATGGGTGATATGAAGATGCCTGTGTTTGGGGAGAGATCTGTAGGGGATGACCTGTGTCCTATGAGGGAAATCAGGATGCCCAACTCTAATCTCCCTACCTCATCTCCTTGCCTCCAGAAAGTGCTGCCACCTGAATAAATAAGACAGCTGCTGGCCATTCCTTGTATAAGCAGTACTCAGAGCATTTGGCTACTATACCAAAATGCCCAAGACCGGGTAGTTTATAAACAATAGAATTTATTACTCACATTTCTGGATGCTGAGGAGTCTAAGATAGAGGCACCAGCAGACTCCATGTACTCCTTGTACATGGCACCTTCTTGCTGTGTCTTCCCCAGGTATAATTAGAGCTCTTACAAGGGCAGTAATCCTATTCAAGAGAACTCCACCCTCAGGCTCAGCACCGGGGTGCAGTGGTTTAAGCTGTTATCTACGACACCGGCATCCCATGAGCGCCAGTGCAAGTTCCTGCTGCTCCACTTCTGACCTAGCTCCCTGCTAATTAGCCTGGAAAAGCAGCAGGATAGGCACAAGCACCTGGGCTCCTGTCACCTACATGGGAGACCTGGATGGAGTTCCAGCCTCCAGGCTTCAGCTTGGCCCTACCCCAGCCATTGCAGCAATTTGGGGGAATGTACTATATAGAGGATCTCCCTTTCTCTCCATAACTCTGCCTTTCAAATAAGTAAATAAATCTTAAAAAAATAAAAAAGGAACTCCACCCTCATGACCTAATCACATTTCCTGGATCCTACCTCTTCTTTTCCTTAAATCTGGGTATTAACAATGGTGACTTGCAATGAGAACATTCCCTCTTCTCCTTGGGTCACTGGGAAGACAACCCTCTATATTTTATTTCTTTCTTTGTTTCTTTTTTATTTTTGAGGTTTATTTATTTATTTATTTGAAAATCAGAGTTACATAGAGAGGGAGACACAGAGAAATTGTCCATCTGCTGTGTCCCTCCCCCAATAGCCTTTGCAACAGCCAGGGCTGGACCTGGCCGAAGCCAGGACCTAGGAGGTTCACCCAGGTCTCCCACGTGGGTGACAGAGGTCCAAGTCCTTGGGCCATCTTCTGCTGCTTTCCCAGGTCTCAGGCAGGGAGCTGGATTGAAAGTAGAGCAGCTGGGGCTCAAACCAGCACCCATATGGGATGTTGGCATCTCAGACAGTAGCTTTACCGGCAAAATCACACACAACTGGATCCTACCTCTTACTACTATTGCACCTGAGAGTAGATTGACATCTGCATTCTGCAGAGACAACACACATTCAGGCCCTAGTAACTGCTGCTTCAATCATGAGCTACCATGGCGAGTTTTCTCCTTCATCTCTCTCATACCAGGCTTCGAGTGGGTGTTATAGAAATGGGCCCCCTGTAAGAAATCACCAGGCTGAGATTTGAGGGAGGCGGATTCAAAGAGCAGCAGAAATGTGCAGTTTTGTCCTGATTTTCATGGCTTGTTGCACAGCCATTCACATGTTTCTTTGTAGGAGCAGTATAATAACCAGCTTTCAGAAGGACAGACAGCATAATGAATGGATTGTAAAACACGCTCATAAAAACAGCAGAGTGTGTCTAGAAGTGTGCGTTATCTGCTTTTGATTTACTATGCACCCTATTTTGCATTTTCACATCATTTGCACATTTTTCTATTAAAAATAAGCATTTAATGGGCACGCAATTAATTTTAATTTTTCTTTTTTTTCCCAAGGTGATAAAACAGGATGTATACGGTGGTGGTGGTGTCGGGGGTGCATTTTATAGTCCTGGCAGAACACTGAGATTATAGCCATAGAGTTCATTACAGGGTAATTAATGCATGTGAAGTATCTTGTAAATATTATGTGTTAATAGCTCTAAATAAATACACACTCCAGTTGGAAGGCTCTGCTCCACCCCTGCCACGGGAAATGAGATGTTCCTAATTAATGCCTTTAGAAAAGGAGCTTGTGTCACCTTGGACGGTCTTGGGAAATTACAGCTGGAGTTTGTGGAAGGCAGCAGCGAATGGTTAATTAAGGGAGCTTGACATGCGTGGGGCCTGTCCCACCTGGGCTAAGTGGGTTGGACAGGCCCACCTGGCTTGCGCTCCCACTCAGCAGCCTTTGTTCAGGAGCAGGCTGCACTGCTACCATTTTTCTGCTGGGAGCCATCCCAGCTCCGGGAAGAAAAGCCTGCTAGAAGACTTGCTGGCAAGTGCCTGCTTATCTTGGCCTCTCCTCTTCGCTGATCTCTTTAATGTGGGGCCTGGGGCTTTGCCTGGCAAGCCGGGAGCCTGCTGGGGCTAAGGTGTTTGTGAGGATGAGTTTAAATTGCATTTTCCTGGTTGACCTTTGGCTTGGTTTGCATATGGTCTCTGTTACACCTGTGTGAGGCTTGGGGTCTCCTTTTAGCACCTGGCTACAGGTCTCATTACCGAGACCCCAAGCGTCCCCATGGTCTTTGTCCCAAAGACCTTTAGGGGAAGTAGAATAGGACAGGAAGGCTCTGAATTTTGAGGTCCATTGCTTTTTTCTCGTTCAAAAATATCTTTATGTAATTTTTCATTTGATTTGAAAGGCAGAGGGGGCTGGCGCTGCAGTGTAGCAGGTAAAGCAGCCGCTTTCAGTGCCAGCATTCCATATAGGTACCGGTTCAAGTCCTGGCTGCTCCACTCACAATCCAGCTCTCTGCTATGGCCTGGGAAAGCAGTAGAAGATGGCTCAGGTCCTAGGGCCCCTGCACCTATGTAGGAGACTCGGAAGAAGCTCCTGGCTCCCGGCCTCAGATCGGCACAGCTCCGGCTGTTGTGGCCAACTGGGGAGTGAACCAGCATATCTCTCTCTGTGCCTCTCTTTCTATCTCTGTGTAACTCTGACTTTCAAATAAATAAATAAATCTTAAAAAAAAGAAAGGCAGAGAGAAAGGGACAGTCAGACATATGGAGAGAGATTTTCCATTCCCTGGTCAATCCCCCAATACAAGCAACAGCTAGAGCTAGGCCAGGCTTCAGCCCAGAGGCAGGGTCTACGTCTGGGTCTCCCATGTAATTGGCATGGACCTAAGTACTTGAGCCATCACCTGCTATTACCTAAAGTGTGCGTTAGCAGGAAACTGGGATCTGAAATGCAGCCAGAACTTGAACTCAAGCTCTCCAAATACTGGAAATAAGGCAAAAAAATATAGCATGGCTTTTTAATGCTATACTAGTACATGCTGTATTACATCCACACAAGAGAGTCATCTTACTTTTTTGGGATTATAACTGAGTTTTATCAATGAGTAAGGTCTGGACATTCCATAGTACTGTAAAAGTTAAAGGCAATTTGTATAAAACCAATGAGGTGTTAAGATTTTCTTTTTTACACCTGTGCTATGGTTTCCATATTTGTGTCCCTGAACTCAGGAATTTAGTCCCTAATGTCTTATATTAACAATACTCAATCCAGTTGTGCTGTTTAGGGCTGAAACCCATGGGAAGGGATTACATTGGATTAGGTCATTGAGGTAGGGTGCCTGTAATTAAATCCTGGTGACTCTGTAAGGAGAGAGAGAGCCATAGAAGTTGGCAGGTGCACCTGCTCCCTGCCCCTTGCCATGTGACACTCTATACCACCTCGGAACTCTGCTAGCAAGAAGAGCATCATGATTGACAAACCAATGGGACCCAACTAATCTTGAACTCTGAACCACCAAAACTGTCAGTCAAAATAAGTCTCTTCCTTATAGTTAGGCTGCCTCAGGTATCTCATGGCAGCAATGAAAGTCTGACTACTGTAGCTTTCCAAAGAAGAGAAGCCCAATGGGTTTGCCCGCCTGTAGGACACTAACTAGTTTTGTACCAACGTTGACAGTCTTAGCTCGGTAATCATTTCCCCGTGGATTGCAGAAATCCAAGCTTCTCACATCACATCAATTCATTTCTGTCATTCTGCTGGTTTCTTCAGTAAAGAATTAAATAAAACTCTGACATGTATTCATTATCTATTTGTATGAAAATTATGTTTTTAATGATTTGAGAATTATACTCTGACAGTTTCAAAAGTGGGGGGTATGTGGATGGGGAGGAGTAGGTAGGCATGGAGTTGGCTTGGTAGAAAGGAGAGTATGGGGAGAGAGAGAAGGGAGGGGATGTTTGTGTATACAGGGGTAAGTGTCAGACAAAGAGGAGCATAGCAGGTGTTGCTGCTGACTAGAGACAGACCATTCATTTGGTAATTTAGAGAGAAAGGACGGGGCTTGCCAAGTGTTTAAAGTTTGCTGAATTGGTCAATAATTTTCTATGGGTATGCTGCTAAGAACCCAGAAACCTGAGAGAGAAAGTAGGAGCAGGACACACGCACAGACACACACACACACACAGAAAGGGGGGGATCATTCTTGCACAATTTATACATAAACTATAAAGTGACCCCTCCACAGGGTGTGATTTGAAGTTCAAGGACAAAAGGAAAGCTATGTAATCTGTGATTTGAAGTTCAAGGACAAAGACCCTCCCAGCTATGTAATCTGACTCTGGTTACCATCTGCGTAATTTCCACCACTACTAGCTGTTCCTTTTGCTTTCAGGCTTTGAAGAATTTGATTGAAAACATGGGATGATCAGCTATAATCACAGTTAAATCCTAATTGTTTTTATCACAGAAGCTAATCTCATATTAAGACAAGTGTTTTTGTTTTGCTGGTGATAATACATGCCTAACATGAAATTTTCTGGTTTTGCCATTTTAAAGTATGTAGTGCAGTGTCTTTGATTCTCAACATTGTGCAGCCGCCGCCACTATCTAGTTCCAGAACATTCCACATTCCTGCCTCCCACAGCCCCTGGCAAAACTAATTTAATTTCTGTCTCCATGGATTTGCCGATTCTGTATATTTCACATGAAGTGAGTCATACAACACGTGGCCTTTTGTGTAGTGCAAATGTTTTAAAAATTATGATTATTATTACGCCTAGATACTTGAGAGGCAGAGACACAGAGGAAGACAGACAGACACACACACACACACACAAAGAGAGGGAGAGAGGGAGAGGAGAGGGAAGGCACTCCAATGGCAGACACTTGTGTCTTAACCACTAAACCTCCATTCCAAATACAAGTATTTTTTTTAATTTTAATTGCAAATTGTTTATTTGAGAGCACTTCCATCCGCTGGTTCATTGCTTAAATATCTGCAATGGCTGGGATTCGGCTGCTGCCAGAGTCAGGGGCCAGAGTCTCCCACCCCAGTGATGGAGACATAGCCACTTGAGCTGTCACTGGTGCCTCCCAGGGTGTGTGCTCGCAGAAAGCCAGAGTCAGGAACTCGATGCAGGAATCCAACACGCAGACTTTGGTATAGGAATTGGGCATCCTAACTGCTCAGCTAAACAGCTGCCCAGCAAGTGTTTTGATGAATGGAAAGGTAAGCCCTGCAGAGACACTTTCTGTAGGGTGGAAGAGCAAAGATGGAGGGGATGGTTTGGGGTGAACCTGCTGCGGTCAGAGGTGGCTTGTACAGCTGGTTGGTGGGTCAGGAAGGAGAGGTGTGGTGGGGGAAAAACAGGTTCACCTCTTTTCTTTTACACTTCAACCTCTATTCATGGTTTCCAAATACCAGTGTTGAGGGGGAGTGACTGTGTAGGAGGTGTGGTGTGGTTTTTATGAATAACATGAGATAAAAATGACCATAGTCATGCAGTCTACTCAAACGGTGTGGCCCAGTGACATGGGCAGGCTATCTGCCATGGGGAATCTGCATACCCCTAGCCCAGTGCTCCCAGGAAGAGCGGTGCCGCTCCCACCGTGATGTCACTTCCTTCCACACGGCCGTCTTTGCCCTTTCTCTGGGCTGCACGAGGAGAGCATTTCAGTCTACCGTGTGCTTTTTCAGCCCCCACCTGCAACCACACAAACCCACAATTGCATTACCAGGCAATCTGCGGCCCTGCTGAGTCTCCACAATGGAGGCCTAGCACATGGGAGCCCTTTCTGGAGCTGGGCACACTACAATCAAGCCACTCTAATAGCACGGTAATTAGCAGTCATAGCCCATATTGCTTAGGCAACAGGATCCATGCCTCTGTGGTGGACACGTTTTCTTTTACAGGATTAAACACAGGCATACATTACCTGTTTAATTAAAACCAAAATTCTCCAGCCAACAGTTTGCTCCCTCTCTTGGGTGCATGCTACATACATTGCCAACTGCTCTTTGAAATGTTCGGACTACGTATTCCTCAAATAACCGCGTGTGAGCGCCTAGGTTTGGGAAGATCACCCTTTGCTCCTGGCTTCCCCTTGCTGGGAATCCAGAGCTCCTGTGTGTTCCTTGTGTGCAAATATGCCACTGCCAGCTCAAATGTCCAGACTGGTGATGCCTCTTCCTGATTTCGGCCTGCGGAAGAACCCATGATGATAAAGACGGAGGTTGCGTGGCCAAGCCAGCAAAACAGTCTCCAGGAGCTTTTCATAGGAGTTTTTGATAACTCTTGCTGCTTTATCTCCTTCTTCTCTCCTGAGCCCTCACCCTGGGCAAGGCAAGGTCGGCACTAATGTGGGGACATTTAGAGTTGCTTGGCGGGTGCTGTGGTGCAGCAGGTTAAAGCCCTGGCCTGAAGCGCCCGCATCCCATATGGGCGCCGGTTCTAGTCCCAGCTGCTCCTCTTCCGATCCAGCTCTCTGCTGTGGCCCGGGAAAGCAGTAGAAGACGGCCCAAGTGCTTGGGCCCCTTGCACCAGCCCGGGAGATCTGGAAGAAGCTCCTGGCTCCTGCTTCGGATCAG
This sequence comes from Oryctolagus cuniculus, assembly GCF_964237555.1. NCBI lineage: Eukaryota > Metazoa > Chordata > Mammalia > Lagomorpha > Leporidae > Oryctolagus > Oryctolagus cuniculus. The sequence continues at coordinate 48,685,611 of NC_091450.1, forward strand.
TGCAGCTCCGGCCGTTGCGGCCATCTGGGGAGTGAACCAGCACATGGAAGACCTCTTTCTCTGTCTCTACCTTTCTCTGTAACTGTTTCAAATAAATCAAATAAATCTTTAAAAAAAAAAAGGAGAACAAGTCTCTGAAACAAATGGATTGCTTGCTGGCCCTCTACCTGGCTCCCACCTACAGGAGAGAGTGGACTGGGCTTGCGGGACTCAGTGGGAAGCAGGGTCAGGTGGAAGCTGCAGCATCCCTAGACATCATCAGCTGTCCCCACGTGCCACAGGCGGCCCCATTTTCTCCTTCCAATTGTCAGTGCTTTCCGACGAACTGTGTTTCTGTCTTGAATTCTTTCACTGCTCAGTGCTATCATTTATTTATCCCCTACTGGACCTGATGAGACGGCAAAACCCAGGAAGGACTTGGCAGGAAGGGACCTGACACAACTTATAAAGGAACAGTGACTGAGGGGTGAAGATCTTGCAGTGGGTCACCAGCAGTCTCAGAGGAATTAACCCAAGATCGGAGGCCTCACTCCAGCCCTGCCTGCTTGGTGATGCCTTGGTACACAGTAAGGTTCTCGTAATGTACACGTAGTCCCTAGGAAGGAAAAGAGACAAGGAAGGGCCAGCACGGGGACACAGCAGGTGGTGTCATTCCTTAAGAAGGTACCATCGTCCATGGAGCGCTGGTTCAAGTCCCAGCTGCTCCGCTTCCAATCCAGCTCCCTGCTAATGTGCCTGGGAGAGCAGAGGAAGATAGCTTAAGTACTTGTACCTCTGTTACTCATGTGGGGGGCCCAGAGAGGGTTGCTGGCTTTGGCCTGGCCCAGCCCCGGTGTCATTGCAGCAATTTGGGGAGTGAACCAGTGGATGGAAAATATCTCCCTCTTCTCTCTCTCTTTCTGTCTCTGTCTTTCAAAAAATAAATCTTTAAAAAAGAAAAGAAGATAGGGTCACAAGGACTGTTTTGTGTTATACACACCCGACTTAGTGATCTGCAATTTCTAGGTGTCCAAACACTTAGTGACTATTTTAGATACTACCCAGGCCCAGATTACTTAACAGAGAGTGTAGCAAACACTCCACAATAGTAAGCACTAGGAAAGCATTTAAAGTGTTCAATAGCAATAACAATCATAAAGGCAATCCCTTGAACTGTGCACACGTACTACAGTGGGCTCTCAATTTTCCAGTTGGTCCATGGGAAAGGCGAACTTGATTAACCACAGCATTCACAGGGGTCATGAACACATTTCACTGCGAGCAAAGCTATTCCTGACACACACACACACACACACACACACACACACACATACCAGGTACTTCTGCAAAGTGTTCATGGGAAGACAGCCCTTCCAAAAAAAAAATAATAATAATAACTTCCTCTGAGCAGAGACTATATATCCTTAGGCAATTCTTCATTATGTTAAATGCAAGTCTATCAGAGGCCCTCCTGCACATGGCAAAATTCATTATCAACAGATCTAGGGAGTCTGTGTGGGTGGATGGCAGAAACACGAACTAGCAATTACCACCCTGATGATGAGCTCTGTATGAAATTATGCCAAAGGCTTGGGGAGCTCACACAAAAACTCATGTCTAGCTTCTGTTGGGGGTGGTGAGAGAGAGAGGTGGGGAAGGGCTTCTGGCGAGGGTGACTAAGTTGTGAAGATAAACAGGGATCACCAAAGTAGATGACTTACAGGAGTGGGAGGCAGGGGTGAGGCACCTGCTATAGCTCTGACCATTATTGCACACATGGCTCCATGTGCCAGGCACCTGCTAATTTCTGGAGGGGAAGAGGAATTCGATCCCTCATGTGTCCAAAAGCAAGGAAAAGGCTTGCTCTGATCAGAAGTTGAAACAGGAACCCTTCAATTCCTTTAACTGGGATAGGAGCTCCTTGGAATGGATGGGAGGGGAGGAAGGGGGAGTGCAGAGATTGTGGTGAGCAGGAGCTGGCTCAGAAATGGCCCTGAATGCAGGAACAAGGAGTTTTTTGGAGAAGAAGGACACCTAGAAGGGTGTGATTGGATAGGTGTTTTGGAAGACTTACTCTGGGGCCAGGGTTGTAGTGCAGCAGCCATATTGAAGCTCCAATTTTAGTCCTGCCTGTTCCACTTGTTATCTAGTTTCCTGCGACCCATTTGGAAACACAGATGGAGCTCCAGGCTCCTGACTTCAGCCTGGCCTCAGCCAGGGAGTGAACCAGCAGATGGAAGATCTCTTCCTCTGTCTGGCTCTCCCTCCCCCTGTTACTCTGCATTTCAAATCAACCTTGAAAAAACACTCGCTGTGGCATCTGTGTAGAGAATGACTTGTGGGAGACAGGACTGAGTATGATAACGAGGTAGATTTGATTATTGACAGTGAAAAGGTGTGATTGATGGAAGCACTTGTCAATGAGAAGGGGTCATAGTGTATCATAGTTCGAAGGCAGGTTTGATAGCAACTGTTGATAAATTAGGAGGATACAGAGATAAGAGAATGGAAAGACTCCAGGTTCATGTTTTGAGTTATCGTTTGGATGTGTAACTCTGGGATGACATCGCTATGATGAAATAGCAGCTATGGGAAGATGTGGCTTGGGGGCAAATGGTGAGGTCAACATCTACTCTAATGGTTTTTTAAAAGATTTATTTATTTATTTATTTATTTGAAAGGCAGAGTTACAGAGAGGTGGAGGCTGATATCTGTATCTATCTATTTATCTATCTATCTATCTATCTATCTATCTATCGGTCTTATATCTGCTGGTTCACTCTCCAGATGACCGTAATGACTGGAGCTGAGCTGATCAAAAGCCAGGAGCCAGGATCTTCTTCTGGGTCTCCTACACAGGTGCAGGGGCTCAAGGTCTTGGCCCATCTCCTACTGCTTTCCCAGGCCATAGCAGAGAGCTGGATTGGAAGTGGAGCAGCCAGGATTGAACTGGTGCCCATATGGGATGCCAGGGCTGCAGGCAGCTGTTTAACCCGCTGTGGCACAGCGCTGGCCCCTCTAACATTTTTTAAGTATAGTGAGGAGGTGGTGGAATCAATGGGTGGTGTAGAGGTCATAGAAGTTGTCTATGCTTGGAAGTCTAGATATGAGTATATTCAGAGTATATCTGGGGGATCATCATTACCACAGGTTGCGAGCTGCAAGGTGGCCAAATCTACACTGTCCAAGAGAGATAGTTGCCATCTTAGTCTGTTTTCTGTGGCTATAACTAAATTCCTGAGGTTGGGTGAGTTGTCAAGGGGGGAGGTTTGTTTTGGCTCACAGTTTTAGAGGCTGGGGCATCCGAGAGCATGGTGCCACCATCTGATTGGCTTCCAGTGACGGTCGTGAGCTGCCCCATGCATGGTGTACAAGTGGAAGGAGAGGCAGATGCATGGGAAGGGAAGAATGTGCAGGAGACAAAGGAGAGACTTATCTGCTTTATAACCCACTCTTCCAGTACCTAACTCAATCTCTCAAGACTTAACTCACTCCCGTGAGACCGAAGAGAACAAACCCAGTCTCAAGAGAACAAACCCAGTCTCTCCAGAAAGACATTAACCCATTGATGACCTGATCACTTTCCCTACAGCTCCCAACCCCCATAAAGTCCCCATCAATTCTCAATACTATTCTACTGGGGACTGAGGTTCAAGAACACAAACTTCTGGGGGACAAATTGCATCCAACCAGAGCAATTGCCCCATTGCATACCAGCTTCTTGGCTGTAGGCAACACATGAACTTCTCTGTACCTCCATTTTCTCGTCTCTGAGCTGAGCGTCCAATGATAGAAACTTACTTCTCAGGTGGCTGGGTTAATACATGGAGAGCTCCTATAACTCTCCCTCACATAGCATGAAACTTAAGAGAGAAAAGAAAGGCGTCTAATGTGGAGCCCCGGGAGTCCTCTATCCTATATATGTGAGAGAAGGAAGAGGCATCTGAGACTGTAATAAATGATCATCCAAGTGAGGGTGAACATCAGATTGGGTAGCACAGAAGCTAAGGGGAAAGGGAGTCAGGAGACCATCGGGGAAATAGAGAGAGCATCAGATGTCGCTGAGGTCCAATCACTTAAGGATTCAATAACACACACTCATGGACTCATCTGACAAGTGCTTTTTGGCATCAGTGATTTGGCATTGAACAAAGAGACAAAAAATCCCAGTCCCTAAGGCTCTTTTAGACTCAGTGGGGACTGCAGATGATACACAGAACAGATCAGTGAATTGCATGGTATGTAGGAAGTTGGTAATTGCCATGGAAACAAATAAGTCAGGAGAGGGAATAGGGAGTCCCCAGGAGTGCAGCGCGTTGCTATTTTAAATTGGAGAAGGTTGGTCTTATAAATTCAGGGATGAAGGAATGGTTCATTGGAAAAGTGGCATTTGAGCAGACTATCAGTGACCTTGGGTTGTAGCTGTTTACAGAGTAAATGAGAGACAAAGAGATGCAAGCAGCAAGCTCACGGTGTTATTTCAGAAATTGGATGGAAGAGAAAGGAAAGCTATTGCACTGTAGCTGGGGGGAGTCTCAAGGTCACAGGGCAACCTCTATTTCAGATCAAAGAACTTTAGCCTAACTACTATGATTCCCACGTTAGAGATGCACAAATTAATAGGACGGGGAACGATAGGCTCAAATGTCTACAGAGCTATTAAGTGGTAGAGCCAGGGTTCAAATCTAGGTAGGTAAGATAACACCTGTTAGATTCAATGGAAGGCCTTTGTGAGTCACATCCACACCTACTGATTTTCCTGAAAAATAAAATGCGTTGCTTTTAAGCTCAGCTGAGGTGTGAATGTCGTTCCCTGTCTTTCTCGGTATTTCCTTCAGCTCCCGCTCACTCTGCTCACTGGATGCTCAGCACCTTTGCCTTATTTTTTGCAAAGCCATTTGCAGGGCTGGTGGAGCTCATGACTACAGGGTTAAGGGATTAGAAGATATTGTCAGGAGAGCTGTTCAAGGAACGGGCCCTTGAGTTGAGGCAGGATGGAGACAGAGGCATGGGCACCAGCATGCAGAGACAGGGATATCATGGCAGTCAAGCCGATCAAGCTTCTTAGGGGAAAAGTGCTAAATGGGGCCTTGAAGTGGAGGGAAGATATCACTGGAAAGGTGATTAGGTGGCTCTCTGTACTGGACAGAAAGTTTTGGGCAATGGTACGAGGTTATTAAACTCTGCCTTAGCGCATGAATCATGTATAACTATCCCAGTTGCTTTTATTCTGTTTGATTTTCTCCAGACCTCTCTTATGCTCATTTAGTTTTTTTATATTTCTGTCTTTGGAATTTTTAATCTCTCTTTTTTTTTTTAGCCTTTTTTTTTTTTACAGGCAGAGTGGACAGAGAGAGAGAGAGAGAAAGGTCTTCCTTTGCCATTGGTTCACCCTCCAATGGCCGGTGCGGCCGGTGCACTGCGCTGATCTGAAGGCAGGAGCCAGGTACTTCTCCTGGTCTCCCACAGGGTGCAGGGCCCAAGTACTTGGGCCATCCTCCACTGCACTCCCGGGCCACAGCAGAGAGCTGGCCTGGAAGAGGGGCAACCGGGACAGAATCCGGCACCCCAATTGGGACTAGAACCTGGTATGCCAGCACCGCAAGGCGGAGGATTAGCCTATTGAGCCACGGCGCCGGCTCTCTCTTTTTTTTAGCCTTTATTTGTGGTCTAGACCTTGTGTCCTACTCCCCATCTATCCCCATAGCTTTAAATGTCAGACCATTTCCATTTCTCTCTCCAGCTTCACTCAAATTCAGTAGCAAGTGAAAGGGGTACCCCCTACATTCCACGAGAATAGATAGCCCAAGTTCATATCTCCATTTTTCTCCCACATCATATATGCAGATACAGGCTCCCTTCCTTTGAAAGGGAAAGCACTTCATCTAAATAGAGTTTCCTTCATCCTGATGAGAAAACATCAAGAAAATCCCCCAGGAGCCTGACCTGAACAGACAGCAGTGAAATTTGTTTTTCACTCTGATTTTATGTCATTGTTTTATATTTAATTAAATCAAAATGCTTACTAAATCAGTCTTGAAACAATTCGGCCCTTGCTATAAAAGCTGAATGAACCAGGGTTATGATATTACTTTTCAACTTGTTTCTTCCTTTTGCTTTTATTTTTGGTAGATTATGTAATTTCTAAGTTGGCACTATAATATTTTCTATTATTTTGTGTTTAGGCCTGTGGTAAATTGAATTTGATATTTAACTCTGGTATTTTTGTCAGGATTTCATCTATTATTTTCTTGCCTGAAATTCATTCTTTGGTAGTTGAAATAGATTATCTGAGCTCTAGTGGGACCTGTTTCTGTTTTTTGTCTGCGGTTTTATACTTGAATGACAGTTTGGCTGGAAATAAAATTCCTAAATTACACTCTGTGAATACAACCCATTTTTTTTTTAAGATTTATTTATTTTTTGTTTGAAAGGCAGAACTTTAGAGAGGCAGAAGAAGAGAGAAAAAAAGAGAGAAGGAGAGAGAGAAAGAGGTCTTTCATCGCTGGTTCACTGCCCAAATGGCTGTAACAGCTGGAGCTTTGCTGATCCAAAGCCAGGAGCTTCTTCCAGGTATCTCATGTGAGTGCAGGGGCCAAAGGATTTGGGGCATCTTCTACTGCTTTTTCAGGCCATAGCAGAGAGCTGGATCAGAAGTGGAGTAGCCAGGACTCAAACAGGCACCCATATAGGATGCTGGCACCACAGGTGGTGGCTTTACCTGCTATGCCACAGCACTGGCCCCCCAATTGTTTTTTAATGGCAAACATTGGTGTAGGTAATAGGAGTCCAGCCTGATTCATTTCTCTTTGTAGAATAATCTTGATGATTTTTTTTTTTTTTGACAGGCATAGTGGACAGTGAGAGAGAGAGACAGAGAGAAAGGTCTTCCTTTGCCGTTGGTTCACCCTCCAATGGCCGCCGCGGCCGGCGCACCGCGCTGATCCGATGGCAGGAGCCAGGAGCCAGGTGCTTTTCCTGGTCTCCCATGGGGTGCAGGGCCCAAGCACCTGGGCCATCCTCCACTGCACTCCCTGGCCATAGCAGAGAGCTGGCCTGGAAGAGGGGCAACCGGGACAGAATCCGGCGCCCTGACCGGGACTAGAACCCGGTGTGCCGGCGCTGCAAGGTGGAGGATTAGCCTATTGAGCCACAGCGCCGGCCAATCTTGATGATTTTTTATGTGCTTTTACCTTCTTTGTTTTTCTTTGTTTTTGTTGCTTTGTAATTTTATTGTTGTAGTGATATTGATTTGATATCAATGTTTTTCCAGGGACACAGTGTATACTTTCAGTATATAAATCAGATCATTTACTTGTCAAAATACTCCTTGAATTATTCCTTCAACATCTTTTATGTTCTTTCGCTCAGGTGTATTCCGTGGGGCACCATGCAGTCAATTTCTATTACCTGTGTTTTCCTAAATTCACATTGTGAAAACTGATTGCTAGCATGGTGGTGCAAGAGTGAGGCCTTTAAGAGCTGGCTAAGTCTTGCAGGTAGAGCCTCATGCGTGGGTTTGGGACCCTTCTAAAAGGCTCAGGAGAAGGAGTTTCTCGTCTCTTATCTATGCCGTGAAGACACGCCGTCGCCCCCGTTCCCCTCCTCGCTTGTGCTGAGTGGGCTCACACGGGCCCACCGCATTTGCCCCCTTCTGTGAGGGGAGGAGGCAGCTGCAGGCACCATCTTGGATGCAGATAGAGCAGTGCTCACCAGACCCTGAACTTGTTGGCACCTTGGCCTTGGACTTCGAGAAGTGTCTGTTCTTTGCACCTTATCCAGCCTCGTATATTTTGTGATAGTAGCACACATGGATGAACAAGTCACTTATTAGCTACAGAATCTTAGGTAAGTAGTCTAATCTCTCCAGCCCTTCATTTCCTGAACCAAAAAAAAAAAAAAAAAAAAAAAGGAAAATCATCCCAGAAAGCCGTAGTGATGATCACATAGGTTAACACATGTAAAGAGCCCTGAATGGCACCTGGTGCATGCTGTGCACTGAGAATGTGTATTCTTTTACCTATCCTGCCTGACTCCCATGTCTCTCTGATCCAAGGGCAAACTAGGACAAAGCTGGAGGTGGCTTAGCAGGATGCCCCTTCTTGGTGGTCCCTGGATTGGGCCATATTTGGCAAACGGATTAGTTTTTTGGCCAGATAGTCATTGTTAGAAAGTTCTTTTTTTTTTCTTAGATTTTATTTATTTATTTAAGAGATAGAGTTAAAGACGAGAGGGACAGACAGAGAGAAAGGTTGTCCATCTGCCCCACCCCGGTTTTTTATTTTTTTGAAAAGATTTATTTATTTAAGAGTCAGGGTTACAGAAAGAGGTAGAGACAGAGAGAGAAGTCTTCCATCGGCTGGTTCACTCCCCAGGTGAGTGTGATGGCCAGAGCTGAGCCAATCCGAAGCTTCTTCGGGGTCTCCCATGTGGGTGCAGGGGCCCAAGGACTTGGGCCATCTTTTACTGCTTTCCCAGGCCATAGCAGAGAGCTGGATCAGAAGAGGAGCAGCTGGCACATGAACCAGTACTCATTCGAGATTCCAGCGCAGCAGGCAGAGGCTTAGCTGACTACGCCACAGTGTCAGACCCTAGAAAGTTCTTTTTATGCCAGTATCTATTCTATAATTTTTTTTGATAGGCAGAGAGTGAGAGACAGATAGAAAGGTCTTCCTTTTCCGTTGGTTCACCCTCCAAGTGGCCTCTACAGTCACTATGGCGCTGCACTGATCCGAAGCCAGGAGCCAGGTGCTTCCTCCTGGTCTCCTACATGGTGCAGGGCCCAAGCACCTGGGCCATCCTTCCACTGCACTTTCGGGCCACATCAGAGAGCTAGACTGGAAGAGGAGCAACCAGGACAGAACTGGCGCCCCAACCAGGACTAGAACCTGGGGTGCTGGTGCCACAGGTGGAAGATTAGCCCAGTGAGCCATGGTGCCGGCCCTATTCTATAATTTCTAAACACTGTTCCTAGTTCAATTGATCAAAAGAATTTGAGTGTCTACTTTAGGTTTAGACTTAGATGAGACGTTAACGGGAGAAACATTATGAATAAGAATCCTTGTACTTAGGAAATTTTAATTTTTTGGAGAAATATAAAGCAATTACAAATGATCAGTTTAGAACTTGTTGCTATCATGAAAACAAGAGTTGAGGATGGGCAAGTGAAGACAATTTCATGGGAAAGGTAAGTTTGAATTGAAACAGGGATTCTCAGTTACTTTTTTCTCTTTTTTAAAAGATTTATTTTATTTTATTTATTTGAAGGACAGAGTTACAGAGAGAGACAGAGACAGAGAAAGAGGTCTTCCATCCACTGATTCATTCCCCAGATGGCCGCAATGGGTGGAGCTGTGCCAATCTGAAGCCAGGAGCTTCTTCCGGGTCTCCCACATGGGTGCAGGGGCCCAAGCACTTGGGGCATCTTCTACTGCTTTCCCAGGCCATAGCAAAGAGCTGAATTGGAAGAGGAACAGCCAGGACTAGAACTGGCGCCCATATGGGATGCTGGCGCTTCAGGCCAGGGCTTTAACCCACTGCACCACAGCACCGGCCCCTCTCATGTACTTTTGTGTGTGTGTGTGTGTGTGTTTTGACAGGCAGAGTTAGACAGTGAGAGAGATAGACAGAGAGAAAGGTCTTCCTTCTGTTGGTTCACCCTGCAAGTGGCCGCTATGGCTGACACGCTGTGCCGATCCAAAGCCAGGAGCCAGGTGCTTCCTCCTGGTTTCCCACATGGGTGCAGGGCCCAAGCACCTGGGCCATCCTCCACTGCCTTCCCAGGCCACAGCAGAGAGCTGGACTGGAAGAGGAGCAACCAGGACAGAACTGGTGCCCCAACCGGGACTAGAACCCAGGGTACCAGCGCCGCAGGTGGAGGATTAGCCAAGTGAGCCACGACGCCGGCCTCTCATGTACTTTTGGATGATTTGAAGATAATAGAAGGATCATTCTGGGTAAGTCGTGGTGAGAAAAATAAAAATACTTACTGTGATAATTCATAATTTGCATAGAGTAATGATAATGGCAAAAAAAAAAAATGAGTTGGAGGCCAGCATTGTTTTAAACCAGCACTTACAATGGCCGCATTCCACATCAGAATGCTAATTTTGAGGCCATAGTGCTCCTGCTACTCTGCTTGGGAAAGCAGAAGAAGATGGCCCCAGTGCTTGGGCCCCGGCACCCATGAGGGAGACCAGGAAGGAGTTCTGGGTTCCAGGCTTTATCCTGATGGAGCTCTGGCTATTGTGGGCATTTGGGAAATGAACCAGTTGATTGAAGACCTCTCTGTCTGGCTCTTTCTCTGTTACCCTGCATTTAAAATAAATAAAATAAAGCTTTATTTAAAAAAATAAACAGAAAGAATAAATGATTCAAACTATGCAGGCAACTGGTTGTCTGGGTCAAAGCAATTCTTTTGGGAAGTTTGCATATAACTTCTAGATACTGAATTAAGCAGGACTGATTCTTCAAACTGCTTGTGTAATAGAAAACAGCCTAACTCTAGAAAGGGGGAGTGAGCTGAGTACCGTGTCTGTGAGCTGAGGTCAAGATGAGAGTGGGAAAAGAGAAAGTCTGAGCTGGAGAGAACCAGAAGTTAAGCCCTAGGAGGAGCAGGAGGAGAGTGGCTCAGAACTTGGAGGTTTCCCTTTATGACTTAGGGGGAGTTTTGTACTGGCTCATGTGGAAAAATAGGCAAGGTTGGAAAATACATAGCAGAGCCAGTAGGGACCCCCAGCTTATCTCTCCTGTGGAATCACAAGGAAGCCATGCATGGCTTTTCACACTACCTGGTGTTGTCTGAGCTCTTGGGCAACCAGAGAGCCATCTCATCTGTTGCAACGGTTTAGGTAAATTAATTGTATTTTTAAATGAGCCATCCCCTTATTTTGTTTTTCCCACTTGCTTTTGTGCATGAGCTTAGCTGGGTGTTTTGCTCCAAGGGACTGAGGGAGGTTTTCTCCAGATGAGCTTTTGGACTAAGATTCATTGGGAAGTCGGGAACAAAATGGAATTAAGTTCTGGAATCTGTGTATTATCCTTGTCGTGTTGATCTGTATTCAACAGACACAGAAGGGAAACTCCCGTGGACAGGTGGAAACCAGGTCTAGAGATAAACAGTGCTTGTCCCTTACCATCTGTTTTGGTAAGGATTATTCTCAAGACGAGGAGCCTGAACGGAGGACTTCAGGGAACTGAGGTGATATTTCAAGTGATCTATACGTATTCCTACCTGATAGATCTTCCCCTCTAACTAGCCATCATCCTGTTTTACAATGTTATCATATTTTTAATTATATTGTACATACTTGTTTACAGCTATTTGCTATATATCCAGGGTGACGTTGCAGTAAATTAGTTTTTACCCATTGCCTCTAACTATTCTTTGCTTCAAACTGAACCATAAATATTGCACCTGAGAAAGCTTGTTCAGATTATTTATCACGCTGGCGTGTGACCACAATAGCAATACTGGAAGGCAGGAAGTCCTGGGAGCTGACTTACAGGAACTCTTGGGAGGGGGAGCACCTACATCCTTGTAGCATGAGTTATGCACGCGCAGTGAGTGCTGTCGATGGTTTGCTTGACTAGGTGTTTGGACAGGAGTTTCTGACACCACCACTCCCCTCTCTTCCTCGACTTCTGTAGAGATAGAGACGGTAGAATGCAAGCCAGTTGATTGACTAAGGACGAAAAGTACCTAACACGGTGCATGGGAGGCTTCAGGAAACACGAGGGTTCTTCCTTCCTTCTGTAGTGGCTGAGAAACATGGACCAGAAACAGAAGAACACAAGGTTATTTAAATGTCTTACCTAGGCTCCGTCTTGGTGCAGCCAGAAGTCAATATGAAGAGCTCAGCTGGGCAGAAATCTATCATTATTTCTCCAGCTATGGCTCCACGGTGTTGGGAACTGGGATTGTTCCCACTCCATTGTGTCCAAGGTCCCATTGCCATATCAATTATAATTACCAAAGCTGTTTGAATTTATTGAGGATGCTTTATGGGCTAGATGGTGTGCCAAGTGCTTTATAGAAAACATATTGCATCATTTTCACACAAGCCCGGGGACTGAGACTTGAAGGTGTTAAGTTATTTACTCAAAGTCACCCAGTGAGTGACAGGCAGAGCCTGCATGGGATCTGCATGGATGTGACACTAAATCCTTCCTCTTTACTCTTCCTATTATGGTTTGCTTTCATGGAGTAGAGCCCCATTCCCCCAGAGATTGCCTTTCCCATCCTTCCACAATGGAATCCCAGTTTTGTGTCACAAATGCTAATGACTCATCCTTAATACATCCACTTGGTTTGCTTCCTGAGCCTCTACTTGACGCTCTGCGGGGAGAAGGACACAAAAATGAGCTACTTTGGGCTTGAGGGGTTTCAATCATTCATGTACCACTGAGAGATGGCAGGCAGCTACATTGGTCTGATGCAATTAAAAAAAATGGAAAAGGGGAAACAGAGGTGGTAGCAACTATAAAACTGAGTCAATGAAATTTATCATTGCCAAGTCTGCATTGGAGAAGTGTAGGGATTAGCTTCTGTCTTGTCAGAATGAAAGGTGAATGTTGACAGCCGAGTCTTGCTATGAAATAGAAGCATTGACTGGAAAATCAGATCTATTAGAAGCAAATGAGGAGCCACCTAGATGGACTGCCCGTGAGGATCTGTGCCTTAACTTGGGTGCACTAAGGCAAAGGAAGAATTTTCCAACTCGGGAGATTGACAGCTTTGGGGATCACTTTGTTAATGTAAAATTCACCGGTACTTGTAAGCAGAGATCCAGGCCATGGCCCTCACTCTCCCAAAAGATTGAGAACAAGGTCAGGATCGGAAGCCCTCCACATAGTTTAAAATAATTGTAGGTACATAGTAGGTGTTTAATAAAAGCTGCATTGACTTAGCTGGGTGAACACTAGCACCACTTCCATATCCTCAGCCTCCCTCGGAGGGAAATTATAATGTTGCACGCAGGAGCAGCAGGGCATCAAAGAGATGCTTTTGACACTTTAAAAGCTGATTTCAGATGCTCAGATAAATCTCATGGTGCATTACTTTTCTGCCTCAGCGGCGTCTGTGATACATTCACAGCGTGTAGCACACTGCAAAATTCTGCCATCACATGGGCTTTGCTCTTTGAAGGAGGCAGGTAGAAATTCCAACAGAGATTTTGGCAAAAGAGAAGGGCAGAACACGGGATCATCTGGTTCTGAATCAAATCCCTTGACACAGGCAGGGAGAAATTGAAGGAAAGCTCTGATCCAAATATACCAGCCATTGAGCTTAGAGACATAGACAGCTAGAAAGGGCATCACTTCCACCCTCACGCAAGAAAAGCTCCAGACCAATTGAAAATTAATTGCTTTCCTTTGAACCCGTGAGACAGCCGAGGTTGCGGCTCACTTGAAATTTGGAGAGAGATGGATGTCTACAGGAGGAACTAAGATCTGAATATTTGCTTACCTGAGCAGATGTCACTCGTTGGGACTGAAGATTCATCTACAGATGTTTACCACGCTGATAGGTCTTGTTAACAGGCTGGTCTGCAAAGAGCAACAAGCCCAGGAGCTGCAGACTTAGGGAATTATGCACCTGCTTGCAGATTTTCTCCAGGAATCCCACCAGGGGCTCACGGGGAGGACGCCGGGAATGCTCCCCGAAAGAAGGAGCAGCGACCACTGCTCTCTAAGCATGGAGAGCCTCGATCTGCAAGAGCAGACCCAGAGAAACCGCAGCCCAAGGGCAGAGGTGGAGACCCATTGTGGCTGGGGGCAGGGAACAGGACAAGTTTCAAAAGAGTAAAGTATAGGCACGTTCCATCTGGAGAGGAGAAAAAAAATCCACCCCCCCTGGGATTTGTCACCTGTCCCAAACCAAGGCTTAATCAGAACAACAGAGAATGGTGCCCACCCCCGCGCCCCCACCACCATCATGCTCCTAAGCATTGAGTATAATTTATAATGGAATAAACATAGCAATGGGGTACAGTGCAAAGGGAAGATCCAGTGTCCAAGGAGAGATCTGAAGCTGTGCAGGGGGCAGACGTTGAGAAAAGTCAACAGGCGAACTCACCCACGTTACATACAGATGCTATGGCCCCAGAGGACTTGGAGAGTAACCATAGCAACAACAAGCATCAAACCCAGCCCAACTCCTGCCTGATTAACACACACCCCCATAGGGAAGTCTTAGGGTGTCCTCTCCAAGCACACTAAATGTTTATATTCATCCTTATTGTCCTACTTACCATGGCTGGTTTTCGACAGTTATAAGGGGGAACATACATAAAAAGGCAAGGCAAATCAGAGTTCGAAGAGAGTAAGCAGGCATCAGCATCAGAGTCAGATCCGATAGATTTTTTTTTTTTTTTTGACAGGCAGAGTGGACAGGGAGAGAGAGAGAGAGAGAAAGGCCTTCCTTTGCCGTTGGTTCACCCTCCAATGGCCGCCGTGGCCAGTGCGCTGCGCTGATCCGAAGGCAGGAGCCAGGTGCTTCCTCCTGGTCTCCCATGCAGGTGCAGGGCCCAAGCACTTGGGCCATCCTCCACCACACTCCCAGGCCACAGCAGAGAGCTGGCCTGGAAGAGGGGCAACCGGGACAGAATCCGGCACCCCGACCGGGACTAGAACCCGGTGTGCCGACAGTGCCCAATAGATATTGAAACAATCAGACAGGAAATGTAAAGAACCTATGATTAACATAATCAAGATCCTTAAAGACAAAGTAGATGAAATGCAGGGTCAGATAGGCGACTGCAGCAGAGGCTGGGAGCTTGAAGCACCAGCACCCCAATGCCAGCCTGTATGAGGCTGTCACGCAGGCAGAGTTTCCCAGGTCTGATGCATCACGTGGAGTCTGCTTTGGGAACAGATTTCCACCCCTTTGTCTGCTTGTCAAATTGTTGCCCTTATCCAGCCCTGAGCACTTTTCTGTGCCTTCAGCAACCTCCTTCCAAGCATGGCCACACAGTTGCTCCAGTTTCCCACTGCCTTTTACACTCTGGCAAAGGGAAGTGCCTTTTGCTCCCTGAGAATACAATCCTGTTTTTAGGACTCCAGGCCTTTTTGGTGAGCCTGTTCTCTGATGCTATGATAATGCTCCTTGTCTAAAGCTTCGTACTGGAACTCCTTTTCAACCCTTAAATCCCGACTCCGCCATTGCTACACCTGGCTACTTTCCTTACATTCTTCTATTTTTATGCTTCATGTTACTTTGTTGTTGCATTTTGACACCAGACTTTTTATTTATTCATCTAGGTTATCCAATAGATGCTGAGTATCCTGTGGGCAAATTCATTATCTTAACGATTTCTGTCTTTTTACATTAAATTTAAGAACTCATGACTAAGCCACTATCTCGTTCTATGTAGGACAACTGTGTTGCTTCCAGTCTAACCTGTGGTCAAACACTGTGACACAGGGGATTTTAGAGGCAGCTTTGTTCTTGAAGCAGAATGCTTCCCTAGGGGAGCAGGTGCAACAGACTTGGGTTATGAACTATCTTGGTGTGTGTTCATGTATTGGCAGAATGGGGTGATGGAGGGGAAAAAGAGATGGAAGATGAGATTCGAGAGGAAGGTAGGCTCAGATCACGTACAACCTCTTAGGCTATGGGCAAGAGTTTTTATTTCATTCCAAATGATATGGGAAGCCCTTTGGGGATTTTAAGTAAGAGTGACATGATTAGACTTATGTATAAAATGATCTAGGTATTGAGAATAGATTGTATGTGATGGGATTAGGGGTTCTGCAAAGAGGTGGGGAGGTTCTCAGGCACCTAGAGTTGTGGCTTGGGAGAATGAGGCACTGGCTTGGTTTCACCGTTAACTGGCTGAGTGTTGGTGACAAAACCATGACACATCAACTGCAGCTTGCTTACCCATGCATGAGTCAAATATTTGAAGAGAGTAAAATTTGCCTTATCTAAAGATGATAAGTGACAAAAAATGTTGATAGCTTCCCTACAGGGATGTGGGGAATCCATGCTTTCAGGTTCCAGCAGTCCTGAGAGGGAAAGATCTGTGCAATGCTGGGGACATATTCCTAGGCAGAGATGGTCACGAATACTTGATCTACAGAAGCCCTGAGTAGACCAGGGCATAGAAAAGTCTTCTGGAACCTAGGGAGCTGATGGCTCAGAAAAGAGCTGTAGAGATGCATTCAAAAAGAAATTTCATTTAGACTTCTAGAAAGAAAGAATATGTTCGAGGCATTAGCTTTTTCTTGAAAAGGATATTTATCATTCATTTGAAAGGCAGAGTTACAGAGGGAGAGAGAGAGAGAGAGAGAGAGAATCTTCCACCCACTGGTTCACTCCCCAAATTGTCACAACAGCTAGGGCTGGGCCAGGCTGAACCCAGGAGCCTGGAACTCCATCCATTCTCCTACACAGGGAGCAGAGCACAAACATTTGGGTCATTTCTGCTGCTTTCCCAGGTGTATCAGAATGGATCTGGTCAGAAGTGGAGCAGCCAAGTGCTGAACTGGTGCTCATATGGGATGGTGGCGTCACAGGCAGCAGCTTAATCCACTGTGCCACAATGCTGGCCAGCTTATACAGTTAAGGCCATGGAGTGCAGAGTTTTGTTTCACAGCTATTAAACATACATTTCTTCACTGTATTTAGTGATCAATTAGGAGGGACAGTGATGTGAGTTAAAGTAAGAGGATGTGATATCAATCATAGCATCAACTTGATTGGGTTATGGGGTGCCCCGGTATTTGGTTAAATATTATTCCAGATGGGTCTGTGTTTCTGGATGGGTCAGCATTTGGATCAACAGACTGGGAGTAGCAGAGTGCTCTCCCCAAGAAGGTGTGATCTTTCACATCCATTGGAGGTATGAATGGAGCAAAAGGTGGAAGAAGAGAGACCTGGCTGTTGGAGCTGGAACATCAGTCTTTTCCTGCGTCAAACGGAATTTACACGGTCAGCTCTGCTGGTGCTCAGACCTCCAGACGCAGTCTGGAACCACAGTGCCCGGTCTGCTTATGGAGAAATGCTGATTCATGAGAGCCAGTTTCTTATTTTTATATAAATATATAACTCCTCTGCTGTACACAGAGAAGTGGGTCCTTTTGGTTGCATTTCTTTTCAGGGCCCTGACCAGCACAAGAGTATGAAGAGCAGTGCAGGGGTGTTGGGAAAGCAGAACTAAGGAGATGGGCAGTGAGACAGAAAGGCATGGATACCTGTGGGAAAGAGGAAGGCTGTGCACTGGGAGGGGGCATGAGGGATTTCTGGGATGGCCAACTTCCAAGAGTAAGGATTCCCAAAGAACCCTGTAGAAGCTGCAAGGCAATGAATAACCTAGCATCAGAGACTCAGATCCTCACTTCTCAGTGGTGGGTGCTTGGTGCAATAGGTTAAGCTGTTGCTTGGGATGTCACCTCCCAACACACGACCTTGGGTTCAAGTCCTAGGTCTTAAAAAAAAAGCAGCACATTCACTCTCTGGCGAGAGCCTGCTCGCTGGTTGGTAGATGGCGCCTTCTCTCTGTGTAGGAGTGAAACCACACGGAGGCCCGTTGGGAAAAGGCGTTAACCCCATCCTTGACAGTGAAGCTCTCATGATCCAGCCCCTTTCCAAAGACTCCACATTTCTCTCTTTTAAAAAAAATACTTATTTTATTTGGGAAGTAGAGAGACCCCCATCTGCTGGTTCACTCTCCACATGCTTGGGAGCTGAAAACTCAATCCTGGTCTCTCACAGGAACCCAAGGACTTGAGCCATCACCTGCAGCCTACCAGAGTGTGCACTGGCAGGAAGTTAGAATGGACACTGGAAATGGGACTTGAACCCACACATTCCAATTGGGGATGCAGGCAGCTCAACAGCTGTGCCAAACATATTCCCTTCTCATCAGTCAATATCACCATTCTGGAGATTAGATTTCAACACATGAATTTGGGGGATGGGGGTACAAACATTCAGATCCCAGCCAATGTATAGATTTCATTTCTTTCTTTTCTTTTTTTTTTTTTTTTTTTTTGACAGGCAGAGTGGACAGTGAGAGAGAGAGAGAGACAGAGAGAAAGGTCTTCCTTTTGCCGTTGGTTCACCCTCCAATGGCCGCCATGGCCATTGCACTGCGGCCGGTGCACTGCGCCTATCCGAAGGCAGGAGCCAGGTGCTTCCTCCTGGTCTCCCATGGGGTGCAGGGCCCAAGCACTTGGGCCATCCTCCACTGCACTCCCTGGCCACAGCAGAGAGCTGGCCTGGAAGAGGGGCAACCGGGACAGAATCCGGCGCCCTGACTGGGACTAGAACCCCGTGTGCTGGCGCCGCAAGGCATCAGATTAGCCTATTGAGCCGCAGCGCCGGCCATATTTCATTTCTTGATGGAACAATGACGCAGGCTTCCAGCTAAGGAAGTGATTAGTGGGTTCATCTGTACTGCTTTGCTGCCCTGCGGGGTTGGCTGCAGCTCTTTGACCACACAACTCCATTTCCTGCTTCCAATACCAGAACAATCCAGAACAATCCAGTTCCTTCCTTTTGGATTTCTCTTTCTCCCTTGTCTGTCCACACTCCTGCTCATCTTGCAAGACTAATTAGTGCCATCCTTCTACCTTTGGGCTACTGTGTCCTTGCTAAAGATATATTTAAGTTCCATCTTTTCTTTTTGAGGAAGGCCAGAGCTTTCACTGATGAGGCAGGCAAGGCAAGTGGGGAATAGGTGATAAAATAAAAGGCACAAAGGAGATGCCTCTTCCTCCGGCAGAAAGAGCTCAGGACCTGTAGGTGGGACCTTATTTGAAAATAGAGTCTTTCGACCGGCGCCGCGGCTCACTAGGCTAATCCTCCGCCTAGCGGCGCCGGCACACCAGGTTCTAGTCCCAGTCGGGGCACCGGATTCTGTCCCGGTTGCCCCTCTTCCAGGCCAGCTCTCTGCTGTGGCCAGGGAGTGCAGTGGAGGATGGCCCAGGTGCTTGGGCCCTGCACCCCATGGGAGACCAGGAAAACACCTGGCTCCTGGCATCGGATCAGCACAGTGAGCCGGCCCCAGCGTGCCGGCCGCGCTGGCCATTGGAGGGTGAACCAATGGCAAAAGGAAGAGACCTTTCTCTCTGTCTCTCTCTCTCTCACTGTGCACTCCGCCTGTCCAAAAAAAAAAAAAAAAATAGAGTCTTTGCCGATGTGATTGAAATGAAGATGAGGTTGTTGGAATAGGTCTTCCTTTATTAAAGGGCCAGGGTCCTTCAGAAAAGAGAAGAGACACACATAGAAGGAAGAGAGAGGCAGAAATCGGAGTTCAGTAGCTGCAAGCAAAGCCCATCAAGGATTTCTGGTGACAGCAGAAGCTAAGAGAAAAGACGAAAGACGAAACACATTTTCCCCTAGAACCTTCAGGAAGGCATGGCCCTGCCAGCATCTTGCTCCTGGCTAGGAAAGCATAAATTTCTTCCATCTTAAGCCAATCACTTTTCTGGCCCTTGGCCATGGCAGCCCTAGGATGTTAATAGAGCTATTTAAGTATGTATAGACCACAAACTTAGAGCTGATAAGATTTTATTATTATGCACCTTTATAATATTGCCATGGGAGCAATCATTTGTTCAATAATTTTGTTAGCGTTTGAGTAAATAAACAAATTTTAATAGGGATACATAATGCAAGTGATTTTTTTTTTTTGCTTAAATGGGGGCATTTGCTTTGCTCCGATATGATTCTGAATTTCACTGTGAGAACATAGGCATTCAAAAAAACATTCCTGAGCCTTTGTTTACAAATCTTTGGCTGCTCCAATCTGTCAACCTGTAAAACAAATTGTTCACAGATGTAGAACCTGGAGAAGCTCAGGACTACTTCAGCACAAGTGGGGAGTTTGTCGAACACTATTGTGACTGTAGAGAGTCAAGGCCTTGAGAAACAGGACGAAGAAGCCAGCGCCGTGGCTCAATAGGCTAGTCCTCCTCCACCCCATGGGAGACCAGGAGAAGCACCTGGCTCCTGCCTTCAGATCAGTGTGGTGCGCTGGCCCCAGCGCGCCACCCGCTACAGCCATTGGAGGGTGAACCAACGGCAAAGGAAGACCTTTCTCCCTGTCTCTCTCTCACTGTCCACTCTGCCTGAAAAAAAAAAAAAAAAAAAGAAAAGAAAAGAAAAGAAAAGAAACAGGAAACAGGACGAAGAGCCTGGTTTGACTGACAGTTTCTACTTTGAGTTGGTTGGTTTCACTGCCTCGGAAGCTCTTCTCCTGATTGTGTTGCAAGGATTAGAACCTTGGGAACATTGTCCAGAACTTTGTTAGACCGCAGGCCACCCCTGGATCCTTAGAAGGTTCTCAACGCTAGACCTTGATTCAAATGTGCTTCTGTGCCGTGAAGTTGTCCTAAGGGTCTGGGAGACTAGAAAGTTCCTTTGTGCCTCGCACTTCTCCGCTCCTCTCGCCCACTCCGTCATCCTCAAGAGGGCAAGGCAGGCAGTGAGATGCTGGAGCATTACAGCCATCTTCGACCCTGCCTTTAGGATCCCGGCCTGAGCCACCCACAGTCCTGGAGACACCCGCTGGTATTTACTGCCTGGGTTGCCAGGGTGGCCTGGGTTGCAGGAGGCTCTGTTATATGTTTGCAAGGCAAGGTCCACTCAGATGATCACAGAGGTGCACACAGACAAACACATGCACACACACAATGTTTTCCATCACAAAGACCTGTTCACGCGGGCGCAGCAGCTCACTAGGCTAATCCTCCGCCTTGCAGCACCGGCACACCAGGTTCTAGTCCCGGTCGGGGTGCCAGATTCTGTCCCGGTTGTCCCTCTTTCAGGCCAGCTCTCTGCTGTGGCCAGGGAGTGCAGTGGAGGATGGCCCAAGTGCTTGGGCCCTGCACCCCATGGGAGACCAGGAGAAGCACCTGGCTCCTGCCATCGGATCAGCGCGGTGCACCGGCTGCGGCGGCCATTGGAGGGTGAACCAACAGCAAAGGAAGACCTTTCTCTCTGTCTCTCTCACTGTCCACTCTGCCTGTCAAATAATAATAATAATAATAAAGACCTGTTCACACATTTTGCTTCTTTACTAGGAAGAAAAGGGAGCTCAGACAGTGGAATCTGTTCTTTTATTCTCTCAAGTTCTAGAACTTGCATAACGTTCTCCATAGAACAGGTGTATGAAGAGTCTGCAAAAGTGTGTGGCAAATGCAATTAAAAGATACGTTTATTTGGGTGCCAATTTTTTTTAAATCCATGTACACAAAAGGTCCATATATCTCTCTGTCTCCCCCCTCTCTCTGTAACTCTGAATTTCAAAGTAAACGTAATAAAATCTTTCTAAAATAGTTTGTGGAAATGCGTGTTATGAAGAAAGCGTAGATTTCAGAATTTTTGCACCATAATAAACTTGCTTAATTCTGTTTTCCATGAACATTAGCATTTTATTTTTATTTCTCCATTTAAGAAGGAGAGAGAGAAAGAGAGAGAGAAATCTCCCGTATGCTGGTTCACTTACCAGAAGTCTGCAATGATCAGTACTGGGCAAATCTGCTATGGAGAGCCAGTAACTCAACCTAGTCTCCCACATGAGTGTCAGTAGTCCAAATACATGAGCCATCACCATCGGCTCCAAGCAGGAAGCTGGATGTTGAATCAGGTACTCTGAATTGGGATTAAACTGGAACAAATGTGCATCCTCCATGACCTTTTTAAAGCAGCCATATACTAAATAAACGTAGAATGAGTACTAAACACACATCAACACACAGAGACCATAGTTGCAAGCACTCCTGGTCTACTTGGTTCAAACCTACAATGTGTGCTACATGCACGTGCTATTTGGCTAACCCAATGTGTTTCACACTTAAACAGCCCAGCAATGGTGTGACTTATTTATGCAGACCCTGTTTTGCATATGATTTTATGAATAACTTGGTTATCAAAGCAACTAAAGAGTTGGAATGGCTCTTTCCCCACTGGGGAAAACCAGCTTTCTTCCCTTTTAGGAAGTGTCTGAAATATCCTCTTATGATTAGTCTGACCCTCACCTGAAGGTGGCTTCTCATTCCCCTGATGGAAAGCATCTGCCAGAGGAGAAGGCTAAAGCTCTTTGTCACTATTGAGCAATTGATGAAACTGGGCTCTGAAGCTTTGGCCTCACGTACCTGGGGACAAATGAGCTGCAGGTGTCACAGAACTTGCCGACTTGGTCACTCCATCAATGTCCAAGATTTGAAGTTAATAGTGTTGCTTAAAATATTAACTCCGGAGGACTGTTTTCGGAAGCCCTATCAGTTTTTCCAGTTTATATTTGTCTGCAGTACCACGTGCTCCAGGAAGTCCACTTATCTTCACAATTGAACGCTACGTCCTTTGCCCTTGTCTGGGGGCCAGCGTCTTTAATATTACTGAACCATTGTTGTTGGAAGCTTTCCTTGGGGACCCTGGGGCAGGTGCAGGAATGTCAACTGCTTCCTTACTGAACTGCAGTGACTTCTTTGAATCCTGAACCAGTAATACTCATCCTTGAGTTATCGCCATAGAAGAGGAGGTAGGAGCTGCTACACTGAAAGACGCCACAGTATTTGACTATCACTCTTGTGGCCAAAGACATGAACATGAACATGAGTGTGGTTCATTGCATTCATGGTTCCAGTCTGTGCCCCTCTCTAGATCTGTGGCTCTTGCCGTCGGACTTCCCTGTCCCTTCTGTAAAGAGGTATAGTATTGGGGCCAGTGCTGTAGCATAGCAGGTACAGCCACTACCTGCAGTACCAGTATCCAGTACGGGTACCAGTTCAAGTACTGACTGCTCCACTTCCAATCCAGCTCCCTGCAAATGCACCTAGGAAAGCGGTGGAAGATGTCTCAAGTCTTTAGGCTCCTGCACTCACATAGGAGACTTGGATGAAGTTCCTGGCTCCTGGCTTTATCCTGTCCCAGCCCTGGGAGTTTGCAGCCATTTCAGGAGCAAACCAGCAGATGGAAGATTTCTTTTTCTGCCTCTGCCTCTCCTTCTCTGTAACTCTGACTTTCAAATTAATAAATAAATTAATCATAACTAAAAGAGGTATAATATCTTCCCAGCCTCTTGACTCTGGGTCTAGCCTTCTGAGTCTTGCTCCAGCCAATAGGATGTTCACACGCACAGTGTAAGAGTGGGCTTTAAAAACTTTCTGTGTGATTGAACTTGCACTAGTATACCTGTGCCCTATAACTTAGAAGGATAAGCTTGGGCTAGACTGCTGCCCTCCGGAGGAGGTGGGAAGCAGAGCCAAGCCAATCCAATTAAGCTTAACATAGATCAGCCACCCCTCCCTCATACCAGGCAACAGATGTAAGAACTCAGCCCATATGAGCCAACCCCCTGATGACCCATAGGGAAGCAAGGACAAATAACCGTTGCTTTAGGTCACTGTGTTAGGGCAAGCACACAGCCTAGTGGTTAAATTATTATGTCCAAGTCCCACATTGGAACACCTGCGTTCAGCCCCTGGCTCTGACTCCCGTCTCCACCTTCTTGCTAATGCAGACCTTGGCAGGCAACATATGATGGCCCAAGTCCTTGAGTCCCTGCACCCACGTGGGAGACTTGGAAGAAGCTCCTGGCTCCTGGCTTCAGATCGGCCCAGCTCCAGCCGTTGTGGCCATTTGGGGAGTGAACCAGCAGATGGAAGACCTCTTTCTCTGCCTCTCCACTCCCTGCATGTAACTCGGACTTCCAAATAAAAATAAATAAATCTTAAAAAAAAAGAATCCTTTACACATATATTTAAGAATTTCAAAAACAGGCATATTGCAATACTTTCCCCACTCTGTCTTATGCGTAAAGTTTCTTATTAACAGTTTCCAAAGAGCAGAAATTTATATATTTCATGGAGTCCAATTTAGCATTTATCCTGTGACTATACTTTTCCTTTAGTGGAACCTATCTGAGATATCATTCCCTTCCGTAAGTGCACACATACTTTTTCCTGTGTTTTACTTTATACATGCTTTTGTTTTAGCCTTTGCATTTAGATCTGTGATGGAGGTCAAGTTAATTTTTAAAATTAATTATTTATTTAGTTGAAAGGTATAGTCACAGAGAGGCAGAAGCAGAGAGAGAGAGAGGCCTTCTATTTGCTGGTTCACTCCCCAGATGGCTGCAATGGCCGGAGCTGCGCTGATCTCAAGTCAGGAGCTTTCTCTGGGTCTCCCTCTCCCTCTCTCCCTTTCTCCCTCTCCCTCTCTCCCTCTCCCTCTCTCCCTCTCTCCTTCTCTCTTTCTCTCTCTCTACCTTTGCCTCTCTGTAACTCTGCCTTTCAAATAAATAAATAAATAAATCTTTTTTTTGAAAAAAAAAATAGGCTTATTTGGCTGCAAAAAAAAGATTGAAATCCTTCATAGTTGGTCCAGAATACACATTTTATGTGAACTTTTTGAACATTCCTCAGCTATGTGAGTCTATTTTTGGACTCTGTGTTCTGTTCCATTTAGCTACACACCAGTCTTCTACTGCCTTTGCAACTGCAGCTTGAAGTAAATCTGAAAATCAAGTCACGCACAATTTCCCATTTGGTTCTTTTCTAAATGAGTTTGAAATATTGGAGACGTTTCATATTTCAGAATGATTTTAACTGTTTGAAGGGTTTTGTGTTTTCATATGCATTTTAGATGCAACTTAAGAATTTTCTACGTTGAAGTCTGCTGCAGTTTCCCATTGGGATTGCGTTTAGGGAATGGATCCATTTGGAGAAAACAGCTATATTAACAACATTGAGCATTTCAATTCATGAATGAGACTTATCAGATCTGTCTTTTCATTTGTTTAAGGCTTCTTTAATATCTTTAAGAGATGTTTACAGTTTTAATGTATATGTCTTACACATGTCTTACTAAAATATTGCCATATAATTTTTATATATATATATATAATTTGATGCTATTGTGAGTGGTATATTTTTAAAAATTTCATTTTCTAACTGATTTTTGAGAGTATTTAACATACGATCTATTTTTAACTATTAACTTTGCATTCTGTGATCTTGATAAGTTACTTATTAGTTATAGTACCTTTTGTGTTTAATCCTTATGGCTGGGGCTGATGCTGCGGTGCAGCAGGTTAACGTCCTGGCCTGAAGCACTGGCATCCCATATGGGCGCCGGTTCGAGACCCGGCTGCTCCACTTCCAATCCAGCTCTCTGTTATGGCCTGGGAAAGCAGTAGAAGATGGCCCAAATCTTTGGGCCCCTGCACCCACATGGGAGACCAGGAAGAAGCACCTGGCTCCTGGCTTTGGATTGACACAGCTCCAGCTGTTGCAGCCAACTGGGGAGTGAACCAGCAGATGGAAGACTTCTCTCTCTCTGCCTCCTCTCCTTCTCTCTCTGTGTAACTCTGACTTTCAAATAAATAAATAAACCTTTAAAAAATCCTTATGGCTTTTTTGTGTACACAGTCCTAGTGTTGTGATACAGATGGATTCATGTTTGGAGATCTGGTGCTTGGTGTGGTGATATAGAAGAGGTGTGGAACCATTAAGAGGTGGAACCCAGTGGGAGACCCTTAGATCAACTGAGACATACTCTTGTGTCCTTGCAAGGTATAGTAGGACCCTAGCCCCTTTGGCTCCCTGTCTGGAGCTGTCTTTCTTTGCTTCTATAGCTACACCTGTCTTCTGTCAAGGGCTGCTGTGATGGGCTAGGGTTATTCAGCATCCAAAGTGCTGAGCAAAACAAAGCTCTTTTCTTTGTAAAGTTAGCTTGCCTGGGATGTTTTGCTGGAGTAATGAAAAACAGTGCAATACAATAACCAATTTCACTTCTTTCTTTCCAATATAGATGCCTCTTGTTTCTACTTGTTGTTTTATTGCACTGGATAGGACTTCCAGGGCAATGTTAAATACAGCAATAAGAGTGGATCACTTTGACCTGTTGCATCCTGTTGACATCAAATAAAGCATTAACACTACAGAAAAATATTTATTTATTTGAAAGTCAGAGTTAACAGAGAGGGAGAGACAGAGACAGAAAGATCTTCCATCTGCTGGCTCACTCCCCAGATGGCTGCAATTGTTAGGGATGAGACAGGCTGGAGTAAAGAGCTTCATGTGGGTCTCCCACGGGGGTGGCAGGGGTCCAGGCACTTGGGCCATCTTCTGCTGTTTGTCCCAGGCCCTAACAAGCAGCTGGATGGGAAGTGGAGCAGCCGGAACAGGAACTGACGCCGACAGGGGATGCTGGCATCACAGACAGCGGCTTTACCCACTACACTTTCACCATTAAGCATAATGCTAGCTTTGGATCCTGCATGAGTGCCACTTGTCGGATTGAGGAAGTTCTTTCCATTCCTAGAGTTTTTATTGCAGATGAATGTGAATGCTTTCAAATAATTTTTCTGAATCTATTGGATTAGCATTTGGGTTGACTGCTACCTTTTCTACTATCTTGGAAGACATTGATATGCATATATGGAAAAATCTTCTATCAAAAGATCTGTTTATTTATTTGGAAGGTGGAGATACAGATAGAGATAATGGGAGATACAGAGAGAGAGAGGAAGGGAGGGAGGGAGGGGGGAGAGAGAGAGAGAGAGAGAGATCTTCCATCCATTGGTTTACTGCCCAAATGGCTGCAACGTGAAATCTTGCTGTCAAATTCACTTGACCATTATGCTTTGTGCCTCTTAAATACTGGTGGATTTGGTTTGACAAACCCTGTGGTTTTCTTTTCTTCAGGTTTCATTGTTTTGTTTTGGAATGAGGGTAATACAGGCCTCATATAACAAGTTGGGCGTTTTGTGTAGTTTTCATAGACTCATATGATTTCTTCTTTAAATGTGTGGGAGAAGAAAGGTGGATCAGAAATGTTCTTTGTGAGAAGGTTTTGATTGCAAGCTCAATTTTTGGGTTACTACAGGGCTACTTATAATTTTCTCATTATGTGTCAGTTTGACAAGTTGTGAGGTTCAAAGAATTTCTGTATTTCACATGCACTGTCATTTTTTTTTTTTTTTGGCAACAAGTTGTTCATGATAGTGCCTTTATTTTTATATTTTTGTCCTAAGGGTTTCCTCTGCAATTTAATATGTTTGTGTTTTCTCTCTCTCTCTTTTTTGTTCCCTCTTACTGCAAATTCATGAGTCTTACTGTTTTTTTGAAAAAAAAAAAAAGAGGATTCTGGGTTTATTGTCTCTATTTATTGTTTTATGTTTTCATGTAGGTTTTCTTTATTACCTCTTTCTTACTGAGTTTAATTTTCTCTTTTCTGTCTAGTTTTTCAGGGTGAAATAAGTGTTTTCAAACTTTTTTCTTTTCCAATATGGAAGCATACTTGAACATACATAGCTATCATTTTCCTTTCTGTACTGCTTTTTATTTGATTTCTACACATTTTGGCATGTTGTGTTTTAGTATCATTTATTTAAAAATATTTCATGATTTTCTTTTAACTTTTCATACACAGTTTATTCTGAAGTATAAACATTTTCTAGGTATATTATAGATTTCTAATGTAATATAACTTTCAGAGAAAGTATTTCTGTATGAATTTAATAATTTGAAAATTTTCATGACTTGTGTGTTGGAACAACATGGTACTTCTTGTTGAATTTTCCATTTGCACTTTAAAAGGATGTGTATGCTGTAGTTGTCAGGGAAATGAAAATCAAAAATACAATGAGCTGTTAATTCACACTGTTTAGAATGGTTTTTACCAAAAAGACACAAGATAACAAGTGTTGGAGGAGTTAAGGAGATAAGAGAACCTTTGCACACTGTCAGTGGGAATGGAAATTGGTAACGCCAACATGGAAAACAGTATGGAGATGCTCAAAATATTTAAAAATAGAGCTACTATATAATCCAGAAATCATCCTTCTGAGTATTTATTTAAAGATATCAAAATCGGGGCCGGCACTGTGGTGCAGTGCTTTAACACCCTGGCCTGAAGCGCTGGCATCCCATATGGGCACCGGTTTGAGACCTGGCTGCTCCACTTCCAATCCAGCTCTCTGATGTGGTCTGGAAAAGCAGTAGAAGATGGCCAAGCCCTTGGGCCCCTGAACCCATGAGGGAGACCCAGAAGAAGCTCCTGGCTCCTGGCTTCAGATTGGCGCAGCTCCAGCCATTGCGACCAAATGGGGAGTGAACCAGTGACTGGAAGACCTCTCTCTCCCTCTCTTTCTCTCTCTGTGTAATTCTGACTTTCAAATAAATAAGTAAATCACTATGTCAAAAGGATAGATATGCACACTCCAGTGTTCATTGCAGCATCACTCACAATGGACAAGAAGTACAAATGATTTACATGCCAATCAATAAATAAATGGACAAAAACACGGTATATTTACATAAATGCAATGACCTTATTCAGCATTAATAAAAGAAGGAAATCTTGACCTCTGTGACAAAATAGATGACATGGAGGAGAACATTAAGCTAAATGAAATAAGGGAGACAAATGACAAATTCTTCACAATCTCACTTATTTGTGGAAACTCAAATAGGTTCATAGAAACAATGATGGTTGCCACAGGATAGAGGGAAGGGTGAATGGGATATGTCAGTCAATGGGTACAAAAACTCTAATTATTCAAGATTACAGGGCTTACAGATCTAATTGCAGAATAACGACTGTGGGTAACAATACTGCATTGTTATTGGAATTTACTGAGGGGATAGATCTTATGTGTCCCCACCATAAGCACTCAACAGGGTCACAGGGGCAGGCATTTGGCCTGGCATTTAAGAACCTATTTGGGACACACACATATCCCTTGAGTTTGAGTCACAACTCCACTTCTTTTTTTTTTTTTTTAAGATTTTTTTTTTATTTATTTGACAGGTAGAGTTACAGAGAGAGAGAGAAAGAGAGAGAGAGAGACAGAGAGACAGAGAGACAGGTCTTCTTTCCGTTGGTTCACCCCCCAAATGGCTGCTACGGCCAGCGCTGCACTGATCCGAAGCCAGGAGCCAGGTGCTTCCTCCTGGTCTCCCATGCGGGTTCAGGGACCCAAGCACTTGGGCCATCCTCCACTGCCTTCCCTGGGCCACAGCAGAGAGCTGGACTGGAAGAGGAGTAACTGGGACTAGAACCTGGCACCCATAGGGGATGCTGGCACCACAGGCAGAGGATTAACCAAGTGAGCCACAGCGCCGGGCCCCACAATTCCACTTCTGATGCTGACAACTTCCTCGTGTGCACTCTGAGAAGCAGCAGTAATAATTCCCATGACGGGTTTCCTGTAGTTTACACAGGAGACCTGGATTGAGTTTCAGGCTCCTAGTTTGACCCCACCCAGCTCCAATCCTTGTGGACACTTGGGGAGTGAACCAACTGATGGGAGCTCCCTCGCTCGTTCTCTCTCTCTCTCCATCTCTCCATCTCCCACTTTATGTCCTTTTCTACCTCTCAGATTAGCAAAAGTTTTTTCAAAAGGAAAGCGATGCATGTGTCCACTGACTTCATTGTAGGGATCATTCCACTCTTGGGAGTGGATAGGCTGCACCTGGGTTAATGATAGAAATGTAATTTGTCTATGTCCTACATATGATTTAAGCCAATACCTGGATTACTGTCAAGATTATAATTGAAATTGTTAAGATTGTAACTGGTATTGTCAAGATTATAATTGATATTAGTAGGGATCATTGTATAGGATGCATTCCTATATCAAAATCTGAATGTGTACTCTCTGTAGATATAACTTGGTTTATCAATTGTACCTTTATGAGGTACATCATGGGTGAGGTAGATGCACAGTCAACATGGCTGAGTATAGAGGACAGGAAACAACAGCTGCTTCTTAACCAACTCGTCTCTGATGAACCCACATCCCTTCTATTTTTGCTTCATCCTGGAAAACCAGCCACAGTGCCCCAGGTAGATGGCAGAGGGATGTGTTGTACCCTAGCGAGTGCAGAGGAGCAGCACACACTGCTAACATTTGATGGTTCTTTATTGCCAGCAATGGAGACTGGGCTGCTGCCCTAAAGAACTCTTGACCCCGAAGCCCAAAGCAACAGGGTTTTTAAAGGCAAAAACCACAAAATTGGGAGGGGAATCCATGGTTGCTAGGATCAGGGGAGAATACATGGTGACCAGGGTCAAGCTAACCTAAAACCTATGCGAAACTAATGTCAATTATAATCTTGACAATACCAGTTACAATCTTAACAATTTTAATTATAATCTAGACAGTAATCCAGGTATTGGCTTAAATCATATGTAGGACATAGACAAATTACATTTCTATCATTAACCCAGGTGCAGCCTATCCACTCCCAAGCTTGAGCGATCATGCTAGGGGGTTTCTATGCTTTGCCAAGTGTGAGGCAGGTTGCCAGGTGTGATGTAGTGAACGGCTATTGTCCAAGTGTTTCATAGTTTCAGACCAGAGTCTCATGGTGGGGGGGTAGTGCCTTCCCATGATGGGGTCTCAGGTGCTCCAAAATGGAGTCCCTGCTGTCAAGGTGTTACTTCACTGTGACATGTGAATGTGGAGTTCAGTTATAAGTAATTAATTCAAACCCTAAGTTAGCTTAGATTAAGTACATTTGGAGTTAAGACTTAATAATATGTAATATATTAAGATTAAATGATATAAAATATGATAGAACATGTTAAAGTCAAGCTAAATGTTGGTCTCAGGAGTTTTTAGGACCTGTTGAGAGAACCACCATTCCTCCATGACAGGCTTCATTTTGAGCCAGAAAAAGACAGACCTAAGGTAACAGGAATGCAACTATTCCTGGAATTTAGATTATTCCGCCTTCCTATGTGATGCCTAGCCCCTGAGTTGCTCAAATGCACCAATGAAATACATAAATTTAGGTAATTGCCATATAAAGAATAAGGAACTCACCTATGTGTGTAATGATGTATGTACTTGTTTACCCAAGTGCATAAAAATGCTGGGAGGGGAGGGACAGGGCTTCTCGCCTCAGCACTGCACTACGTTGTATGTGCTGGTGGGAGCCCCAGCTAGCTGGAAATAAAACCCTCTTGCTTTTGCATCTGTGTCTTTCTTTTGTGGGTTAATTGGGAAAAGTCTCGAGGTCTGAAACCCAACAGTGAACACTAGCTGTAAAGTCATTTTTCAGTAAGAACTTACACAGTGACATACAGGATGCATACATTCAGTCAGCTCAATCTTCCAACCTCTGGTTCACTCTCCAAAAGCATGCAAGAGCCAGCACTGGGCCAGGTCAAAGCCAGGAGCCTGGAAATCAATCCAGGTCTCTCACATGGGTCTCCAGGACCCAATGGTTTCAGCCTTTGTATTTTGATTGCATACTACCAGCAGATAGAAGGAAACAAGTCAAGGTACAAGGAGACCACCCAGGAGGATTCTTCAGGAATATACAAGCAAGGAATGAGGCATTGAAATAGTTGTAATGGACTGAGAAGAACAGAAACTGGCTGAGGATTACAAAGAAAATAATTGACCTTGAGTAATGAGGGAGAGTAGAGAAGAGAGCCCAGGATTGTAATGGGGATGTTGGCTCTTGGAGGCACCGGGTTAGTGAGATAATGTTATTATTTTGACATGAGATCCCTTTAATAATTCCTTCCAAGTGGAGATACCTTGAAGCTGGGAGCATGGGAGGGTTGTCTGTATGCTGTGGACGATTTGCTAGCAAAATGATCTGAAGTTCCTCTGTGGCCAGGATTTCATCCTTTTAGGCTAGAGTTACAGTTTAGGCTAGGGTTTCAAAAAGAAGTCCAAATTGTCGGTTCTACAAGGCTAATAGTGTCTGATCTACGTGAGCCATCTGCGCTGGCCATTCTTCAATTCAGGGTGGGGCATTCAGGAAATAGAGTCCACAGTCAACAGTGATGAAAATAGATGTGTTTCTTGCACTGGAAGATTGAAACTCCCTCTTGTTTACAATAATGAGACATATTGTATTCAACATTTTTAATTTAATTTTTGTTCAATTGAAAATCAGAGAGAGAGAGAGAGTGAGTTTATCCTCCTGCCGGTTAACTCCCCAAATACCTGCAAGAGCTAGGGTTGGGCATGTTGAAGCCAGGAGACAGGAATTAATTAGGGAACCAAGTACTTGAGCCATCACCTGCCCTTCTCCCAGGGTGTCCGTTAGAGGAACCTGGAATCGGGGGGTCACAGCTGAGTATGGAACTCGGGACATGAGAATCTAAACCGGCATGTTCACGTCTAGGCTGAGTGCTCACCCTTAAAAATATTTTTTAAAGAAGTTCTGAGCTGGTAAGGAATTAAGAAAATCTCAGAGTCTCAAAAACGCAGTTAAATTTGTAATCAGAGAGGAAAGTAGCTTTGATGCTGGCTGTGGCATTGGAAACATTTCCAGAAACTCCTTTGATCCTCATGTTGCATATAGCGGTCTAAAGTGTGAGCTTACTGGGATCAATGGGGCGGCTAATAGGAGACCTCCAGACAGACCAGCGATCTCCAAAGCCCACGCTGTTGTTGTGAGAATAAACTAGAAATAAGTCTGCTCCACATAGAAACAGCCAGTAAACGCCTGCGTGAGCCCTTTCCTGGGTAGGGAGAACAGGTCTCTCTGAATGCACCTTGCAAATTGGCCTTCATGTAGGTTTGCAGCCCCCATTCACCTACATGGTTGGCCTGAAAACATTCAAGCAGCGAATTTATTTTAAAGAGATTCCAGGTTGGTAGTATCTCCTAGATCTCCTGTGGAGACCTACATAAATACTCTTTAGAAAGCTTCTTCAAAAGAAACTCAAAGAACGCCCACAGATAACATGCCATGAAAAATGAGTTCATAGTCAATATTCATCAAACACACGAGGGAAAAACCACAGTCTGAGAGCCTACAGAAACCACAGAGCAAAGAACCATACACCCCGCCATGCAAGGGCCAGAATTATCAGACAAAGAATATGAGATAACTATCACTAAAGATACTGCTTTAAAGAAATAAAAAGGGGATTAGGACCACGGGTGCAAGGTAAGAAGTGACCAAGTAGATTTAAAGATTGAACAAATAGAACATCTAGATGGCAGAGTCGCTATTGGAGTTTTAGTGGCCTGTTCTATACCGTTCCAACACGGTACACATTTTTGAGTAAGATTCAGTCCCATGTAGGTCACTTCTTCAAGTGTTGTCTCCCACCTGTATTTGGTTGCTTTACAGAGTCCTTGAGTGGAATATGTATATTGCGTGATCTGGACTTTTCTAGTTTTATATATAGCAGGTGGAATGGTCGTAAGAGGAAATCCCACTCTATGGGAACTAAAACTCTCTACTATATTACAGAGGCCGAAACTACTAAATTAATATTGATATAATACTATTATAATGAAACCATAGACTTTATTGAAATTTCTTGAATTATTCAACGGATGTCTTCTTTCTGGTCTACAATTGAAATCAGGATTATGCATTACACGTAGGATTTTTTTTAATTAATTTGCATTTCTTTAAATTTTATTTGAAAGGGGGGGGGAGTATCTTCCATCCATTGGATCTCTCTCAATGCCTGCAACAGCAAGGACTGGATTAGGCTTAAGCCTGGATCCCAGAACTTAATCCAGGTCTCTCATGCAGATGGGCAAGGACCAAGTACTGGGGCCATCATCTCTTGCCCCCCAGGCTGCTCCTGAGCAGGAGGCTGGTTTGGAAGTGGAGGAATGGGGACTCAGGCACTCTGATATGGGATGTAGGTGCACCAAATGGCAAATTAACTGCCATGCCAAATGCTCACCCCTGCATTTAACTTTAATGACTCTTTAGCTTCTTACAAACTAAGACATTTCCTTCGTCTTTATAGGTCTTTCATGACCTTGACACTTTCTCTTGAATGTCTATTTATTTATTTGAAAAGTAGAGGGGAGAGAGAGAGAGAGAGAGAGAGAGAGAGAGAGAGAGAGGTACTCCAATGCCGTGGCTCACTAGGCTAAGCCTCTGCCTGCGGCGCCAATACCCCAGGTTCTAGTCCTGGTTGGGGTGTCGGATTCTGTCCCAGTTGCCCCTCTTCCAGTCTAGCTCTCTGCTGTGGCCCAGAAGTGCAGTGGAGGATGGCCCAGGTTCTTGGGCCCTGCACAGGCATGGGAGACCAGGAGAAGCACCTCAACTGCCCACAACCACCAGAGCTGCACCAATCCAAAGCCAGGAGCCAAGAGCCTCCTCCAGGTCTCCCACATGGATGCAGGGGCCCAAGGATTTGGGCCATCTTCTACTGCTTTCCCAGACCAGAGCAGAGAACTGGATCGGAAGTGGAGCAGCCAGGACTCGAACCAGTGCCCAGGTGGGATGCCGATACTGCAGGTGGTGACTTTACCTTCTACGCCACAGGGCCAGCCCGCTGCTTGTGCTTTCACATCTCCTTCTCTGACTCTTCCATTTTCATTGGAAACTGGGGCCTTGCAGATGTAACCATGTTATGATGAGGCCATATTGGATGAGGCTGGACCCTCGGTTTTCCAGTGTTATCAGAAGAGGAGGCATAACGGGCTACAGACCCAGAGAGAAGAAGACCATGTGAAGATGGAGGTTGGAGGTTGAAGGGATGCTATCAGAAGCCAGGAAGACCAAGGGTCGCTGGGGACCACCTGCAGCAGGGAGAAGCAGTGCAAGGTTATCCCCTGGGGCTCTCAGAGGGTGCACACACCTCTTGTCACCTTGACTTCAGACTCATGGCTTCCAGAACAGCAAGAAGATACACTACCATTGATTTCAGCTACCAGTTTGGTAGCAATTTATTATGACCCTCCCAGGAAGTGAACAAAAGCGGGTTCGTTGCAGACAGCAGAACTACGGCAGAAATGGTCACCTTTCTATTATTTATACATTTATTTATTTAAAAATAAAAACAACTGGTCCTTTCTGGGATCTGCCTCTCCTGTTCCCCAGTTTTGTCTGGACAGGTTCTTTGACTTATTTTTTCCTTTCTGGTTTAAATGTGGTTCTGCTCCCAAGAATTTTGTAACAGGGAAGTTGCACTCAGATGGGGTCTAGTTTAAGTGGTGAGAGCCTGTGGGCTGCTCCAATGGATCCAGACCTAACCATGGGGTTCTTTTTTTAAACTTTTATTTAATAAATATAAATTTTTTAGGTTTTTAATGTTTTTTTTTTTTTTTGGACAGGCAGATTTTAGACAGTGAGAGAGAGACAGAGAGAAAGGTCTTCCTTTTCCATTGGTTCACCCCCTAAATGGCCGCCACAGCCGGCACTGTTCCGATCCAAAGGCAGGAGCCAGGTGCTTCTCCTGGTCTCCCATGGGGTGCAGGGCCCAAGCACTTGGGCCATCCTCCACTGCATTCCCGGGCCACAGCAGAGAGCTGGACTGGAAGAGGAGCAAGCGGGACAGAATCCGGTGCCCCGACCAGGACTAGAACCCCGGGATGCCGGCGCCACAGGTGGAGGATTAGCCTAGTGAGCCGCGGCTTCGGCCAATAAATATAAATTTCGAAAGTACAATTTTTGGATTATGTAGTTTTCCCCCCCATAACCACCCTCCCACCTGAGAACCATCCCATCTCCTACTCCCTCTCCCATCCTATTCTTCATTAAGATTCATTTTTAGCTATCATTATATACAGAAGTTCAACTTAGTATATACTAAGTAAAGATTTCAACAGATTGCACCCACACAGACCCACAAAGTATAAAGTACTGTTTGAGTACTAGTTATAGCGTTAATTCGCATAGTACAACACATTAAGGACAGAGATCCTACATGGGGAGCAAGTGCACAGTGATCCTGTTGCTGATTTAACAATTGACACTCTTATTTATGACGTCAGTAATCACCTAACCATGGGCTTCTTTGGGTCATTCAGGAGTCAGATCCCACGAAGCAGCTGCCCCCAAAGAGCTGGTGCTCCCAGTTGGGTCCGCCTTGCTTTTCACAGAGTAGCTTTTGGATGTTTTGAGTTTATCCCGTTCCTGTGGCTTTCAGGAGCTTGTTGCCCTCCACCTGCTCTGTTCTGTTTAAACCGTGTCAGTGTGTAAGTCTGGTGGCTGTCCTAGCCCGTATCTTGCTCTCTTCTCTGTGGGTCTTTGATCTACCCTCGTAGTTATTCTGTTTCTGTAGGGGACTCAGGGAGATTCAAAACCATGCCACTCAGGAGGGCTTTGCGATGTAGTGGTTTAACTTGCCACTTAGAATTCCTGCACCCATATGGGAGTGCCTGGGTTGGAGTCCAGCCTCCACCTCCAATCCAGCTTCCTGCTAATGTACACTCTGGGAGATGGAAGATGATGGTCCAAGCACTTGGGTCCCCTACCACCTGTGTAGGAGACCTCGTGGTTTTCCTGGCTTCTGGCTTCAGCTTGGTCCATCTCTACTGTTGCAGGCATTTAGAAAGTGAACCAGCAACTGGAAGATCTCTCTCTCTCTCTCTCTGTCTTTCAGTTTATTGCTGCCTGCCATTGGGTTTCGGGGTCATTAGTTATGCAGCATTATTGTAACTAATATACTCTCTTTGTTTTATCCGCTTCTTTATTTGCCAGGAAGAAAGAGAGAGAGAGAGAGATCTAGCTACTTGTTCACTCCCCAAATGTATCCAACAGTTGGGCATTTCTGGGAGCCACAATTGCAATCCATGTCTCCCACGAGGGTGACAGGACCCTGGGGCTTGGGTCGTTTGCCACTGCCTCCCAGGGTCTGCATTAGTGGGTAGCTGCAGGCAGGAGTTAGAGCTGGGATTCAAACCTGGGCATTCTGATATAGGACATGGGAGTCTCAATCAGTGTCTCAACTGGTAGGCCAAACACCTGTCCCTGCTGTCCTTATTTGTCATAACTGATGAGGGGATGATAAGGTGGAATGAGGGTTGACACATTGTAACCCTGAGCCCAATTCACCTTGCTTCTGGCTTCTATAGGTCCTAGAGCTGACAATAGTTCCTACATTTTTTACAGGTTATGATTTTTTTTCCACAAAAGCAATGATTGTATATGGCCCAGAAGGCCCAAAATCGTTAATATTTGGTCCCTGATAGAAAATGCTTGCCGGGCCAGCGCCGCGGCTCACTAGGCTAATCCTCTGCCTGGTGGCGCCGGCACACCGGGTTCTAGTCCCGGTCGGGGTGCCGGATTCTGTCCCGGTGCCCCTCTTCCAGTCCAGCTCTCTGCTGTGGCCAGGGAGTACAGTGGAGGATGGCCCAAGTGCTTGGGCCCTGCACCCCATGGGAGACCAGTAGAAGCACCTGGCTCCTGCCATCGGATGAGCGCTGTGCGCCAGCCGCAGCGCGCCGGCCACAGCGGCCATTGGAGGGTGAACCAACGGTAAAAGGAAGACCTTTCTCACTGTCTCTCTCTCTCTCTCACTGTCCACTCTGCCTGTCAAAAAAAAAAAAAAAAAAAAAGAAAAAAAGAAAAAAGAAAGAAAAGAAAAAGAAAAAGAAAAAGAAAATGCTTGCCAACTTTTGAAGCAGAGGAAAGAACCTAAGACCCATAGCAGAGATCTGGTTTCCATAGGCCCTGATGTAAGCTATTGAAACTCTAATTTCCCCATGTGGACAATAGGTGCTTGGATTACAAAGCCCCCTGTGGTGTCTTCAGTTTTAAGACTGTACATGAAATATAAAGGATTCTTATATTGGAACATTTGGATGATAGTAGCACCATCACATTTGTGCAAACTCTGGCAAGTAATAATTACCAAGATGAGACAGGGAAACTTCCCCTAACAAAGGCAGCATTGCCTGGGTAAGACATGATTGGAGCCAGGAGCTTGAGAGAGGGGTGAAGGAACAATCCAACCCCTGTGTGCACAAGGGGTGTTCCCTGCGCATTCGTTAGCCGTGTTCTCTGCCTAATGGAGCTTTGTGACTCAGACTCCAAATCTCTAATCTGTGACTAACTAGCTAAAGAAAAAAAATACGGTGTGTGTGTGTATGTGCATGCGATGTCTGATTTGACTATAGCAGCAAGAAATCGGTCTTTTGTGAATTGATGTGATTTAGAGACGCCTACAAAATAAAAGTATGGTACTTCAGGAAGAGATGAATAAAATACCAGTGTTTTACCGGAATGATGCTGTGCAGCTGAAAAATTGTTGAGTTTTGGAAATGGAGAAATTGCATCTTTTGGAGTGCCAGCATGCGAGAGTGTACCTTGGAAGTCTGCTATTTGGCTGCACTTCAACTCATTTTTAGCAGCCCTAATATTTTCCTGTCTGCCTGCCCTGCTAGGCTGACTTGGAAAGGCAGCTGGGGAAAATCTTCATCAGCAACGTTGGTGCCTTAGCTCTCGGAGAGAAACAAATCCTGTTTGATCCTTGATGGGATTCCGCAAATATGTGATTTAAGGTCCTCTCTTCCTTGGAGGGAAATTCAATCCATTTTAATATTGTGTAAAAATGTTGAAGGGTTGAAATGGTAACAGATTCTTCTAGCCAACATTTTATATGAAGAACATCTGCTTGGAATATACATATATATATATATATATATATATTCTCCAACTATTGAAGAGAACAAATGCTGCAGCCCCAGAGAACTGAAATGTCTCTTTTGGAGATGAATAAATGTGGAGATGGTTACCAAGACCAAGGTGCGTTTCCTCTCCTTGAGCATGTGATGTACCACAAACACCCTCCCTTCTTGTATTGGCATTTCACACTGGTATTGGAAATTGCTCACTTTAATGTTCCATGTCAATCAAAGGCACCGATTCAATATTTTCAGTGTAGAAATGATTAGGATGAAGACAAAACTTCTGATGAAAGACTTCTTCTCCCTCTAACTTTCTAAACAGGTCCATATCATCTTTGCAGTGCAACGAGATTTTATTTCTTGCGATAAGGGAATAACATGTTACAGTTATTCAGTTTTCCAAATGCAAGTAGAGAATGCCAGTTGTTTTCAGAAAGCAAAGTGACAGATAGGGAGAGACAGAGAGAGAAAGAGATCTTCCATCACTGGTTCATTCCCCAAATGGCCACCATGGTTGGAACTGGGCCCCATGGGAGCCAGGAACGTGGAAATCCGTTGAGTCTCCCACTTGGGTGGCAGGGGCTCAAACACTTGGGCCATCTCCCATTGCTTCCCCAGGTGCATTAGCAGGGAGCTGGATCAGAAATGGAGCAGCCAGGACTCAAACTGGCACCCATATGGGATGCCAGTGCTGCATAAGCGGTGGCTTAAGCCACTGCACCATAATGCCAGCCCCAGGAGGGATCACTTCAAACTTCCCATTTCAACTGCTCTGTTTGGGAAAATGGATTCTTTTAGGAAGAGAGGAACATATAAAAGAACTTTAATATGGAAACTTTTATATGGAAAGTTTGGGGGTGGGCATTTGGCGTCAGGGAAGATGCCAGCACCGCCATCAGAGCGCCTGGGTTCCAGAGTTCTGGATCTGGCTCCTGACTCCAGCTTCCTGCTCATGCAGACCCTACAGGGGGAGTGGTGCGGGCTCGGGACTTGGATTGAGTCCCTGGCTTCCAGGTTCTGCTTGGTCCAGCTCAGCCTGCCATTGTGGGTATTTGGGGAGTGAACCAGCAGATGGGAGTTCTCTGTCTCTGCCTGCCTGCCTTTCTCTGCCTCCAGCTCTCTCAAATAAGTGATTATTTTAATAAATAAGTTTATTTTGATGCAGTGATTTTTTTGCAATCCATGCACAGTTTTTGAATAATACACATTTTCCATGAACCTTCTGAAGAGCCTTCACGTACTTGGGTTTCAAATATTTTTGTACCAAAACAAACTTATCTTTGAATTCCATTTTCCATGAACTTTTTGAAGTTCCTTCACAGATGATGTTTTTAAAGTTTCCCGTCTTCAGGAGCACTGGGCAGGCTATAGATTTTTTCTTTTTTCCTTCACTGATGTTTTGGTAAATTGTATTGAACAAACAGAGAAGTTGGGAAGAAAATGAAAGGTAAGAGGAAATATAATTTAAATCCATGTCCCATGGAGAGGATTGGATGAATAAAGCCTTCAGTAAGTCCCCAGTCCCTTGTACAGCCCTTTTGAGGATATCACATCATCTAGTCTGACCTGTAGGTCACTCCTACATTGCTTCAATGAGCTGTGTTCCCACTGTGCTTGCCACAACCCCACAAACAGGACTCAGAAAATACAAGAGCAGGGGACATGTCTTTGAAATTGCAGTGTGCAAAGTTTAGGACCACAGAATGAAGTTCCACTTCACAGAGTGAGGAACTCCATTCAAAGAGGTAGCCTGGGAAATATACTTATAAATGTCCCTTTCATGCTTGGCTCAGGGCACTTTGCAGAGCTGGGGGCAAATTTTAAAGTGATTGAGCCTGGCTGGGCAACTTCAATGGTTGGCTCATCAGTTTGATAGCTGGAAAGCAAGGAGTAGTTTCACATTCTTGCTAGTCTAACGCCACCTAAGGTGGGTTGTTCAAAAACGATCCAGGAATAGCATGGGTTTACACGTGTAAAAGGCAAAATTCTCGCCTTCAAGAGCATGGTGGACTATGAGAGAGGAAGAGGAAGAGGAGGTTTTGCCCAGTCCAGAACTGTGAATCAGGTAGGACCCACACGAAGGTACACGTTTCTCAAAGCCTAGTTCTCTGTCCTCATGATTCTCTGAGCTATGCAACCTTTGTTCCCAATTTTTCTTTTTTTATTTCCTTAGGTTATCCCAATTCAGTTTCTCTGCTGTGCATTGAAGAATATGACCAGAATAATATGGATTAGGAATGAAGCATGTGGATAGGAACGATATGATCATGAATTGGGATTAGAAATTAGACTATGCGTACCTTGGAATGGCAAGACACATGACCACTTAATCTGCGGTCTTTTAAAAAAAGATTTATTGATCATTGATTGATTTGAAATGCAGAATGAGAAAGAAAGAAAAAAAAAAGATCTTACATCCACTGATCCGTTCCCCAAATGGTTACAACATCCAGGGCTGAACCAGGCCAGAGCTGGGAGCCAGGAACTGCACTTGGGTCTCTCCTACATGGGTGGCAGAGACTTAAGGACTTGAGGTAGCACTGGTGGCTTCCCAGGTACATTCCTTGAGAGCTGAATTAGAAGTGGAGCAGCCAACGTTGAATTAACCCCCTGTGCTACAGCAGATCTCCACAAGCTAGGATCTTTAAAGGACTCTCAGACTCAGGGCAGTAGGGATGGTGGTTGCTAATAACAACAACTTATTCCTGAAAGAGAATGAGGGGCTCAAATCTCTAAATTCTTGTTTCGAGGACAAACACAATACTCATGATAGCCAGGTTAAAGAAAACAACAAACAAAGAAAATGAAAACAGAAACCAAAACACTCAATTCCTGCAACTAATGGCCTCAGATAGCCAAAAAGTAGATGGAAGATTAATGCTTTGGTTTCTGAATAAAAGTGAGATAAATTAAGAGCATCACTAAATCTCTTATATGAAAGCTAAGGCATTGATCAAGGGGGAAGGGCATCCAAACACTGGAACATGGATTTATAGGTAGATTCAAAGCACATTGGGATAATGCAAACTCCAACTCTGTATTAATCTCCCATGTCAGCCAAAGAGGTCCCTTGCTCCAACTTTGAAGAGATTACTTATCCACTTATTGTGATCCTGTAATTCAGAGTTCCCAGAACTATGGAGTTAGATCCTACCCTGTGCTTGGGTGGCAATTACATCAGAGCTGTGAGAAGTATGACTGCAAACCAAAAATTAGCAAGAATCAGCTAATTACAAAATAATATAAAACTGAGGAATATTTTTTGAAAAAAGGATTTTACAGGAGCCTGACCTAGGAAGGTATCCCATAAATCTTTTTTAAAGACGTATTTATTTTTATCTGAGAGGCAGAGTTACAGACAGACAAGAGATAGAGACGGAGAGAGAGAGAGGTCTTCCATCTGCTGGTGCACTCCCCAAATGGTTGCAATAGCCAGAGCTGAGCTGATCCAAAGTGAGAAGTTTCTTCCAGGTCTCTCACGCAGGTTCAGGGGCCCAGGCACATGGGCCATCTTTTACTGCAGAGAGCTGTATCGTAAAAGGAGCAGCCAGGACTCGAACTGGCATCCATATGGGATGGTGGAGCTGCAGGTGGAGGCTCAGCCCATTGTGCCACAGAGCTGGCACCTCCAGTAAATCTTAGATGGATTGAATTTACTGATGTAGGTGAAGTGATTAAAGATTCTAGATTCAATTTTCTGTCTCAAAAATGAACAGTTGTGGTTCCAGCTTTTGAATCTTCTTTTTGTTGGTTAATCAAAATGTAGACAGGATTTTCCTTCTCTGAGTGAAGTTTTGGTATGAGAAATTACTTGATAAAACACAGAGAGCTTCAGGTCATAGCAATTTTGCAGATTTATCTAGACGACTTCTTTTTTCTTTTGCCCCCAGAAACATTTTATTTAAGGAATACAAACTTCATGCTTTTCAAAAATACAACTTTGGAACATAGGATTCTTCCCACTATACCGGCTCTCCCACCCACACTCTCACCCAGTTCCTCCTCCCTCTTCTATTCCCATTTTTATTTTTCACTAAGATCTGTTTTCAATTAACTTTATACACATATGGTTAACTCTATACTGACTAAAGAGTTCAACAAATTTTATGAAAAATAAAACTAACTCCGTAAACATACCATGAGCAAGGCCAGCCCTGTGGCATAGTAGGCTAAGCCTCTGCCTGCAACACCAGCATCCCATATGGGCACCTGTTTAAGTCCCAGCTGCTCCGCTTCCCAACCAGCTCTCTGCTATGGCCTGGGAAAGCAGTGGAAGATGGCCCAAGTCCTTGGGCCCCTGCACCGGCATGGGAGGCTGGGAAGAAGCACCTGGTTCTTGGCTTCAGATCAACTTAGCTCTTGCTGTTGCAGCCTACTGGGGAGTGAACCAGCAGATGGAAGACTCTCTCTCTCTCTCAGTCTCTGTCTGTAACTCTATGTCTCAAACAAATAAATAAATGTAAAAAAATCGTAAGCAAGAGAAATTGTTAAGCCTTTTACACAGGAGTCTGTGATTACTTATTGAGACGGCTCTCTGGATATTAACCTGCGACTCTGGGGATGCAGAATCCCCTTATATTTCAGCCGCTGGCATGGAGTTTCAACACACATACAACCACGAAGGTTCCCTATGGACTCCTAAGACTCTGCTAAAGTGACTTTTCCAGTTCTTATGTGTTGGACTAGTTATCCTTGTGTGTTGAACTGCTTCTTTAAGTGATCGGAATGAACCAAATCATTATTCCTGAATTTTCAGCTAACTTAACCAAGCAGCAAATCACTGGTGAAAAATTGAAATAAAAAACCCAACAAATAAACAGGAATGGTATCCCTGTTAAGGACATGGAACAGCAGAGGCTTGGCACCTGCCAGGGACAGAAGGCTTTCAAAGACTGACAGGAGCTCAGCACCAGTGGAAACACCTGCTTATTCCAAACACGGTGGCCGGTTCTGTAGTAATTGTGGAGGCAGATTGGCTTCTGATCTGGCAAATATTTTATCTCTACCTCATTAAGAATATCAAAAACAGCTTTCTTCCCCTAGTTAGGGTTATCAGCACATCTTCATCTTGTCTCAGGGTTAAGTCATTTATCCAAATCTGTGCTACATAATTTATTCTTCAGAGACGTTAATTATCTTACCAACTGGTTCACTACTCGGCTGAGTTGAGATTGATTAAAACTGAAGACAAGGACACGTCATTCACTAAGGCAAGAAAGCGTGCCTTCTTAGGGTATTCTTTTTGTATCCTTTAGATGTTTGATAGAAACTATTCCCTGTAGGCCAGGATAGAAGATAGGGGCACTTGGAAGGAAGAAGGATTATGGGAGCTGGGGGAAGAGGAAACAGGTGACAGTGCACCCATGAGAGAAGGTTGACATAATTAGTGTTCTGGGCATGAAGACTGAAGTAGCACTGAAGGCACCTGCACAATGCAAGGGTATTTTATGAAGATTAATCATGAGGTTTTCAAGCGATCGATCCAAGGTGTGGCTTGATTTGTATATTCAGGAAAAAACAGATTTGAGGAGTAGAGACCTCAGACAGTTCTAGATCTAGGTCAGTTCACAGAGAGTTCATTGAAGAGAGGCTTGGGACCCTTAAGGAAAGAACCTACAACGTCACTTCAAATCTATTATCTATCTAGAATCTATCTATAATCTATCATCGTATCATCTATATATCTATAATCTACTATCTATCTATAAACTACCCGTCATCTAGCTATAATCTACCCTCTGTCATCTATCTATAATCTATCACCTATCTACTGTCTATCCATCTATCTATATCATCATCATCATCTGATCCACGTTTCCATCTTTATTTTCAACTTCTCCCTGAAAAGTATGTTAGATATCAAGTGAAATTGATACCAGAGAGCCTTCATGCCTTCCCAATCCCACAGTTAGAGAAAGAGATTATGGATGCCAAGTGATGAATGGAATTGTAGAAAACTGGGTTCTTTACATACTCAGATATATAGATAGTTATTTTATCAACCCACAAGTATATAATTGAAAGTGATATTTCAGGGGTCTTCAAAAAGTTTGTGGAAAATGCATATTAAAAAACTATATGGATTTCAAGAAATGGTTTTGCACCAAGGTAAATTGATGTTGAATTATGGAATTCCATTAAATTTTTGAAGTACTCTTATATTTAGCAACTGGTAGAATTTGTATTTTTTTCTTAAAGTTGAATCAGGACCAATTGACATATTAGGAGAGGCAAAAATGAAAGATCCTGTGACACAGCCATACGTAAAACTTG
This sequence comes from Oryctolagus cuniculus, assembly GCF_964237555.1. Taxonomy (NCBI): domain Eukaryota; kingdom Metazoa; phylum Chordata; class Mammalia; order Lagomorpha; family Leporidae; genus Oryctolagus; species Oryctolagus cuniculus. The sequence goes on from NC_091450.1 coordinate 48,730,172, forward strand.
CTTCCTGGAAGATCTGCGAGATTCGAGCAACACGAGGTATTTGAATGATGCGGGGGCTGCAGTCTTTGTTAACTGTCTTTTCATTGAGATTTTCTGGCCTCTGAAAAACCAGGTTGATCTTGTCAGTTGATGATACACTACGTACTTCTAAGGAATATTCTAGTATGCTATGGGTGGTATTTTGTAAAAAGGTTACTTATTTGAAAGGCTGAGTTGCACAAAGAGAGGGAGAGAGGGAGAGAGTGAGGGATACAGAGATGCAGAGACAGAGACTGATATTTTCCATGCGCTGTTCACTCCATCCACAAATGGCCACATTGACCAGAGCTGGGCCAGGTGAGAGCCAGGAGCTTGGAACTCCATCTGTAGGTGGCAGGGGTCCAGGTACTTGGGCCATCTTCTGCTGGTTTCCCAGGTGCCTTAGCAGGGAGCTGGATCTGGAGTAGAGCAGCTGGGACTCAAACTGGCACTCCTATGGGATATTGGCATCAGAGGCAGTGGCTTAACCCACTGTGACACGATGCCAGCCCCACATATAATACGTGTACCAGGCAGATTAAAATGGCCTCTGGATTTTGATATGAAATTATTAATTTAGTGACTGATTTTTTTTCTTGATACCTATCAGTAAGAGGAACAAAAGCAGTGTACATGTAGGAGGTTACTTCAAAAATGTTATGGAAAAAAGAATTTTTATTTTGATGCAAAAAATTTAAACTCATGTATTTTGTAAAAAAGATTTTATTTATTTATTTGAGAGTTACAGACAATGAGAGATAGAGAGAGAGAGAGAGAGAGAGAGAGAGAGAGAGAGAGAGAAAGGTCTTGCATCCGCTGGTTCACTTCCCAAGTGGCTGCAACAGCCAGAGCTGAGCCAATCTGAAGCCAGGAGCTTCTTCTGCAACCACACAGGTGCAGGGGCCCAAGGACTTGGGCCATCTTCCATTGCTTTCCCAGGCTGTAGCAGAGAGCTGGATCGGAAGTGGAGCAGCCGGGACTTGAACCAGCGCCCGTATGGGATGCTGGCGCCACAGGTGGATGCTTAACTTAATGTGCCACAGCGCCATCCCTTCATGCATTGCCCTAGAGGGCTAGAAGTCAAGCAGTATTTCTTATCCAATAAGAAGAGTGACTTGTCAAGGAGACTTAAGGTAGGATTTCATGATAAGAAGATTAGCATATTGATGTCAAAGAGTTTGGAGGAAGTTAGGTGATTGAATTTCTGTGTATGGGCCCCGATTATAAAGAATATTTGCATCCCATGTCAAAGTCCACAAAAGGCCTTTCCTGCAAGGCTGCCAATTATTAGAAAAATGCTGGTTATCCTCTTCCTCACTGCCTGTCTAATGAGCTCAGGAGCAAAATACCCACAGAGGCAGCAATATATGCTATGTGTTGCTGAAGAACTTGGACTTAACCTTTTTGAATTTGACTAGGCTCCTACTGCTGCTGTCTATTTAATTTATCTGCAGTCAGTAACCAACAGTGAGTCCCAGTGTGGCAAGATATCTGGTGGTAGACAGCAGGCGATGACATGATGTTTTGTTGATTTTTAAATAGACTTCATTTTTTAAAAGAAATTTCATTTATTTGAAAGGCAGAGAGAGAGAAAGAGGGAGAAAGACATAGAGAGAATATCTTCCAGCTGTTAGTTTTTTTCCCAAAATGCCTGCAACAGCCAAAATTTGATCAGGCTAAAATCAGCGACCTGAACTCCATCCAGGTTTCCCATGTGGGTGGCAGGTACCCATGTACTTGACCCATCCTCTACTGCCTTCCCAGGATATGCATTAGCAGAATTCTAGATTAGAAAAAGAGGAGCAAAGACTTGAACCGGCCATTCGAATATGGGATATGATCATTCCCAGGGGCAACTTCCGCAGGTATGCTATTAGATTATTCAATCTCAATTGGAGTACAATCTTTCTTTACTGAACAGATTCCCATTTTGGATTTAGACTTTTTTTCTTTGTCCATTATCCCTTTTCCAGATATAGCATTCGTGGACTTCCTAAATGGCTTGTATACCAACATGGTTGTTTAACCAACATTTGTTCCTGACTAAGTAATTCACTTACAGTGAAAGAAGCAAGGTAATGGAGTGATCCCCGTGGTGTCCATTGGTCTTGTCATGGACCCTGATGTAGCAAGTCATATGGAACATGGAATGACTGCTCAAAAGACTTGGTTTTGCCTCTATCTGGGAGAAAACCCTTGATATAAAGTCACTGAAGTTATTTGTCTAGGAAAAACAAGATTGCTGCTTCTGGGGACAGTGAGGACTATGGTTAAAGCCTTGGGTGCTCTTTCCACTAGCATATCTATCACATCTCCAACGAGGTGGACCACCAAGGAGTCAGAAATCCTAGGAATGAAGCTTTAGATTCTCCCAAAGTAAAGAAACTTACGAGGTTACCATTTTCTTTGCTTAGAAAGTGCAGTGAAAGTCCTGACTCAAATAAATGCATAGGAAAATGACTTGTCCTGTAGTGACAGGTCAGAATACAGTTGTAGTGCTAAGTGCTCGTGTGAGGACACCGGTGTTGCCTTCATTAAACCACTGGGTTGTGCAGTGCCCTTGCCTAGCTGTGTTGCTATCTCCTGCTTTCTGAACTCGGCATGCCAATGCATTCCTTTCTTACATAAGTTATCCAGCATTGATTTCTACTGTTCACAACCGAGAAAGCCCCCAAAGATAAAGAATTAGGGCAGCTGCAATTCTGGGTGACTAACGCTACATCCTGAATAAAGTCATTGAAGGACTCAGAAATAGTCTTCCGGGTAGGGGTCAGAGGGCATCTCAAAGACGGTGGCAGGTGAATTTGACAGAGGATAAATTGGGTTGGCTTTGGAACTCTGCCCTTCTGTGTTGATTTTGTTCCCGAGTTTCTGAAACAAATGGTTGGAAGACAGGAGAAAGGTCAAATTAGGTACATAACTCATATGTATTTTTATTTAAATTCCAATTAGTTATTTTCAAGTTGAGTTAGTTTTAATAGGAATTGTGTGTAGCCTGAGTTGCAAAACATGAAGCTTTTTTTAAATCTTCATGTATCTAAAATAGAAGGATGGTTCAGGTTCCATCTGTGTTGCTGTAACTGACAGCATTTAATCCTTTTTCATGGTTGAATAATATTCTGTGGTTTACATACACTGCACTTTACTTAAAAGATGTGAAAGAGTGGCTCTTTTTCTAGCAACTGCTGAGACTTAAGAAATTTATGCTTTCTTTAGTACATAATGTGGCAAAAGCTGTTCATTACAATGCTGTGTATGAGAAAATTAGATAAAATTAAACATCAAGCAATAGAGATGAGGTAAATCTGAAGGAATATTATAAAACCATTAAACATCCCAGCTGCAAATATTTTAATGATTCAGAAAAGTATTTGAGTTATAAAGTTAATTGAGAAATACAAAGTTGCACGCAATATGATTTTTAACTGCAAAAACACACATGTGTGCACACACAGAAAAATTCTAGAAGGAGTAGATGCAAATGCCATTTTAAGCTTTTTCATTAGTTTTAAGAATTCTATAAAGAATATTGCGAGCTCATATGGTAACTACAATATGAAAAATAAAGGAAAGTTAACACAGTTGTGGATTCTGGACTAAAAAAGTTTGGAAAAGATATGAGTGGAACAGTAGGTAGCAATTGAATAATATCTACAGATTAGATAATATTATTATGTCAATGTTGAATTTATTTAAAAAAATTTATTTTTATTTTTATTTGAAAGGCAGAGTTACAGAGAGGCAGAGGCAGAGAGAGAAAAATAAAGAGAGAGAGAGAGAGCTTCCATCTGCTGGTTCACCCCCACCCCACACACAAATGGCCACAATGACAGGAACTAGACTGATTTGAAGCCAGGAATCAGGAGTTAGGCACTTCTTTCGGGTGCAGAGCCCTAAGCACTTGGGCCATCTTCTACTGCTTTTCCAGGCCACAGCAGAGAGCTGGATCAGAAGTGGAGCAGGGGCTGTGGTGTAGCTGGAAAGGCTGCTGCCTGCAGTTGGGGCATCCCATATGGGCACCAGTTCGAGCCCCAGCTAATCCACTTCTTATCCAGCTCTCATCTATGACCTTGGAAAGCTGTAGAAGATGGGGCCAAGTTCTTGGGTGCTTGCACCCTTGTGAGAGACCTGGATGAGGCTCCTGGCTCCTGGCTTCAGATTTGTGCAGCTTTGGCTGTTGCAGTCACCTGGGGAGTGAACCAGTGGATAGAAAACCTCTCTGTCTCTCTGTATCTGTCTGTCTCTCTCCCTCCCCATCTCCATCTCCATCTGCCTCTTCTTTTGTATCTGTCTTTCAAATAAATAAATAGTCCTCTGTTGATCTATATACCCTCAGTGTCCAGCAAGTTCCAGCCACAAACAATAAATAAAGAAGTGGAGCAGCCAGGACTCGAACTGGTGCCCATATGGCATGCCAGCACTGCAGGCGGCAGCTTTACTAGCTACGCCACAGTGCCAGACCCTCAATGTTGAATTTCTTGATTTTGATTACTGTACTGTGATTACATAAATGCTGCTGTACTTAGGAAATAGCCTCACTGTTGAATTTAGGAGTAAAAAGACACAAGGTCTCCAACTTATTTCAAATTAGAGAGAGAGAGGTTAAGAAATGTGGCAAAATGTCCACAGCTGATGAATCTCAGTGCAGGGTATTCATTGTACTCTGAGCATTTTCCTCTAAGTTTGAATTTCTGTAAGTTTGAAAACCTGTCCTCTGATGATATCCTACATCATTATCTCTGGTTCTTGGGAAGTAGGAGTTCTTTTCTGTTCTAGCACTGATCAGCTCATTGAAAAGACTAAGTTTTGGAGGGAGACACATTGGCAGATTCACAGCTTGCTACTTATTGCCAACGTGACTGTAGACAATTTATTTACTCTTTAGAAACTCAGTTCTTGCATTGGGAAAATAGGGATGATAACATTTCCATGTGAAGACCAAAATGTTTATACAGTGCCTAACAAAGCATTATCACAGGTGTCCAAAAATCAGAACTAGCCCCTACTAATAAATGACACATTCTCTGAAATTGGCCCGTGGGGTCATCAGTTTCAGCTTCTCTATTTTGTCAGCTCAGAATCTTTTGTTCACCTTCGCTCTTCAACTAGGAAACCTGTAGGCATCCATCAAAGCAAAGCAGAAAGAAATCTGAGTAGTGAACAAGTAGCATTGAACATTTATCCACCACTGAATACCGACCAGGGATTGTACCAAAATACTTTTGTTTGGTTTGCTTTTTTTAATGGATTACTCCTTTAAACCTTACCATAATACTATGAGGGGGGAAAATCCTATTCAAGTGTTTTTGTATGTGATGAGAGTGAAGCCTGAAGAGGTTAGGAAACTTGCCTGAGATGACTTGGCTGGTGCTGCCAGCTTTCAACCCAAATCTTTTGATGCCCGAGCCTGCGGCTTTCACGTACTACAGTCGCCCTTTGCTTTTCAGACTTGAGGTAGACATGAATTCCCTGGAGATTTTAGAAAAGTGCCGATTTTTATTTTGGAGTTGCTGCAGTATAGATTCACTTTGTGTGTGTGTGTGTGTGTGCGCATGCACTCACGTGTGCACACAAGTGCACTGGAATTCCGTATGTCTAACAGGTTTCTGAGTGTTGCTTGCACACTCGCTTAGGGATGCCATAGAGCACAGGAGATACCTCGAGATGCCCTGAGGATTCGTATTCGAGATGTGGATCCAGCTGTTCTCATGCATCTTGCAGCTTCTATCGCTGATCACCCATCGTTTTCTACCTCCTCCCATTCCACCCACCTGCCATAGGTGCTTTATAATACAAGCTCTTCAAACCCTTTGACCTATTCTTCCAACACACCAGCTGTTGTCATGCACCTGCACCTTGATCCCACTCCTGCTTGAAATGACCTCATCCTTAAGACGTCACTGCAGTGAATGTTTCTCCGATGTTGCCAGTTCAGCATTAGTTGTTCCTTCTCAGTTTGCCCTGTTTCTCCTTGTTGGAAATTCTGCCTCTTTCACCACATGGTGAGCTATTCGAGGGCTACTGTAGTCCTCTGTTTATCTATATACCCTCAGTGTCCAGCAAGTTCCAGCCACACACAAGGCACCAGGGAAACATTTCTAGATTGAATGAATGAATGGAAGAATAATAGGATAAATAAGCAAAGCATGAGAAGCCACATCTTTAAGACGATAACAGTAATTTGCCAATGCTTTGGATTCTATAAGACTTATAAGCATGTGTCATGCCTACATACATTGTTGCATTAATACCTTATGTGCATTTTTAAATAATCACAAACAGATTTTTAGGAGGATGAGGTAAAAATAAGCAAAAGGATGAATAGAAATTCTCATACCCCAGTGGAATGTCTTGTGTGTTTTAGGTTGGGGAGTGTCCCCCTGCCCCCACCTTAGAGACCAGGGGCTAGCATGGTAAGAAAAGATTTTGAATTCACCAAAGGATGGAACTCACTTCAGTAATCCTCTCATAGACATCAATCAGAATAAATCACCAGGGAGGAAAGAAAGAGGTTCGGGTAAGGGCAGGATTTCCAGGGGCTGGGGCTTTAGATTCCTTTGAAGAGAGCCCAGAATTACACATGGTACTCTGAAATCCAAAGCAAAGACTCTCTGAGGCTTGCTAGCAAGGTGACTTCCCTGAGTAGGGGTGATGAAATCATGACACTAAAACTGGTTACTGTCTATGAATCAGAAAGCCAGCCCTTGTCAGGAACTCAATCTGCCAGTGCTTTGAGCTTGGACCCCCCATCTTTCAGAACCACAAGCACAGTCCTGTTGTGGAGAAATCATCTAGCATATGATATTTTTTTGTTACAGAAGCTTCAATGCACGGATACATACTGTTCATCCGTAAGGCAGATGCTTCCCAAAGGAACCTCAACTTGGCCGAACATATTCCAAACTATAGAGCTGGCCAGCATTCCTTGGAAACTCACTGCTTTGCCTTATTCTTTTCCATGTCCAGTGCAATCAAGAATCCCCTGGGGACACTGGGACCCTGGACAGCACATAGACAGAAACAAAGAAAAAGTTGGAAGACCACAGTTCCACAGAAGTATGCATAAGTGCTAAAAGCAATAATCACGTCCCAAAATGACAATTTCATTCCTATACATTTTATCTTCTATGTTAGCTGCCATATACCAGAGAAAACATATGGTATTTGCCTTTTGGGGACTGGCTTATTTCACTAAGCATAATGGTTTTCAGTTGCATCCATTTTGTTGTGAAAGACAGGATTTCATTCTTTTTTATGGCTCAGTAGTGTTCTGTAGTATATATGTATCACATTTTCTTTATCCAGTCATCAGTTGATGAGCATCTGGGTTGATTCCATGTCTCATCTATTATGAACTGAGATACAGTAAACATGGGTACAGATAACTCTTCCATCTGTTGATTTATTTTCATTTCGGTAAATTCCCAGGAATGGGATGGCTGATTCATAAGGTATATCTGTTTTCATATTTCTTCAGCATCTTCTTACTGTCTTCCACAATGGCTGTATTAGTTTGTATTCCTATCAACAGTGGATCAGGGTACTTTTTTCCCTGCATCTTCACCAACATTTATTGTGTGTTGATTTCTGTATGAGACCCATTCTAACTAGGGTGAGGTGAAACCTCATTGTGGTTTTGATCATTTCCCTGATGGCTAGTGATGCTGAGAATTTTTTCATATGCCTGTTGGTCATTTGAATTTCATTCTTTGACAAATGCCTATTCAAGTCCTTTGCCCATTTCTTAACTGGATTTTTTGTTTTGCTGTTGACTTTCTTGAGCCCTTTATAGATTCTGGATATTAATTTTTTATCAGTTGAATAATTCACAAGTATTTTCTCCCATTCTGTTGTTTGCATCTTCACTTTGTTGAGTGCTTCTTTTGCAGTGCAGAATCTTCTTAGCTTGATGTAATGCGATTTGTTATTTTTGCTTTTATTTCCTGTGCTTCTGGGGTCTGTTCCAAGCAATCTTTTCCTAGGCATTGTTTGCAGAGTTTCCTTGATGTTTTCCTCTAGTAATTTGATGATGCTGGGTCATAGATTTAGATCCTTGATCCATTTAGAGTTGATTTCTGTATAAGGTAGGGGTCTTGTTTCATATTTCCACACATATAGATACAATTTTCCCAGCACCATTTGTTGAAAAGACTGTGCTTTCTCCAGGAATTGATTTCAGCTCATTTGTCTAAGATTAGTTGGTTTTAGATGTGTGGATTAATTTTGGGGGTTTTTGTTCTATTTCATTGGTCTACGTGTCTTTTTGTTATGTGTGTTTTCTCAACTGAGATGGTCTTTATCTTTTGAACTCTATGAGGAAGTATTGAACTGTAATTAGGCATAGCTAATTGCCCCAGTTAATTGTTCTTGATTTTCCTCTCTCACATTCACTCTGAGTTCCTGCAGCTCTGGAGTACACCATGCTCCTAACAGCCAATTGTGCATTATGAGAGTGAATTCTGGAGCCAAAGAGCCTGGGGTTGTAGGCTACTCTACTCTTTCCTTATTGCCTCATCTTTTTCATCTGTAAAATGGGACCAATAAGCAGACTCTTCTTCCAGAATGGTTGTGAAGCTTAATTTCAGTATATATTTAAAGTGCTTAGAATTGTGCCTGATAGTGAGTATGCAATAGATTAAAAGTTGGCCAACCTGAGTAGTACAATCCCCGGTACAGTGTTGTACAGTCACTGGTTTCCTTCTCTGAACCCTGACAAGACCAGACTATAATTTATTTGAGATGGGAACTACACGTCATGCCTCTTTCATTTCCAGTCTGAACACAGAGACTGGTGTAGAATAGATTTTCAATAAGCACCTGTTGAATGAATCAATGAAACCACAGTTAGTTTAGGGAAGAAGCCTTAAACAAATTTTTCCTCTTTTCTATAGAGTAAAATATACTCCCTAAGCAAATTAAATGGACTTGCCACATGCCACTCTCTGATCACGATAGTGTCTGGTTGGTCATTGACACTGCTCATGCTTGTAGTTCTAGTATCTGTCTAAGTACAGATAACACAATGGCATTTCACTCATTCATTAGTGTCTTGGTCCATTTTGTGTGGCCAAAACAGAATTCCTGGGCCATTAATAAAAGAATAAAGATTTCTTTCTTACAGTTAAGGGAGCTGGGAAATCCACGGTCAGGGAATTGGTGTCTGGCTAGAGCCTTCTTGCTGCATCATTCCTTGACAGGCAGTGGAAAATCAGGGGACCATAAATATATGGGTTGGGAAAAACTCAACCTTTTATCAGGAACCCACTCATCCATCCTGGGAGGTACTGGCATGAGTCCATTCATGAGATGACAGCTGTCATGATCTCCTCATCTCTTCAGGGTTCCATCTTTCAACATGGGTGCCTTGGGATTAAGTTTCCTACACATGAATTCCATGGACACACCCACACCATAGTAGCAGGTATCAACCAATGCGCTCCGAGTTACCAGACATTTGAAATGTTACCCCAGCTAGTAATTCTTGAAGGAGGATCCCACATCCTTTTTCTCTCCATCCCATCACATCCCAATTTTCCAACTCTCACACTGCAGCTGGGTTCAGTACTTCAGGGTCATGCCCTGCAGGGTCTCGTACTTCTGAGGAGTCAGAAGTCTGTTGTCTTCCGGTTATTGACACACACCCATCTGGTTACCTACACACTTGGATATCTACACTTTTCTTCCTGCTTACCTAGGATGGCCTCTCTCTCCTTAGTTTTCTATCAGTTGTGACTAACACTGTCCCTTCTAATCTTACACTTGTCTGTGTCTTAGTTAAATCACTAGCCCATTGTTCATGTAAGGAAGTATGGGCAGGTGAGCTCTCTAATGGAAACCAGGAGGACCCATGAGCAAAGCAGCCATGCCAACTTCAAGGCAGAACAGCCTGGGTCATGTTTCACAGGACGATTCTATATTCAGTGCTTCATGAACCATTTGAATCTACTACAGAATGGCAAAAAGAATTCAATGCATGAAGAGTCAATTCCAAAGGGAAAACATTAAATGCTTAGAGTTTATGTTGCATATTGGGCGACAGTGATGTTTTACATCAATTAACTTGGAGTTCAGTCCCTTATGAGCGGATCTATCAAACGGAAAGTCTCATTCCCTGAGTGAAAAGTCAGTTCATTGTGATTATCCGATTCTGCTTCAAGGACATGATGAGGTACATTTTGATAGCAGCATCAGAGGCCTGACTATAAGCTTCTATTTCTCATTAACAAAACTTCATGCTTGGCTAGCAGGCCTTGAACTGTGATCAGTGACTGTAAGAAAACTCTGAGAAATCATCAGGACACTGCAACTTTAATTAGACATTTAAGCTAAAATGAGTGTTTAAACAGCGAGAATTTCTTTAACTCATTCTTCTTAATTCTTTTTTCTTATAAAATAGAGATACACTACTTCCTGCCTGAGTCAACACAGACATATAACAAGAGAGGCTTTGGAGAGAGATTCGAGTTGGGACAATATGACTTTATCAATCTTCCTGTTATCTGCAAAATCCATTGATTTTTAGCTGTTTTCCATCTGCTTTCTGCAGGCCTACTCTACTCTCTAAGGCATCCTTAACAATGGCCCAAGATGATCCAACAGCAAGGGGAACTTATCCATCATACCATATAAAACCATTGATTGCCTTCACATGTTCAGTTTATCCCTAGGTCATTGCAGTTCTCACAGTTTTGCTTTCTTTCTGAAAATTGTTGTGTGATCACTTCATTCTCATCATTAACTTTAAATTTGCAAAACAAAAGTTACGAGGCAGTACTCTGGGTTTCCATGTGCCCCTCACCCCAATTCCCTTACTAAAATTTCACATCAGTGTATCTGTCCTGAAGAACGAACCACGCCTAGCTTTCCCCTAGTTTTTAATCTAAACTTTAAGAGCAAGTCATCTCCTTTCTTAATTTTGCCTTAGTAGAGAAAGGCAACACAAAACAGTGAGAAAGATCTCAAAGTTAGATTTCTTTTCATAATATTTTTTTATTTGACAGGTAGAGTTATAGACAGTGGGGGAGAGAGAGAGAGAGAGAGAGAGAGAGAGAGAGATCTTCCCTCCGTTGGCTCACTCCCCAACTGGCCGCTACAGCCAGCACTGTGCTGATCCAAAGCCAAGAGCCAGGTGCTTCTCCCTGGTCTCCCAAGCGGGATCAGGGGCCCAAGCACTCGGGCTATACTCCATTGCCCTCCCAGGCCACAGCAGAGAGCTGGACTGGAAGAGGAGCAACTGGGACTAGAACCCGGTGCCTATATGGGATGCTGGCACTGCAGGCGGAGGATTAACCAAGTGTGCCACAGCGCCGGCCTATAATATTTCAAGTAGGGTTTAATGATGATGCTGTATTCCAAAATCTATTCAAATTTATGAATATACGTGCTTGCAAAATGTTCTCCAAACAGAAGTGTCCTTTCTTGTCTCAATTTTTTCTTAGTCTTGCTGAATCGATGTGATTGATCTTTGTGCCCAATATTTAAATCGGTGTATCTCTACACAACTAATCACATGTATGTGAATATTTCCAAAGTTCATGGAGAGATCAGTCTGGTGACACAGCAGTGAGACTGCCACCTGAGACACCGGCATCCCATACTGGAGCAATGGTTCTGGTCCTAACTGCTCTGCTTCTGTTAGAGTCCCTTGCTAATGCACCTGGGAAAGCAGCAGCAGACGGCTCAAGTGCTTGGGTCCCTGCCACCCACATGGGGCACTGGGATGGAATCCCAGCCTCCATGCTTTGACCTGCCCTGATGCCAGCTGTTGAGACCATTTGGGGAGTGAACCAGCAGATGGAAGCTCTCCTTCTCTCTCTGTCTCTTCCTCTCTCTCTGTCACTCTGCCTTTCAAATAAATAAAAACTCTTTCAAATATGAAATCTTTGGCAAAGCTCCTGGAAAACAGAATGAAAGCATGCTCATTTTGGTGCAAAGAAATTTCTGCCATCCGTTCATATGTGAGGTTTTCAGAAAGACCAATTATGGAAAAAAATTCAGCTGGATTTCAAATATCCTGCCACCAAAGCAAACTAATCTTTTAATTCCATTGTTCATGAAGTTTTTGATGTACCCTGGTATGTATGGTGCAAATGTGAAAGAAGACACAAGGACATCCAAGGTCCATGTTCACAGAGCAAAGGGAAGTTGTCTGTGCATGTCTGCAGAGGAGATATGAGAATCACCAAGGAGGCAGCTATAAAACCTAGCCAAGTCTTGCCAATGGATCCCAGAGTCTTGGAATTTGAAGTCACCAGGTGTCTTAAGAGCGCCCTCCCTCCTGCCCACAGCATGCTTGGAAGGACTCATGCCCCTCACCCCACAGGACAGGACCCCCTCCTCTGGAAAAGCTGAACAAAGATGCTTCAGGATTGGAAGTGTGGATTACAGGAAAGGAAGCTGGAGAACTAGATGAAGCTGCCCCACATAAATCCAATCATTTCATCGCCACTGTCTTTGAGAAGCTAGCAGCCAGGCATAGAACCCCAACACAGAAGCCCTTTCTCCAAGGAAATTGAGTTTCCTAGGAGAGAAGATACATGGATTTTGGTATGGGGCTGAGGATGGATGAGGTTTCTCAGCTAACATTCAACTGCTTCCGAATAAAGTCAATCAGTGGGAAAGTCTCATCCGTGCACTCGCTACTTAAATTGGCTGTTCAGCATCTTGCCCCTCAATAAAAAGAGATGGTAAAGGTTAGCAGCCTTTGGGACGAGGTCTCAGGAATGCAAGAGAGCAAACAGGGGAAAATGCAGGGAACAGAAGGAAACTCCAACTCCAAAAAACATTAGACAATCGCCCCCTTGTATCTATGGGATTGCTTCCAGGACACCCTCAGATAACGAAATCAGTGAGCGGTCAAGTCCCTTATACAAAACAATGTAGTACTGATACGTAACCTGTGCAATCTTCCTATGTATTTCTATGTCATGTTAAGGTTATTTATAATAATCATTACATTTATAATAACTATTACATTTACATATAATACTATATGTAAATATTTCTACATGGTAAAAATATGCTCTACCATGTAGCCAATAGTGATAAGAAAGAAAATGTGGACATGTTCAGTATAGTTTCTTCTGAATATTTTGATCCACAATTGATTGAACCCACAGACACTGATATAGAGAGCAAACAGTAGCTATCTGTTCTTAATGGGGTGACAAGGTGTGATATGCTTAAAGCTATAAAAGGATGCTCAAAAAGGAACAACTGGAGTCCCAAAAATGAGATCTTAGAGATTAAAAATATAGTCAGACTTGAAAATTCAGTACAAAAAAGTTTTGCAATGAAATATAGAGAATTACACAAAGACAGAAAGATAAAAGAGGTATAAATAAGAAACAAAATATTAAACAGCGAGGGAATAACCCACGAAATGAAATATTCAAGGAAAGTCAGGATTCTGGGGAAGAAGCTAAGACGCTGCTTGGGACGCCCACATCCCCTGTCAGAAACCCCTGTGTTTCAGTTCCAACTCAGCTCACACTTCTTGGGGGACAGTGGTGATGACTCAAGTGCTTGGGTCCCTGCCACCTCTGCAGGAGACCTGGATGGAGTTCTAGGCTCCCAGTTTTGGCCCGGCCAACCCCTGCTCTCATAGGCATTTGAAGATTAGAACAGTAGGTGGAAGATAAGCTCTCTTAATGTCTGTCTGCCTCTGTCTCTCTCCCTTGCAAACAATTACAATAAATAAATAAATAATATTGAAGGAATTTAAGAAAGGCAGAACAAAGAAAACAGTGCAGAAAGAAATGATCAAAGAAATAATGTAAAGTTTTCCAAAATGAAAGAATATGTAAAGAAGAACATCTTTGAGATTTAGAACAAAGAGATTAAAAGGAATGATTTTAAATGTTTCCAGAGAGCAGATCAAAGGCTCAAGAATAAACAGAGGCATCCAATTTCTACAATGTAGTATGGGAAACTAAGAGACAGTAGAGTTACCCCTTTAAAAACTGGAGAGAAAATTGCATCTAACCTCAAATCCTGGATTTAGCCAAACTACATGGGTACTTCAAAGTTCATAAAATATGGAATTAAAAAGTAAAGACACAGTGGCAGGCCACTTAATAACAGCTTTACACAGTGATCAGCCATCAAGGAGACCCAACAGGCTAGTCCACTCCAAATGGCATTGGTTTTCCACGGGGGAAGCCAGGGCTTTGGATGGACATGGAAGTCAGCTTTTGAAGAGCCCTGGCAGCTCTGCCAGCCAAGAGCTGGGAACAGAACTGCCCTGGAGTCCTGGGACTCCCAGGTCAGAGCCACAAACCCTGTTGGCTCGAACCTGAAAAGGCCCTTCATTTGGTTCAGCTTCCAAAAGTAACCACCGTTGTCGAAGGGACGGCCAAGTAGTGTCAGCAACATTGCAGGCAGAACTGTAAATTTCCTGTTAGAGATGCCACCTGCCTCTATCCAGGTCAGCTCTTCTCCCAGGCCAGCTAGGTGATGGAAGTCAACAGGGTGCCTTCCCCAGGGAGGTTCACACCTCCCTTATGACGTCTTTTCCAGCACCCCATGTAAAGAGAGAGATAGGTCTGGACCCTATATCTAAGACCTGGCCAGGCCTTAACACCCACCTAATTAATATCAAGCCCCTTCTGTCTATTGGCCTCTCAATGGGAAAATTTCCTTGTGGTTTGGAGAGCACTTTTCTTAGGTCCTCTAATGATTCTGTCTAATGATTTTGTTTTAGACCTTGTGAGTTTAATCTGCTTGTTAGATTCGTTTTCTCCAGACTTGAAACATTGAAATTCTAGATGGCCATGCATGCGGAACCTCGGATGGAAGCAGTTTCTGCAAGCTGGCACTGCGTCCCCCTCAAGAGGCCACCTCCTGCTGGAACCCTGTCTTGACTGGCATTCCCTATTCCACCCCTACTCAGTTTGAAGAAGCCAGAGCCATAGCGGCCATCATCCGTAACCCCTAACAGAAGTTAGGGTCCATTCTTCTGGGGGAAGGAATGCGAGGAGTCAGATGGGTCAATAAGCAGTAGGTTGGTCCCAGTGGAAATCGAGAGTACAAAATGCTTGCTTCCCCCAAAGAGTTATCTTTAGCAAGGTCAAAAATGCCTGCCCCATCCCTTGGGAGCTTCCAATCTTCTGAGAATAACCAGGGAGTGGTGATTCCATCCCCTTGAGCTCAGTGTATTGTGAAAACAAGTTACCCATCCAGGGCAAATAAGATTACAGTTCAGGTCTTTTTGTGGGTTTTGTTCCTGCCTTGTTATTGATTATTGTCAAGTTGATTGACAAGGTTTTTCTTCTTCCCCAAAACTGTACTTAAAAACCCCACTACCAGCAGCCACTTCACATTCAGCCTTTCTTGGAGCCCCCTCCAGGCCACCCTGGCTGGAGGTTTCTGACCCTAATAAATCCTGCTATTTTATCTCTCTCTCTCTCTCTCTCTCTCTCTCTCTCTCTCAAGTCAAGTCATTTTGGGGAAAATTTGTGAAATCTATGTATATTTTTAAATAATAGACCTTTTCTATGCATTTTTGGAAAACCTCCTAGATGTGTGGATTTCGGTTTTTAAAGATTTATTTATTTATTTATTTGAGGGGCTGGCACTGTGGCACAGTAGATTAATCCTCCACCTGTGGTGCCGGCATCCCATATGGGCACTGGTTTGAGTCCCAGCTGCTCCTCTTCTGCTGTGGCCTGGGAGAGCAGTAGAAGATGGTCCAGGTCCTTGGGCCCCTGCACCCACGTGGGAGAGCGGGAAGAAGCTCCTGGCTCCTGGCTTTGGATCAGTGCAGCTCTCTCCATTGTGGCCAACTGGATAGTGAGCCAACGGACAGAAGACCTCTCTCTCTGTCTCTCTCTCTCACTGTCTGTAACTCTACCTCTCAAATAAATTAAAAAAAAAACTTTAAAAAAAGTATATTAAAAAAGCTTTATTTATTTATTTGAAAGAGTTACAAAGAGAAAGGAAGAGAGAGAGAGAGAGAGAGAGAGAGAGAGAAAGAGAGAGAGATCTTCTGTCTTCTGGTTTGCTCCCCAAATTGATAGATAAGCCAGGGCTAACTAGGCTGAAACCAAGAGCCAGGAGTTTCATCTGGATCTCCTACATGTGTAGCAGGGACCCAAACACTTGGGCCTTCTTCCAATGCTTTTTCCAGGCCATTAGCAGGAAGCTGGATCAGTAGAGTAGCCAGGACATGAACAAGCACCTATATTTTTGGCTGGCAGCACAGGCAGTGGCTTTTCCTGCTATGTCACAACCCTGGCCCCTCAAAAAAATTTTTA
Organism: Oryctolagus cuniculus; assembly: GCF_964237555.1. Taxonomy (NCBI): domain Eukaryota; kingdom Metazoa; phylum Chordata; class Mammalia; order Lagomorpha; family Leporidae; genus Oryctolagus; species Oryctolagus cuniculus. The sequence continues at coordinate 48,746,443 of NC_091450.1, forward strand.
CACCAAAAAAAAAAACTTATCATTTTTTAAAACTAAGATTTATTTGTTTATTTGAAAGTTAGAGTTAACAGAAACAGTGAGAGACAGTGAGAAACAGCTTCCATCCTCTGATTCATTCCCCAGATGGCTGTGATGGCCAAGATTGGGCCAGGCTAAGGTCAGAAGCCTAGAACTCTACTCAGGTCCCCATTTGGGTAGCAGAGGCCTGAGCATTTGGGCCACCTTTCACTGCTTTCCCAGATGCCTTAGCAGGGAGGTGGATTGGAAGTGGAGCAGCTGGGGTTTGAACCAGCATCCAGATGGGATGCTGGCATTGCAGACGGCAGCTGAACCTGGTGCAGGAGAGGGGAGGCTTCAGAAAGCAAATCTGGAAGAAAGTAATGAAACAGGAAGTTTCTCAGAGACTCCAGAGCTTGAGAGCCATAGCTCAAAGGTGACGCAGCGGTGGAAAGCCCTGGGCTTGCTCCACATGAACTCAATCAAAGGGGGAAGAGAACATTATGATCAGAAAAAAAATGCGATCACAGCATAGTCCTGAACTCAGCGGAGAGAATTACAGCCCAAATCATAATAATGCTGAATATGGATTTAGTAAAATGTGAAACCAGGTGTATTGGGTACATAAAGTGTACTAACATCATTATCTACCAAAACTGGCACTTATAACATCATGTCTGAAACAAATGGACAGTGTAGAGACAACAGAACTTGAAAAACTTCATGGAAAAACACAATGGAATGAAAAGTTTCTTTTTTCATGCAAAGAGTTGAAATATATCCATAGGTTTTTCATAGTATCCTTTTTTACATGAACTTTTTGAAGATCGCTCATATATCTTATTTATTTAAAAAATGGTATTAGTGAAAAAATTGCTAAGCACATTGAAACATTGCTTCTATGGAGTGGGACAAAGAAAGGGTTGAGCAGGAATTAATTGTTTTAATTCAATCATTTTAGTTTTCTCTGACTTTCTAAGCCTGTTTTACTTATTCCTCCAGAATATTTGATGCGCATCTTAAAAGCAAATGGTTGTTGAGTACAAACGTGCCTTTGGATAGGGGGAATAATTTATAATGGTCGACAGCATAGTAGGATTGATAATTAATTCTATATTTCTAAATAGTAGAGAAGGTATTGAATGTTTCCAACACAAATGATAAATGTCTAAATTAACGGATATGTTAATTACCCTTTACACACTGAAATTGAGTTGCATTGAAATATCATATTGTACCAACTAAATATGGGTAATCATTACAAGCCAACTAAAAATTGGGGGCAGGCATTTGGCATATGGGAATCTGTGGATTTAAGTGTCCCCTCTGCTTCTGATCCAGCTTCCTGCTAATGTGCGTCCTGGGAGGCATCAGGTGCTGGCTCAAGTACTTGGGTTCCTGACACCCACATGACAGACCTGGATTGAGCTCTGGGTTCCTTGTGTTGGCCTGGTCCAGACTCTGGGCCATTGCCAGGTTTTTAGGGAGTGAGCCAGTGGATGGAAGATGTCTCTCCCTGTCTCTGTCACCCAGCCTTTCATGTAAAGTGAAAGCAAATGAATTAAGATTTTAGAAACTTCAATGAATGGTAGCCAGTGTGTGCATATTCGTAGTCAGGTAGTTGAGGTGCCCTAGGAACACCTGTCAGGCTTATTTTGCATCTCCACTCGCTCCCTGGCACATGAGCAGAGAGAGTTGCCATCTACATCTAGGTTTAGGAAGCTTTGGCTTTTTTTTTTTTTTTTATGAAGGGTCAATACAGGGGGCCAGCACTGTGGTGTAGTGGGTAAAGCTGTTGCCTGCAGTGCCGGCATCCCATATGGGCACCAGTTTAAGATCCAGCTGCTCCACTTCCAATCCAGCTCTCTGCCATGGCCTGGGAAGGCAGTGGAAGATGGCCCAAGTCCTTGGGCCCCTGCACCCACATGGGAGACCTGGAAGAAGCACCTGGCTCCTGGCTTTAGATCTACACAGCGCCAGCTGTTGCAGCCAATTGGGGAGTGAACCAGCAGATGAAAGACCTCTGTGTGTGTGTGTGTGTGTGTGTGTAACCCTGACTTTCAAATAAATAAATACATCTTAAGAAAAAAAAGGATCAATATAGGATTCATTCGATGATGATTATTATTATTATTTTAATTTGAGAACTAGAGACAGAAAGAAAGACAGACAGACAGGCAAACATCACAACAGGGTCCCACCAGCTATTTCACTCTCTAACTGCCTGCAATGGCCAGAATTTGGCTGGGGCCAAAGCCAGGAGCCAGGAACACCATCCAGGCTTCCCAGAGGGGTGGCTAGAAACCAACCACTTGAGCCATCACCACTACCCCGGCATTGTCGGGAAGCTGAAGTCAAGAGCCAGAGCCAGGATTTAAGCCCATGTACTATAATCTGGAACATGGGCATTTTAGCCTGCAGACCAGATGCTTGCCCCCAACATCTCCGTTAGGCTTTCTGAAACATAGAAAGGAGCAGCCACTTCAAACCTTTCAGAGCCTGGAGGCCTTAGAGCAAGCCCGGTCCGTTGGATTCAGGGCCCTTGTTTGCCTTGACAATGAACACAGGCACCAGGATGACGAGCGATTTGCTGATGGAGCCCAGCTCACTCAGTCCTGTTTGCGAGTCCATCATTAAAACCCTGGTTGCTATGATATGCTTTATTATAACCTGAGCCAGAGGTATGTCTATTTATATGTACTTCGGAGTTTTTCTCAGCTGGCGGCTGAGCCTATAGAGAAGAGTTGAGTACCAGCTGTCTACGGCTTATATTGTTAATTCATTAAACTTCATGCTTTATCCTCTCTGGAAATCACTGGCAAACAATAACACTGGAGTGCTTGCTGCTGCATTTGCTGACAATATCAATTATTTAGTTTTCTGCCAATTCCTATTAGACGTTTTCTAACTGGAGAATTTACACTGTGTTATTGAATTAAAAACAGTGGAAAGCTTTGGGGAATTTAAACTAATTAGCCAGCATTTGTAAACCCCTTTGTTCAAGATAATTTGTTTACATGACTAATTCAACCTTTTAATTATGGGGGTCCACACGGACCACGAAAGGTGCCACGGCAGCCATCCTTTGTTGGGGACAGGGACACCAACATGGTGCAATTCATTTTGCTTTGTGATGAGGTCTGATGCCCCAGCTCACTAGTACCTCACCCTGCATATTAGCATGTTTATAATTACACCTGAGAGAAGCTTCTGGCTTCCCAGGCTTCAGGGTGTGCCTTTTGCTGAACAACTTCTCATGTGTGTCAGCAGGGCAGCCCCAAAACTCCTTTTCAACACTTCACTACCTTCTCAACAGCTCCTGCCTGACCCATACCAGCATAGATTCCTTTCAGAACTCTTTGTCTTTCAGGATTCCTGATTGAATGTTTTCGTATCCCCTGTATCAGGAATACCAGTCATTGTTTATTATCTAATCTGGGGGTAGCCATCATGTTTACTGCACAGCTTGGATTCTCGTCAATTCAATGGCTGCTGAGTAGTCCTTGGCAGAGAGAAATAGAGAGGCTGAAATCCATTTAATCTACTGTGAATGGGATGACTGTAGAATTCTGTCCAATGTATGAGGCACCTCGCAATAACAGACAAATCAGAGAACTGGGTCCATTTTTAAAGCATGTGTCTTTGTGGTCACTTGACCTCATGTTACCGAAATGCAACTTTTTGATGACAGTGGGCAGAACATGGGTGTGGATTCCTGAGAGTGATTCTTAACAAATGATTCCAACTAAGCACTTCAGTTAAGACTGAAGAACCATTCTGACAAACAACTTCAGCATCAGAGCCCCAGTTCCTTCATTTGCTAGTATCCGCTCAGGCGCTCTGAATCTTAAAGGAAAGGTGGGCTGATAAATCATTGACTATGCGGATGATACTTTTAATCTCTTTCCATTTGCTAGGTCCAATGAATAAATGATTACCTTCAGGATGCAAATTAATATCCTCGGTGAGCATGTCAAAGCATGCTGTTGATATTCAGTAGGGATGTTGAGTTTTTCTGAAGCATACAAACACCTAGGATTTGGTCTGCCATGTTATCTGCTAGGCTGTTGTGTGCAATGGAAGGGGCCATCTATATTTTGTGGTCTCCCACCCTGAGCGTTTTGTTCTGGGTTGGAGGCAATTAAGGTGTCTCCTGTTCTGTAAATGGTGGGGTTTGTGGTATTTGGAGTTCTTTAGTTAAAATTCAAAGGAGGTTCTGTCTCTGTGTCTAGTAGAATGCAACTTCCATAGGTCTGTGCTGGTGTGTAGATGAGTGTGATCACTGGAGCCAGTGTATATGGCTTGCGTGATAGGCATTACTTCATATGGTCCAGCACAACCCCTGTTAGGCAATGCATGGTCAGGACCCTTTCCACTGCCAAGGAGAAATCCAACCCAAACTGATTTGAGGAAAAAGACACTGGAGCATCACTTAGTGAAAAATCTAAATTTTAAGCTTGTTAGAATCAGGCGCTCAAAAGAATTTGCCCCACTGAAAATCTGAGCTGCACTTGAGTATGTGTTGACTTCTATTTCAAGTAGGCTTTCCTCTAAGGGGAGAAATAACACAAACACACATGCACACAGTGCCTGAATCATCCTCCCAATGGGGGTAATTGCTATACTCTCAGTATTTAGGGAAGTACACAGTAGGTGCTTAATAAATGCTTAGAGAGTGAATGACAAAATTGTTCTCTTTGGTTCTAGCACCCAAGAAAGCCTGGGCAGGAGTCAGCTCCAATTAATTCATGAAGTTTTAAATGAAAATGCATGTTTCTGCCTAGGAAAATCAGGACCTGATGTCAAATAAGGGGAAATGGGTGCTGAGCTGACCAACATAATGAATGTCCACTCTACTGTGGCCAACAGTTATACTGCATGTGAAGTTGTGAGACAATGATCCACTATCTGGTGCCATGTGATTCTAGAACTTTAAGGTTCATAGACACAGAGGAGTTAGAGAGGGAAAGTTCCTTAAAGGGAAATAAATCAAGATGCATTTATCACCGAAAGTTGAAAGGAGGAGCTGGCATTGGGGTGCAGCAGATTGTACCACCTCCTGCAACGCGGGCACCCCATATCAGAGCACTAGCTGGAATACAGGGTTCAAGTCCCAGCTGCTCTTCTTCCAATCAAGTTCCCTGAAAATACACCTGGGAAAACAACAGAAGATGACCCAAGTACTTGGCCCCCTGGCATCCACGTAGGAGACCTGGATGGAGCTCCTGGCTCCTGGCTTCAGCCTGGTCCAGCTCTGGTTCTTGTAGCCATTTGGGGATTAACCCATTAGATGGAAATATACCTTTCTATGCCTTTCAAATAAATGAACCTTTATAAAGTAAGGATGTGGGTAGAACAGGGTGCTGGTGAGGCAGAGACAACACAGCCCAGGGAACACCACTGGGCCAACAACTTTGTACAATTTTTACTGCCTATTAAATTTTATTTGAGACACTGAGAGATAGAGAGGAATGGAGATGGAGTACCCAAATCTATGGGTTCAATCCTCAAATGGTCTGAACCAAGAGAAAGCTGGGGCCTGGGAACTCCACCAGGGTCTCTCCCTTGGATGGTAGGAACCCAACTACATGGGCCCTTTCCTACCAACTCCCAGGGTATGCATTAGCAAGAAACTCGAATCAGCAACAGACCAGGGACATGAACAGAAGCACCCTGATAGGGGGTGTGGGCATCCCAAATGCAGGCTTACCTGCTAGGCCAAATGCCTGCTCACGTGTGGCTGTGTTGCAGAGCAATTAAATGGAGAGAGCAGCAACTGGCCCAGCCAGTGGGAGATCCAGCAAGAGTTCAAGGCTGCGGGCTTTAGCCTGGCCCAGCCCAGGTTGTTATGGCTATCTGGGGAGTGAACCAACAGGTAGAAGATATCTCTGTGTGTATGTTACTATTTATTTCATGTGGCTGAAAATAAATAAGCATTTTAAGTCATTTATCTCTTGTAGTATCAGCATTTGTTTTTTCATTATTTGTGAGCTGGTAAGTGGGAGCAAGTGGAATTAATTTAGGCATCTGCACTGATTTAATTTCTGTGAGAGGTTTAAATTTCAAGGGTAAATTCTACTCTGTATTGCAGAGTCTTTGGCAATTTTTTATATTTCATGTATGAACCATCAATGAGTCTAATAAAATTAGGGATACCCCAGGAAGTATATAGAGAAAATTAATTTATAGAAAACCAAGAACTGTTAAGCCCTTTTTTTAATTCTGTGAACACTTATGTCATAGCATTTTAATTGTGCTTTTGAAGATTTATTTATTTATTTATTTGAAAGGCAGAGTGACAGAGAAAGAGAGAGAGAGAGAGAGAGAGTTATCTTCCAGTGATTCATTCTCCAAATGGCCTCAGTGGCCAGGTTTGGGCCAAACCGAAGCCAGGAGCTCCATCCAGGTCTCCCATGTGGGTGCAGGGGCCCAAGAATTTGAGCCATCTTCTGCTGCTTTCCCAAGTTCATTGGCAGGGAGCTTGATTGGAAGTGGAGAAGCCAGGACACAAATTGGCACCCATTGGGATGTTGGTGCCCTAGATGGTGGCTTAACCTGCTGTAGCACAATATCACCTCTCATTTTAACTGTTTTGATGAGAAAAAATAAATAAATAAATAAATATACATACATAATATTATCCAAAGTAATTACATAATTTGTTAATCTAATGCCCTTTCAAGGAGTAAGGGTAAATTATGTTTAGGGGTCAGTGTTTCAAGTCTGTTTCTTATTTAGAAACTATTCAGGCATCTAAAGATATTTTACTAATAATTTAAATATTGTCTGAAGTTTTACAGTTAGTTTTCATTCTGAAAAAGATAATTTGGTCAACACATTAATTCATTTGATTTGTGGCATTGTATGAATTGCATAAAATGAAACACAGGTATGTATGCTATTATTTCATTTAGGTGAATATAATTTTATGTGCATACATTTTTAATTTCAAATACGCTATTGAGTCAGTCATAACTGGCATAGCTCATAAAACCACAGTAGGTAATTTAGAAAGTTTAAATATGAGGCATTTAACTCTGTAATTAAACAAATAAAATTTTGTGCCATCAATATTTTCACAGAGTAAGCTAAATTTTAAAGCTGAAATCATGTTCCAAACTCATGTCTTATCTTGGAGCTAAAGCCATTTTTTTCTCACCTTATTGCTTAGTAACAGAGTCTGTTAAACAAATAGAGTTTTCAACATTCACAAAAAGAACCATTGCTTGTTAATGCTCCCTTTCCTGTTAGTCATGGTTGACCAGATAGTCCTATTGTGCCAATATAATAATTGGACAATTTCTTTACCAAATTTTTTACTTCTTTTTCCCCTAGGAGGGAAAGGAGAGAATTAGAGGGAAACAGCAACAAAAAAATGATAATTTCTAGCATTAAACAGCACAGGAGTGATGGCAGCTCACCATAAACTGCTACAGAAAAGAGAAGTTCGAAGTTTCTGCAATAAAAGTAATAGCAAGGAAAGGGGAATGCTAATTAATCAATTAATGTTAATTAATGTGATTTGATCGTATGTATGATGGACGCACTGAAATGTCACACTGTACTCCATCAATATGTGTGATTATTGCTCATGAAAATCATGGAGTATTTATTTATGAGGCAGATAGATAGAGACCTCCCATCCATTGGGACACTCCTCAAATGCCCCCAGCAGCCCCAGGTAGGGGACCGAAGCCCAGAACCGAGAACTTGATCCTCATAGGTGGTAGAAACCTAATTCCTTTAGTCATCACCACTGTATGCCAGGGTCTGCATTAGCCGGAAGCTGGAACTGGGAGTAGAGCTGAGATTTGAACCCATCCAGCTACTCCGATATGGGATATGGGCATCTTTGAGGAGTGATAGTCACCCCTCGAAAGGATTTTTTGAACATACTTAAAGAGATGGAAATGCCTAGTGAGCCGCGGTGCACTCCGGGTTCTAGTCCCGGTTGGGGCACTGGTTCTGTCCCGGTTGCCCCTCTTCCAGGCCAGCTCTCTGCTGTGGCCTGGGAGGGCAGTGGAGGATGGCCCAAGTGCTTGGGCCCTGCAGTCACATGGGAGACCAGGAGGAAACACCTGGCTCCTGGCTTCGGATCGGCGCAGGGCACCTTTGGTAGTGACCATTTGGGGGGTGAACCAATGGAAGGAAGACCTTTCTCTCTCTCTCTCTCTCTCTCTCTCTCTCTCTCTCTCTCTCACTGTCTAACTCTGCCTGTCAAAAAAAAAAAAAAAAGAGAGAGAGAGAGGTGGAAATGCTAGCTAATCCGATCTGATCTCAACATCGAATACATGTGACGACTTACCACATTGTACACCATAAATATGTACAATTTAAATAAAATTAAATACATACATAACATGGAAAATTACAAAGAAACAAAATGAGAGGCAGCTTCAGGCTGCTATGAAATTATCACTGTAAAAGTCAATTATGTTTTTTGCTGTGTAGCAAAACCGATTTTGACAAACACACATACGCAGGAAGTGACACGCAGCTGCCTTTGATGTGATGTGGGCTCACTTGACAGTTTTCTCAACCCAAACAATGAAGAAGCCAGAGATTATTAATTCCCAAATACTGACACAGAGGAGAGGATGGCTCCTGGGTTAAACAAAAACGGGTTCTCTTTGAGACAAACGGGAGAAATAATCCGTTGTTGGGAGTGTCGTTACTTTTTTGTTCCAAGGTAACTTTCCTATGTCAAAACTCCCCCAAAGGTGTCGCCACGATTCTGCATGATCCCTTGGGAAAGTGCGCCAGGTAGAGAGAGAAGCAGGCAGGTTAGCGTGATCATGAGGAAACAGGAGGAGGAAGTGGAGTTTGGCTTGGAGAGAGGGAGGAGACCCTGTAAGAGTCGCTGTAGCCCTTTATGGTGCTCCTTGGGTGCCCATGTCTCCCAGCAGGGAGCAGACAAAGCCTCCTCATTCCAGGCAGACAAAAACAAAGGTGTTCTCAGAGACACCAGGTAAGACTTGAGAAATATTTTTCTAAGGGCAACGGACACCAAAGTTTGTCCCCTAAGAGACCAGTCTCAGAAAATGTGCTGAACTACCCTGGGGGCAGCTGGAGGAGCAATTTTTAATTTTTTTTTAAAGATTCCTTTATTTATTTGAAAGTCAGAGTTACACAAAGAGAGGGAGAGACAGAGAGAGGTCTTCCATCTGATGGTTCTCTCCCCCAGTTGGCTGCAACAGCCAGAGTTGCCCTGATTTGAAACCAGGAGAGCTTCCAGGTCTCCTATGTGGGTTCAGAGATCCAAGGACTTGGGCCATCTTCTACTGCTTTCCCAGGCCACAGCAGAGAGCTGGATTGGAAGTGGAGCAGCCGGGACTCGAACCAGCATCCGTATGGGAAGCTGGCGCTTCAGGCCAGGGCATTAACCCGCTGCGCCACAGCACAGGCCTCAGGAGCAGTTTTTAGACTTAGCCCCATCCTCTACCTGAGACCTTCAGGGCTGCATGTCCACTTGGCCGGGTTGCACCCCAATCCCTCTCCCCTTATTCAGACAGACACTAAATTGGGCACTGCTATGACAGCATTTTATAGATGTGATTAATGTTCATAATTAGGGGCCATTGCCTGCAGCACCTGCATCCCACATGGACGCCGGTTCAAGTCCCGACTGCTCTACTTCCAAACCACCTCCCTGCTAATGTGTCTGAGAAGGCAATGGAGGATGGTCCAAGTGCTTGGGCCCCTGCATCCACTTGAGAGACCCAGATGAAGCTCCTGGCTTGTGGCTTCCAACTGGCCCAGTTCTGGCTGATGGAGCCATTTAGGGAGTGAACCAGAAGATGGAAGATCTCTCTCTCTCTCTCTCACTCTTTCCCTTTCTAATCTCTGCCTATCAAATAAATAAATTTATTTTTAAAAAGTTCACAGTTAATTGTTTTTCATTTATTTATTAAAATTTCTTTATTAATTTGAAAGGCAGAGCAACAGAGAGAGAACGTGTGTTGGCTGGGTGGGGGGCAGATCTTCCATCCTCTGGCTTGCTCCTTAAATATGGGCAACACCTGGTGGGGGAGAGGTTCGGCCAATGCCGGGAGCCAGGAACCTCACTCAGGTCTCCCATGTGAGTGGCAGGGACCCAGATATTTATGCCATCATCTGCTGCTCCCAGGATGTGAATCAGCAGGACGCTGGATCAGAAGTGGAGGTAGGACTCAGACCAGGAACTTGGGAGTGTTCCAAGCAGAAATTTTTCTTTTTTAAGATTTATTCATTTATTTTGAAAATCAGAGTTACAGAGAGAGAGGGATCTTCCATTCTCTGGTTCACTCTCCAGATGGCTGCAATGGCTATAGCTGGGTCTGGTGCTTCATCTGGGTCTCCCACATGGGCACAGCGGCCACAAAGCATCTCGGGATGAACAGTCATGCCCAGGTTCAGCGTCTCAGTTCAGGTCATTGAGGTCAATTCAACCTTGGTGGCTCATTTTTTTTTTTTTTTTTTTTTTTTGCCAATGCCCTCCAGCCAAATATCAGAGGAGGCCACCTGTAGTTGAACAAGTTGGGCTGGTTCCTTGTGGTTGGAAAGTGTGCATGGCATGGTTGATCACTGGGATCCCAGCAGGAGCACACTGGGGAGGACTTAGAGGGCTGGGGCTTTGGGCATTTGGAGGAGCTCTTAGTGAAGAGGGCTTCCCTCTGCTTCTCATGCCATCAGCCCGTGGAGGCTATTCTGTCCTTGACTGTCTTCCTCAATCTTCTTTACATGCTTAGGTTGTTAGTTCACACATAACGCTCGCACCTGTTGACAGGGTGCGGAATGAAAACGAGACCCGTGTGTCATGATCAAACCTGGGTCGTCAGCACATCCAGCTCCAGCAACACGAATTGTTTCCACGTGTTGGGCAACTTCAGGCTGCTCTAGCTGTTCTCTTGTAGACCAGAGTCACCCAACCATGCTATCTACAGAGCACTAGAGCTAATTCCTAGCAACCTGCTTGTGTTTTGTATTTTTATCAGACCTCACTTTAGCCTCCCAGTGACTACTATTCTCTACTTCTACAAAATCAACTGTCTTAGCTTCCACAAAGGAGCGAGCATATGCAATAGTTCTCATTTTTTGTGCCTGGATTATTTCACTTAACATCGTATCATCCAGCTCCATCCAAGCGGCCACGGCTGACAATGTCACTCATTTTTATGGCTGAATAGTATTCCACGGTGTATATAGAACCCACTTCCTTTGTCCATAAAGACCTCAGCGGAGGCCATCTCTTGGTTGTTGTGAACAGTGCCACCTTAAACATGGGAGTGTCGCTGTCTCGCTGCTCACGTGACTTTGTGACCTTGGTGCAGTATCAATTCAAACAAGAAGAAGGGGAGACAAGAGTAAAGTGAAAGCTATCGTTGGGAAAGAAGCAGCAGCCATAATTGTCTGGGAGAGGGTGATGTTTAGTTTGTTTGTGGTTTCAATAAACCTTGTTTGTATTTGTCCATGCTTGAATAAAAGCCTGAACTTCTTTGTTTGTGTATATATATGTATGTGTGTGTATATATATTTGTTAATAGTGTGTGTGTGTCTGTGTGTGTGCCTCTTAGGCACAGGGCATCAGCCTCCATTCTGATGCTGGTGTTCTGTGACTTTGTGGACATGGAACGGGAGGACCCTGTGGTCTAGATACAAACACCAGACCAGCCGTGCATAACTCCAGGGCCTATTAAGTATCAGGCTGGTTCCTGGGTAGCAGAAGCCACTTCTTCTCTTCCTCGGTACATAAATTGAAATTCCTTTTAATTTTCTATGAACAACGACGTATTTTTTTAAAATACAGACTGAGCTATACCCAGTATAATATTATTATATCCAATTTGTCCAAAATACGATATAACATATTGTGATCATTACTAAACATAAAAATTTTATTAGGAATTACATCTCTGCGTAAGATGGAAAGGGAATTCTGATTTAGGTCATGCATCTGTGAATAAATATTGCTCATTCCTTAAATGAAAAGAGTCAATATAAATTTTGTTCCCACTTTGAATTTTATTTATTTATGTGCTGAGAAAAGTGATGCTATTAAATGAATATAAGGAAACAGAATTCAAAAACAAATAACAACATGGATTTTTTTTTCCATGTTGTCTCTAACGTACTTTATTTTGATATAGTACCACCAAAAGCTAAGGTTCAGGATCCTCAAATGTAGAGTGAGAAATTAGGAAGTAACTGACTTGCAACCCGATTTTTTATTCAGTTCTGAGACCTGGTATTTCCTCAATCCCAAAACTAATATTTTAAATTTCCCCTTGCTCAAAACCCCAGAGGGATTTTTTTTTCTCCTGTAGAATAACATACAATAAGCTTCTCTGTCCTGTATAAAGTGGGAGAAAGTAGATTGTGTAACTGAGGGTCCCTGTCACTTCAACAGTAGGTGAGTTGCTAGTTAAAAGCTTTTTTTTTTTTTTAAAAAAAGGATTAATTAATTTATTTGAAAGTCTGTTACAGGGAGAGAAGCAGAGACACAAAGAGACAGCTCCCATTCACTGGTTCATTCCCCAGATGGCTGCAATGGCCAGGGCTGGTTCAGGTTGAAACCAGGAGCCCAGAGCTTCATCCGGATCTCCCCTGTGGGTGGCAGGGGATCACACACTTTGGTCATCTGCTGCTGCTTTTCCCAGGCCATTGGTAGGGAGTTGGATTAGAAGTGGAGCAGCTGGGACATGAACCAGTGTCCATGTGGGATGCCAGCACTGCAGGAGGCGGCTTAACCTGCTGTGCCATGACACTGGTCCCCAGTTAAAACAGTTTTAACCAAGAATGGAAATGGAACACGAAAGCTGGAAATTGATTCTCTAAAGTCATACGTGCTGAGTCTCTCTTGAAAAGCCCCTAGGTAGCCTCAGGTTTACGTGCACTTTGTGTGGGAGATTCACCTAGGCACGCACAGACCTTCCCCTGGGATTGCTGCCTCACCACCAGGCCACGGGCACTATGGACGCTCATCCTTTTGTTTATGGACTTATAATGTTCCCCTAAAGTCTCCCATAGTGCCTGGCACATTGAATTTGTGTAACTGACATTCCCGGCAGGTACTGGTTACAGTGAAAGATTCCATTGCTTTAGGTGAGACCATACAATGCAAAGTGTCATAACTACCAGGCACCGGGAGCCCAGCAGGCACTGGCAGAGCCCATGAAAATTAAAAGGTACCCTACAGATTTTTATTGATTAGGTATTAATTATCATTTATGGAATATCTATGGTCTGCTACTTATTTACATGTGTATGGACACACACACAAACACACTCATGCACACACACATACACAAACATTACAGTAGCCCCTTAAGTATTGTTGTCTTCATTTGATAAGCACTTCAGAGAGGTTCTGTAACTCCTCAAGACCTAGGGCAGATAAATGGCTATACAGAGATGCTAATCCAGTTTTGAAACACCTATTTTTATTTTACTTGAAATGCAAAGAGACAGAAAGAGGGATACAGAGACAGCCACAAAGAGCTCTTCCTTCTATTGGTTCACTTCCCAAATGCCAGCCACAGCTGGGGTTAAGCCAAGTCCAAGTCGGGAGCCCAGGATTCAACCCAGATCTCCCATCTGAATGACAGGGACCTAAATACTTGAGCCATCACCTGCTGCCTCCCAGGGTGTGTGTTAGCAAGAAGCTGGGATTGGAAAGTGGAGCCAGGACTTGAACACAGGTTCTATGATAGGGATGTGGGTGTCCCAAGCAGTGACTTCACCGCTGAGCAACACATCTGCCCCGTCTGTTGTTTTCCCACACTACGACATTGCCTCTTCATTGCATTTGGATTTAACCCTGGTTCTCATGAAGTTCTTCATGCTCTTAAAAAATACAATGTACAACGCTATTTTCTTACACTTAAAAGGAGGAGGTGGTGCAGGATTGTTTTGTGCCTGTGAGCATGCCTTGAAATGCAACATCCAAACACCAGCACAGTGCAAGAAACACCCTGAAATGTTGACTTCCTCCCTCATAGGGTAGGAAAAAAAATAAAAATAAATCTACAGGAATCAAAACTGATGTGTTTTGCGTTTGGCTTGATTAAGTGACATTTTGGAGAAACAAAAACGTTTTCCAACTGGCCAGGTCTGCCACCCACCAGCTGAGCTACTTGGCTGTTTTGAAAACCCTTGTAAAAGCAAATCCCCTAGAAAATAATTCAGGGAAGACAGCATCAATCCAGATCGCAAACATCAGAAACACCGCACAATTTTCTATCATTTGAAGGAGCAGAACACCACCTGAGGATGGAATCTAATTGGGGCATAGCAGCATCTCTGTGCTACCTATTTTGTTCTCATTTCCTCGGGAAGTAGTCCTATTTGATCTCTTGGTGTGCGAATGGGAAGCAGAGCTCCCCGGGCTTTTCTTTGAAGCAGGCAAAGGCTAACAGCCTGGATGACACGAACCGTGTTGAACCACATCAAGCCAATGACCTAATCTTTCCCTGAGAACAGCGCTTGGTCCTTACACAGGCAGGAGAGACTTTCTAACTCAGAGACCAAAGCCAGGCAAGCCTGTTCCATCCCCTGTAGAATCTCTCGTTGCCGGATTCAGGAGCTCCTCCTAGGTGTGTCCACTTGTAGTCACTTATGTTTGATTTACCTGTGGATGGAGAAATTTAGTGATGAAACTGGCTTGAGACTCAGGGAATTTCTAAATCCCAATTTGTCAAACCAGATCGGTATCGGAAAGCAAACTCAGAGCTGAGAGGCTGCGGGCACCTGATGAGCCAAGTTCATAGACGCCTAAACATCAGAGGGGTGGTGAAAAGACCGCTTTCCTTGCCCTCCCTAGCAAAGTGCTGAACGGCTGTTAGGAGCCTGGGTTAGAGGCTGGAGGCTTGTGAAGCCTTCCTCTGCTAGTCTGAGCTGCAAGCCAGGCTTTTCTTCCTTGCCCTGCAGAGGCGTTGGAAGAGATGCCTTGTGGATGGGAAAGAACTAGAATGGGATCACAGTTTCCAGTCTTAGCTGGCATTCAATACAAAGTTGTTTGGAAGCTTCATGTGGAGACTCTGTGAGCAGCAAGGGGCAAGTAACCAGGATCCAAATGTCGCAAGGAAAACAAAGGCTCCTGGTTTTATATTTATTTTTTTGACAGGCAGAGTGGACAGGGAGAGAGACAGAGAGAAAGGTCTTCCTTTGCCGTTGGTTCACCCTCCAATGGCCGCCGCGGCTGGCGCACCACGCCTATCCGAAGGCAGGAGCCAGGTGCTTCTCCTGGTCTCCCATGGGGTGCAGGGGCCAAGCACTTGGGCCATCCTCCACTGCACTCCCTGGCCACAGCAGAGAGCTGGCCTGGAAGAGGGGCAACCGGGACAGAATCCGGCGCCCCGACCGGGACTAGAACCCGGTGTGCCGGCCCCGCAGGCAGAGGATTAGCCTATTGAGCTGCGGCGCCGGCCAAGGCTCCTAGTTTTAAAACACTCAGCTATTCTCCTGGGTATGCACCGGGGTGTAACTGAGACGGCCATGTCCTCTTCCTCTGGGTGATGCTCTGAGTGGAACTGTCTTCCTTGCGATGGCATCACGGTGACTGCTTTCCTGCTCACACAATGATGACTCCACCTGATGACTCACGGGTTTCCCTGCGAACACTGGCCAACACCGGGCTGTCACTAGTTTCCATCCCTGCTGTAACAGATTATTGCCAACTTAGGGATTGCACACAGCAGAAGGTGAAGCGCTTTTAATTCTGTAAGTCAGAAAATTAAATGGGTTAACAGGACTGCATTCCTTCTGGGAGCTGCAGGAGAGAGACTGTTTCTCTGCCTTTGCCAGGTTCCTGAGGTGGCTTGCATTCCTGGGCTTGTGGCCCTGTATCGCTAATTCATCACCACATCGCCATCTCTGATTCTTACGGGGTCACCCGTGATGACATTGGATCCATCAGGGAAAGCCAAAAGCACCTCCCCATCTCAAGGCCCATAACCACGTTTGCTGTGACAGGTAACATACCAGAGTACTTCAAAAAGTTCAGGAAAAGAGAATTAAAGGATAAGTTTATGTTGGTGCAAAGTGTCTTGGACCCCCTCCAAAATGTTCATCCAATTGTATGCAATGGATAAAAATTATGAGTGGATTCCAAGGCTTTTTTTTTTCACCACAGTTCACTTTATGTATCTTTCTTATTCGGAAGACAGAGAAGAAGAGAGAGAGATGCAGACAGAAAAAGAAATTTTCCATCCACTGCTTTACTTCCCACAGCATCTATGACAGGTCAGGTTGAAGTCAGGAGCCTGAAAATCCATCCAGGTCTTCCATGTTGGTGGCAAGGGCAGAAACTGCTTGGACCATCCTCTGCTGCTTTCCCAGGGGCATTAGCAGGGAACTGAGTCAAAAGCAGAGAAGCCGGGGTGTGAACTGGCAGCTTAACCCACTGTACCACAACACCTTCCCAGCCCCAAGTAGACTCTTTTTTTTTTTTTTTTTTTTTTTTTGACAGGCAGAGTGGACAGTGAGAGAGAGAGAGAGACAGAGAGAAAGGTCTTCCTTTGCCGTTGGTTCACCCTCCAATGGCCGCCGCGGCCAGCGCACCGCGCTGATCCGATGGCAGGAGCCAGGTACTTATCCTGGTCTCCCATGGGGTGCAGGGCCCAAGCACTTGGGCCATCCTCCACTGCACTCCCTGGCCACAGCAGAGAGCTGGCCTGGAAGAGGGGCAACCGGGACAGAATCCGGCGCCCCGACCGGGACTAGAACCCAGTGTGCTGGCGCCGCAAGGCAGAGGATTAGCCTAGTGAGCCGCGGTGCCAGCCCCAAGTAGACTCTTAAATAGGCCAAGCATCTTTCCCTAGCTTATCTTTAATTCCATTCTTACAAGGACTTTTTGAGTTATCCACCATATCTATAAGCTTCAGCTATTAGACTGCAGGTATCCTACAGAGGATGCGTGTGTGTGTGTGTGTGTGTGTGTGTGTGTGTGTGGCAGGGGGAGTTATGATCCTTCAGCCAAACCATTATCTTGGAATCCAAACTTGGGTGACCTTCTCTATGGGCCAACAGAATTACCTATAATTGTTTGTTTGTTTGTTTGTTTGTTTTATTCCTGGGTAGTAAGAACTGTCAGTTTAGAGCACAGATGCTAGAATCAGCTCTTCATAGAAGAAATTGAATACAGGAAATGGCATCAAGTACATTGGGCTTGGTGGACCCAGGGCCCATCACACACCAGGTGCCCAGTAACTATTTCCCATGGAGACTCAATGGTCCTTTCTATATGAGAGGATATGGTGGTGGTCAGGGAAGCTGGAGGAAACCTAGGATACACATCCAGCTCTCACTGTGTCTTTCACAGATGAATGACACTGGCTCCCTCCTATCTGTGGTTTTGCCTCTTGTGGTTTCAGTTACCATGATCAACTAAGGTCCAAAAATATTAATATTTGTCTTGACGCTTTCAAAAAAAGATCTCAGTCACATAATTTTTATTGTAGTATAGTTTTGCAATTGTCCCTTTTCTTCACTTGTTATGATGGATATCTTGCTATGTCTAATTTTTAAATTAAACTTTTGGATAACTAGTGAAGAACATAGGACACATAGGGCTTGGTACTCTTGAGGTTTTGGAACAGAAATCCCCAAGATAAGTGGGGATAAAAGTACTTCTTGTTATTACTTTCTTTGAAATGGGCTTGTGTGGGGGGGGTTAAGTGGTTTTTAATAGAATATATGATATGTGAAGAAGTGACCAACTGTTGAGATCTGGGGGTGGGCATTGGACACAGCAGGCAAGCCACCACTGCAGACCCTTGCATCCCATATTGGAATATCTGGTTAGAGTCCCAGCTCTTCCACTTCAAATACAGCTCCCTGTTAATGCACACCCTGAGGGGCAGAAGATAGCGACTCAAGTGGTTGGATCCCTGCCACACACATGGGAGACCTGGATTGAGTTCCGGGATCCTAGCTTAGATGTAACTTGAAGATCTAGCATTTGGGGGAGTGAACTAGTGGATGAAAAACCTCTCTATGTCTGTCTCCTTGTCTTTCAAATAAAATGAAAATAAATGCATTTTAAAAAATAATGGTAGAGATAGGGCCGGCGCTGTGGCTCACTTGGTTAATCCTCTGCCTACGGCGCCAGCATCCCACATGGGCACCCCAGCTTGTCTAGTCCGGTTGCTCCTCTTCCAGGCCAGCTCTCTGCTGTGGCCCAGGAGGGCAGTGGAGGATGGCCCAAGTGCTTGGGCCCTGCACCTGCATGGGAGACCAGGAAGAAGTGCCTGGTTCCTGGCTTTGGATTGGTGCAGCACCGGCCGTGGCAGCCATTTGAGGAGTGAACCAATGGAAGAAAGACCTTTCTGTCTCTTTCTCTCACTGTCTATAACTCTACCTGTCAAATAAATTTAAAAAAAAATAATGGTAGAGCTATGGAAGTCAAAATGCAAGATAAATTTGTACAGATCATCTTTTTTTGACAGAAAGTAAAGAATAGCTAAAAACAAAGCAAAAACTAAACCACCCAGCCAACCAACTAACCAACCTGTCAGCCAACCAATCAACCCACCAGCTAAACCAACAGAAATAAAAATGGGGCATGTTAAAAAGACAATAGACACTAATGCTGAAGCAGCTCCCAGTGGCCCAAACTGGGACTGGATTAGACCCCTCAAATCTACAATACACATCTATGAGTTCGTGTTGATATAAATGCATGGGAACAATTGACAGCTAACTCTTCCTTGCAAAAGTACTATAAACAATTGTGCAGAAGGAAATAGAATGAAGGAAATAGAAAATCAATAGAACCCCACAGTTACTAAGATTCGCTGAAGGATACTAGAATCAGTGGGTACAAGTTTAAAGAGAAACATGGTTTTGTATAATCTCACAGCATCTTTTCAAAAATAAATATCTGTGAATTAGAAAGAAAAATGAGTAACTTTGCTGTGGAGAGATCCCCTAGATACCATATTAAACAAGCCGTCAGGTTAACACCTGGTTGCTATAGAATATAGTAGCATAAGGTACTCCCCGGTACGCACTGAGAAAACCATAGCATCTTGACATATACCTTCCCAACAAGGCATCACCTCACTCTAACCAGAAGAGAACATCAGATACATCCAAACGCAGCAGGTTGTGATCTATAACTGAGTCTCCAAGTGGTCACAGGCAAGGAGAGGCTTGTCACAGGTTGGCAGAGGCTAAGGAGACTGGACAATGGAAGGCCATGGGGAATGCTGGATTAGATCCTGGAGCAGAGAAATGACCTCGGTACAGAAGCTGGGGAATTTTAGGTGATGGCTGTAGTTCAGTGGATAGTCTTGCCCTGAGACTAACTCCTTCACTTTGATCATTTTACTCTGGGTATGCAAAGTGGCGGCATGGGGGTACACTGCACGAAAGTCTGGTAGAACTGCTTTCTATGTCTAAAATCATCATAAAAGCTTATACTAGAGCAGGGAAGTAGTGATCACAAAAAATTGTGACTGCACATATTTCAGCTGCTATTATCCTATGGTTGAAAGCATAATCTCTCTCTCTTTTTAAATATTTATTTATTTTATTTGAAAGAGTTACAGAGAAGGGTGGGGGGAGAGGCCTTCCATTTGCTGGTTTACTTCCCAATTGGCCACAATGGCTGGAGCTGTGCAGATCTGAAGCCAGGAGCCAGGAGCTTCTTCCGGGTCTCCCACGTGGGCTCAGGGGCCCAAGAACTTGGGCCATCCTCTACTACTTTCCCAGGCCAAGGCAGAGAGCTGGATTGGAAGTGGAGCAGCTGGGACTCGAACAAGCACCCATATGGGATGCCGGCACTGCAGGCTGCAGCTTTACCCATTACACCACAGCGCTGGCCCCAGCATAATCTCCTTTTAAAGAGGAAGGAGTTCCTACCTTATCTTGGCATTTGGAATCCTCCAAGTGCATCACCAATGATCTCCCACATGAGGCTGTCAACAGTGTAAGCCACAGGTAAGGAGTGGATGCTCTTCAGGTTGGGAAACACCTGTTTGGGTGAGAATGGCTGGCTTACTTAGGGAGTCCAGGTTTTCTGACTTCAACTCTCCCACTCTTGTTATGCCAAAAAGCATATTACTACGGTCCATGACGTGTAGTCACTAAAGAATAACTACTTTGAATCTGAAATCCAGCTGTTACTATTTATTCTCTAAATAGAATCCCCAGACTGCTGGCATTAACCTTGTTTCAGTATGCCCAAAGTCCAGCCAGACTTGTGTGTAGAGTTTGTCTTCCCACACCTCTGCATCTTCATGAAGGGTGAAGGTTTAGGCGATTTCTTACCCTGAAGGAACTCCCCAAGTTCTGCAGGCATAACAGCGTTGTTTGCAGGCACCTCAAACGCTTCAGCCCACCTTTCAACTCAGCTTGATCTTCCAACACAGCCACCATCTGACAGGGTCAATTAAAGTCTTGGATTTTTTGGATGACTCAGGGTTTCTACATTTCAAAGCCATCTTGGATGATGGCAGTATCCTGGGCAAGGAATGTGAGCATTGGAAGAGATAACAGCTTCTGTGGGCTTGAGTTCAAATGCACCCTGGTGGTTCTCATGCTTTGATGTGGTTACTTCACCGCCATGGCAACCCAAGTCTAAGTTTGGGCTATAAACATGCCTTTTGGAAGTCTGGACAGGGGGGAAAGAAACCAATTCTATTGTGTTACAGAGCCCTTCTTTCTCTCTCTCTCTCTCTCTTTGAAAACCTGCCTTGCAGGTAGAGGAGAGTAAGAGCTGTGTGAGTTTGCTGGGGCTGCCATGACAGCCTGGATGGTTTAAACTACAGACCTCGATTGTCTCCTGGTTCCCACGGCTCAAACTGTCAGCAAGGTTGGTTTCTTCTAAGGCCTCCCTCCTTGACTAGTAGGTCAGTGTGTTCTCCCTGCAACTTCAAACCACCTTCCCTCTGAGTGTGTCCCTTTCCAAGTTTCCTGTTCTTATAAGGACACCAGATACATTGGGTTAAGCTCCACCCTGATGACCTCACGTTAATTCAGTTAATCCCTTAAAGGCCTGCTCTCCAGAGGCAGGTGTTTGGCATAGTAATTAAGATGCTACAGCAGAATGAAGTCCCAGCTCTGCTTCTGATTCCAGCTTCTGCTCTCTCTCTCTCTCTCTCTCTCTCTCTCCCCCTCTTCCTCTGCTCTCCCAATACAGTCACATTCTGAGATATTAGGCTTAGGATTTCAGTATATGCGTTTTGGTGGGGGGACAACACAGTTCGACTTGACTTAGCACTTTTGTTGCCAATAAGCATGCAATCAACCAGAAATGTTCAACAAGAAATTGTCAGACTCATCTTGGTTGTAATCTCCAGCCATTTGTTTGGGAAAAATCACGTATGCATTTTTGAACCTCTTTTTTTTTCTCTTGGTAATAAGTGAAGAGAAGAAGTATATTCAGGGTATCTATGAGATGCATTCTGAGGCCACTTTAAGCTTTGATATTCTTAAATCCATTGGTTAGGCCGGTGCCACGGCTCACTAGGCTAATCCTCCGCCTTGCGGCGCCGGCACACCGGGTTCTAGTCCCGGTCGGGGCGCCGGATTCTGTCCCGGTTGCCCCTCTTCCAGGCCAGCTCTCTGCTGTGGCCAGGAAGTGCAGTGGAGGATGGCCCAAGTGCTTGGGCCCTGCACCCCATGGGAGACCAGGAGAAGCACCTGGCTCCTGGCTTCAGATCAGCGCGGTGCAGCACTCTGGCCACGGCGGCCATTGGGGGGTGAACCAACGGCAAAGGAAGACCTTTTTCTCTGTCTCTCTCTCTCTCACTGTCCACTCTGCCTGTCAAAAAAATAAATAAATAAAAATAAAAATAAATCCATTGGTCAGCTGCTCACAACAGTTTGGAGGAAATCAAGAATGGTGAGTAACCATCAGAATGTCTCCTGTGAACGAATCCAATGAGAAGAACCTATTTGGGGAGACACCTGGAACCCCAGTAAGGTGACCCCAGAAGAGCTCCAGTAGCGCCTTGTGCTCCATCACGGCCATTATCATTCTTCAGCTTTGGGGCAGTTCCTCACCCCACCCCAAGGGGGCGTCAGAGTCCCGCTGACTTGGCTGAGGTATAAAATTGCCCATATGGAGTATTCAGGGCTCTGATGGATATCCCCTAACACTCCTTTTGTGCTTCCTCGCTGTGTCGTGTTGTTCCTTTACCATGTGGCTTCAGAGAGAGATTTCCATCTCCCACACCCACCCTAGAGGTATCGTCCCACTCTGTTTCCTTCCGGTGCATCGAATGCGCCAGCTCATTGTTCAGCCCCAGTTCTTAGTTTCTGAGGGTTTGCTTTTCTCTGGAAGGTCAGGGTAGATTTTCTTGGGCTTGAATAAGCTTAAATATTAAGTGGCTTTAAAAAAATTAGTGGCTTTGAGGAACAGCAGTTTGGTACAGTGGATTAAGCCACCACCCGTGATGTCGGCAACCCACATTGGAGCACACATTCGTGTCCCAGCTGCTCCACTTCTGATGCAGCTCTCTGCTATATCAGTACTTCCTGTATGCTCAATACTAGTCCCTGAGGATGCAGTGATGAGCCAAAAGCATTATCCCTGCCTATTACATCAAGAGCTTTGACTCAGAGCCCTGGCCCTCAACCCACCAGTGGAAAGATTCCTAGCAGCTTCAAATGCCACTAGCTTGTGGGTGGGTGACCGCTCTGGCTACGCTGAGCTGCCCATTCAGGGGTGGGCAACCCTTTGTCTGCCCAGGGCCATTTGGAGATTATATATATATATATATATATATATAACATCATTCACCAGCCACACAAAATTATCCACTTAAAAATTTGCCAGCTGGGGCCAGCACTATGGCATCCCATATGGGTGCCAGTTTGAGTCCTGGCTGCTCCTCTTCTGATCCAGCTCTCTGCTGTGGCCTGGGAAAGAAGTAGAAGATGACCCAAGTCCTTGGGCCCCTGCACCCATGTGGGAGACTGGAAGAAGTCCCCGGATCCTGGTTTCGGATTGGCCCATCTCCAACCATTGCAGCCATTTGGGGAGTGAACCAGTGATGGAAGACCTTTCTCTCTCTCTCTTTCTTACTGTCTGTAACTTTGCCATTGAAATAAAAAAATAAATCTTAAAACAAAAATTAGCCTGCTGTAGATGTGTTGAATTCCCGATCTCGCTGGTGGTTGCCTTGGCAGGGCCAGACCACATTAAGCAGTCCTTATACAGCCCGTGGGCTGGTTATTCCCCATTCTCACCTGATTAGATCAAGAAGAACCACCTGTAGAACGTCAGATGCTTATTCCAGCCAGAGCTGGGGCCAGAGAGATGATACAGTCATTAGAACCCATGCAAATGTATCCCAAGCCACTCACTCTGCTTCATATTCTTGAATGCCTCCCAGGACCCTGTGAAGTGAGATTATAATCCCATTTTACAGATCAAAGACTCAATTCCAGAATGTTTGAGCCAATTACCAAAGGTCATCCAGAATAAAAATAATTCAACCCCCAGTTCCACCTGACCGGAAAGTCAGGGTTCTGTCTAAACCATTCTACTTCTGGCCACAATTCCTCAACGCACGTGGAAGACAAACTTGAATTGTTAACCTGGTGAAGTCATTGCGCTCGCTAATAAGAATCCCGTGTATTTCTAGGTGTTTAGACAGATGCTTCTTAGTAGTATTTGACTCCTGGCTAGTTAAACGAGATGGCTACACCCAAAAGATGAGTGCATAATTTCCAGTTTTTAAAATTTTAATGAATAAATAGCAACACTATTCTTTATTTATCTAGTTGAAAATGTTAATGAATAACTCCCCTTCTAATTGCAAAGCTGAGGATTTCATGGAACCTGACACTTCATAAATATCGAACTGTGAGGTTTCATGTGTTGGTTTTATATAAACATAGGAATTGAGTAATTACCATGCCTGCTATTCATTAAAATTCAAAATTAGATAAACAATAAGTGGGAATGTTTTTGTTCATTATTATGCCTATCAAGTACTTTGCTTATAATCTCCCCTGCTTCTTCTTGTGATTTCGTTTGTGCGCTGTCCTTTCTCTTTGAGCATAGCCCAAAATAGACCATTTTGTGAAAACCTCCTTGAGTTTTTCCTTGCCTCCCTTTCATTTTTTTCAAACCGAGTCATTACTTGATGCAGCAGGAATGGTGACATCAGAGAAGGTGATGTGGGTTCAGGGTGACAAAGCCCTTAGTCTTGGTCTCAGCACAGTCACTCCCTTGCAATGACTACACCAAGGAGTCTCACTTACCCTCACCAAGCTTCCGTTGCCTGGTCTCCGACCTGAGGAATTGCGTAGATGATTGCTCGTTCAATTTTTCCTTCAGTAGATGATGGTGTGTGTGCTTGTGTACGTGTATATGGGAGTCCTTCAGAATGTTGGCAGACAAGGGGATCTGAAGGTAAATGTAATTTGATGTAAACAGTTTGAAGTCCACACATAGCTTGTTCCTAAAAGGTCATAATTATCCTCATGGCTGTGAAGGAGAATACATAATTTAAAGATTATATAATAGGCCGATGCCGCAGCTCACTAGGCTAATCCTCTGCCTTGCGGCACAGGCACACCAGGTTCTAGTCCCGGTCTGGGCGCCGGATTCTGTCCCGGTTGCCCCTCTTCCAGGCCAGCTCTCTGCTGTGGCCAGGGAGGGCAGTGGAGGATGGCCCAAGTGCTTGGGCCCTGCACCCCATGGGAGACCAGGATAAGCACCTGGCTCCTGCCATCGGATCAGCGCAGTGCACCAGCTGCAGCACGCCGGCCGCGGCGGCTATTGGAGGTTGAACCAACGGCAAAAGGAAGACCTTTCTCTCTGTCTCTCTCTCTCACTGTCCACTCTGCCTGTCAACAAAACAAAAAAAAAATTAAAAAAAAAAAGACTATATAATAGAGTTTTGGTCCCTGGAAGATCAGAGGATACTCTGCCAGAAGTGTGTGGGGGCCAGCGCTGTGGTATACTGGGCAAGGATGCTGCCTGCAGGGCTGGCATCCCATGTGGGTGCTGGTTCGAGTCCCGGCTGCTCCACTTCCGATCCAGCTCTCTGCTGTGGCCTGGAAAAGCAGTGGAAGAGGGCCAAGTCCTTGGGCTCCTGCACCCGCGTGGCAGACCCAAAAGAAGCTCCTGGCTCCTGGCTTTGGATCAGCACAGCTCTGGCCACTGTGGCCAGTTGGGGAGTGAACCAGCAGATGGAAGAGCTTTCTCTTTCTCTCCTCTCTCCTCTCTCTGTGTAACTCTTTCAAATAAATAAATAAATCTTTCATTAAAAAAGTGTGGGGTATGTGAATTATCTTAAGGATGAGTACAAGTTAACTGGGGAAAGAAGGAATGAGAGAGAGAGAGAGAGAGAGAGAGAGAGAGAGAGAGAGAGATCTTCCATCTGCTGGTTCACTCTCCAAATGGCAGCAATGGCCAGGGCTGGGTCAGTTGGAATCCAGGAGCCAAGAGCTTCAACCAGGTCTCCCACATGGGTACAGAGGCCTAAGTACTTGGGCCATCTTCATACACTGCTTTCCCAGGTGCACCAGCAGGGAGCTGGTCTGGAAGTGGAGCATCTAGGACTGGAACCAGTGCTCATATGGGATGCCGGCACTGCAGGCAGCAGCTTAACTTACTATGCTGCAACACCAGCCCCCTGTAATTTTTATTTTATTTTTTGAAAAAGAAAGGGAGGCATGGCAGAGACTGGATCCCTTGAGGAGGTATTGCTGCTTTCTGGCAATAGGCAATGAGTCTTTGCTGATCAGCCTTTGGCCACAGAGAAACGAGGGTGGGGAAAGCTCAAAGAGGGACTTGAGGACTTGCTCAGTTCCAGAAGCTGCTGCAAGGTGGCCACAGGGGCCACTCCAGGCTCAGTGATAACTGCAACTGGTGAGGTGATTTGAGAACAGCCTGGCGGCAATTCCACATGGGAAGCAGTGGAGCTGGGAGGAAACATCGAATTCGCATTGTCCCCGATGATCAGAATCTCCTGGAAGCATTTTAAGAATGCATTCTCCTGACTCATTTCTGTGGATCTGCTTTGGTAGATGGGGACAGAGGGCAGGGGATCGTTGCTTCTTTTCCTAACTTTACTAGGGTGTGATTGACAAATAAACATTGGATACATGTAAGGCATTCACCTAGATGTTATTATATCCAGATACACGGTAACATGATCAAACTAATTGACATACCCATCACCTTGTAGTCATGATCATTTTCTTTATTCTTTTTTTTTAAAACGAGAACACGCAAAGTATTCCCTCTCAGCAAATTATAAGTTAATGATACATTTTTTAAAGATTTACTGTTTATTTATTTGAAGAGCAAAATGATGGGAGAGGGAGATAGAGAAACTTCCATCCACTGGTTCACTCCCCAAATTGTAGCAACAGCAAAGGTTGAACCAGGAGGAAATCAGGAGCCAGGGACTCCATCTGGGTCTCACACCACTGGAAGGGACCAAGCACTCCAGCTGACATCTGCTGCCTCCTGGGCACATTAGCAGGGAGCTGGATCAGAAGCAGAGTAGCCAGGACTTGAACAAGTGCTAGGGTATCAGAATGCTGGTGTCACAAGTGGTGGCTTAGCCTGCTGTGCCACCAAAATACACTTTCTTCAACTACTGTCATCATGCTGTCCATCACATCTCCATAACCGACAGCCTGCATGCCCTTTGGCCAACAGCTCCTGTTACACCCTTCCCCTAGTCCCTGGCAAGCACCACTCTTTGGTCTGTGCCTACCAATCTGACTACTCCAGACACCTCATCATATAAATGGAATTATTTTTCCCCCTGGATCCAACTTATTTCACTTAGCATAATTGCACCCAGGTTTGATCAGGTTTTTGTAAATAGCAGGATTTCTTCCTTCTTTTTTTTTAAATTTATTTGAAAGGCAGAGATACAGAGAAAGACAGACAGACAGACACACACACACACACAGAGAGAGAGAGAGAGAGAGAGAGAGATCTTCCATGTGCTGGTTTGCTCCCTAAATTGCAACAACAGCCAGGGCTAGGCCAGACTGGAGCTAGGAACTTCATCTGGGTCTCCCATGTGGGTGTAGGGGCCAAGTACTTGGGTCATCATCCACTGCTTTCCCAGGCACACCAGCAAGGAGCTGGATTGGAAGAGGAGCAGCTGGGACTAGAACTGGCACCTATATGGGATGGCAGCAGTGCAGGTGGCGACTCAACCTACTGTGCCACAACACTGGCCTGAGATTTCTTCCTTCTTAAGGTTGACTAATATTCCATTGTACACATACACAATGTTTTCTTTATTCAATGAACATTTTGTCAATGAACATTTTGGTTGGTTTCCACGTCTTGGCTAATGTGAATAATGTTGCACTGAGCACCATCACACCGACACACTGATTTTTACTTCCTGTGGACAAACACCCAGAAGTGGGATTGCTGGATCTGACCAACGGGTACGTGAAAAGGAGTGGGTGCAACTTCACGAATCATCTGTGAAAGGCAAATCAACACTACATTCTTATATCCCAATATCTGTCAGGAAGGCTATTATTTAAAAGGCAGGTGTTGGTGGGGATGTGGAGGTGGGAGAACCCCGGTGCACTCTAGCAGGGGATGTAAATTGAGAACAGCCATTACGGAAAACAGTTTGGAGGGTTCTCAAAAGTTTTTTAAAAAGAACTCGATATTTCTAACAAGCTCCCCAGAGGATCTGATCGGGAACTGATCTCACCTCCTGTGAATAAAGCTACCATGAATATGAGCGGATGGCTACTTCCAGAGGTACCAACCTCATTGGCTTTGCATATATGAGCCAGCTTCAAAAAGTTCAGGGAAGTGAAACGCACGAAGTTTTTTGGGCCGCAAAACAATTCAAAATCCATGAACACAAGGGATCTTCAAAAACTTCATAAAATGCAAAGTATGTAAAAGTTAAGAAAAGATTTAAGTTTTTTGCACCAAAATAAACACTTTTAATTGAGTTATTTTTATTTATGTGAAAAATAGAGTAGCAGAGAGAGAGAGATTTTCTACCTGCTGGTTCACTCCCCAGATGGCCAGGGCCAGGGCTGGGCCAGGATGAAGTCAGGAGCCTGGAACTCCATCTGGGGCTCCCATAGGGGTGACAGGGTCCAAGCACTTGGGGCATCACTTGCTGCTTTCCCAGGTGCATCAGCAGGGAGCTGGATTGGAACCTGAGCTTCAGGTTGGGATGACAGTGTTGTAAGCAGCAGCTCAACCTGCTCTACCACAATGCAGGCCTCTAAATACTGATCTTTCAGTTTCATGCTTTGACCAACCTCTGGAGTCTTTTCATGAGTACCCTGAAGTGGTATTACGGAATCATACATAAGACATGCATGCAACATAAGTCAACGCATGGATAAAGAAAATGTCAAATTTTATTCATCTTTTAGGAATAAGGAAACACTTATTTTTTAATATTTATTTGAAATGCAGAGTTAGAGAGAGGTGGAGAGAGAGAGAGAGAGAGAGAGAGAGAGATCTTTCACCTGCTGTTTCATTCCACAAATGGCTGCAACAGCCAAGGTTGGACTGGACTGAAGCCAGGAGCCAGAAGCTTCTTCCAGGTCACCCACGTGGGTGCAGAGGCCCAGGCATTTGGACCATCCTCTGCTACTTTCTCAGGCACATTATCAGGGAGCTAGATTGGAAGTGGAATAGTGGGGACTCGAACCAGCGGCCATACAGGACGCTAGCATTGCAGGCGGCAGCTTTACCTGCTACAGCACAATGCAGACCCCAGAAAACCTTCTTGAGTGACATTTGTGACAGCATGGGTGAAGCTGGAGGACATTATGCTAAGGAAAATAAGGCAGAGACCAAGACATGGGTACTGATTGATCTCACTTACTTTTAGATGCTGCAGAATCTAAAAATGTCTAATTCATAGAAACAGAAAGGAGACAGGTGTTTGCCAGGGCTTGGGGTTGTGCCACTCAGTGGATACAAAGTTTCAGTTGCGTGGAATCAATGAATCCTGAGAATAAATCAGAATTCAAGCTAACAACAGGGCTTGTTGAAGTTTGCTAAAATGCTAGATTGTGTTCTTACCATGAAATGCAAAAAGAAAGGAAGAAAAAAAAGAGAGTGGTAGGATGATGGGTGGATATATTAAATAGCTTGTAGTGATGATTTCACAATGCATACATCTATCAAAGCATAGAGTTGTACTTTTTAAAAGAATTATTTATTTTTGAAAGAGTGACAGAGAGAGAGAGAGAGAGAGAGAGAGAAAGAGAAAGAAAGAATCTTCCTTCCACTGGATAACTCCTTAAATAGTGGGAACAGTGGAGCTGGGCCAGGCTGAAGCCAGGAGCCAACAACTCCATCCAGGTCTCCCATATGGTTGCAGGTGCCCATGCCCTTGGGTCATCCTCTGTTGCCTTCCCAGGTGCATTAGCAGGAAGTTGGATTGAAAGTGGAGCAGCCAAGACTTGAATCCAATATGGGAACACCAGCATTTCACGCGGCGCCTTACGCAGCTGCACCACAGCACCTGCCCCAGCGCACGTTAAACATCCACGACTTTTGTTTGAGAGGCATATTGTGATAAACCTTGGCGAGGAGACCCACGAAGCTGTAATACCTCCCGAGATGAAAATTCTTTCTTTCTTTCCTGCAGGAGGACACTGATGTCAAGATGCCTCAGGGCCAGTGGACACATTCCGAGTGTTCAATGCACTCAGAAAGTCAGAGACCATGTTTTTAGGCACCTGCTCAGCCTGCGACCCATGTCCCTCCCCGGAGCCCGGGCCCTGCTTGCTTGTCATGGCAGCTGCCCTGGGAGAAGCATCTTCCTACATGCCAGCCTCTGCAGGCAACAGTGGAGACTTCAGTGTCAGGCTAACTTGTGCTAAAAGCTCCTTTTAATGAGGTCCAATGTGCAATCAATGAGTGCATTGTATCTTATGAACACCGTGTGAGGGGCAAGCATTTAGTCTGGTGGTTTTGTTTTTTCTTAAGATTTATTTATTTGAAAGGCAGAGTTACAGAGAGGCCGAGAGAGAGAGAGAGAGAGAGAGAGAGAGAGGTCTTCCATCAGCTGGTTCACTCCCCAGATGGCTGCAATGGCTGGAGCTGCGCCGATCCGAAGCCAGGAGCTACTTCCAGGTCTCCCATGTGGGTGCAGGAGCCCAAGGACTTGGACCATCTTCTACTGTTTCGCAGGACATAGCAGGGAGCTGGATTGGAAGTGGAGCAGCCAGGGACTCGAACCGGCGCCTGTATGGGATGCCGGCACTGCAGATGGCACATTTACCCGCTACACCACAGCACCAGCCCTGGGTCGGTTTTAAGATGCTACTTGGGATGCTTGCTTCCCACATGTGAGTGCCTAAATGCATGCCCCACTTCCTGTTTAGGCACACCCAGGCAGGCAGCAGTGATGGTTCACGTCCATGCGACCCTGCCTCCCACGTGAGAGACCTGGATTGAGCTCCTGGCTCCTGGCTTTGGCCTGGCCCCATCATCATTGATTCTTTATCCACACTTAGTTTACCAGTCCTATACATTTCAGCCATGCCAATGGGTATGGGGTGGTAGGAGCAAATTACTTTTAACCAGGGATATCCAGCTAATAGCTATTTAACAGAAGTGATGACGAAATCTAATGCATAAGGCCTGACACAGAGTAACTGTTCAGTAAATTTAGCCTCGCATCTTTTAGCTCAGCTAGGATTCTTTTAAAAACATGTAGTCTCTAAGGGTCAGGTGTTTGGTGTCATGGTTCAGATGCCACTTGGGACACCCACATCCCTTATCCAAGTGCCTGAGTCTGAGTCGACTTGGCTTCCAAACCCTGCCACCCAGGGAGGCAGCTAATACAATGGTCCAGGTATGGGATCCCTGCCACCCACTGGGGAGAACCTGAGAGAGCCTCTGGCTTCAGCGTGGCCCAGCTCCTGCCAGTACCAGCATGTGAGAAGTGACCCCGTAGATAGGAGTGCTCTCTCTCTCTCTCGCTCTCTCTCTCTCTCTCATTCTGGCTCTCCATCTTTGAAATAAATTAAAATTTCAAAACACAGAGTGTTTTGAGAAATCATAAAAAATAGATAGCTTCTAGAGGATCACAACCTATCAAATGGAGACAATTGAAAGGCATTGCACAGCTGGTGCTGTGGTGCAGCGGGTTAACGCCCTGGCCTCAAGCGCCAGCATCCTGTATAGGCGCAGGTTCAAGACCCGGCTGCTCCACTTCCGATCCAGCTGTCTGCTATGACCTGGGAAAGCAGTGGAAGATGGCCCAAGTCCTTGGGCCTCTGCACCTGTGTGGGAGACCTGGAAGAAGCTCCTGGCTCCTGGCTTCGGATCAGCACAGCTCCGGCCGTTGAGGCCATCTGGGGAGTGAACCAGCGGGTGGAGGACCTCTCTCTCTGTCTCTACCTCTCTCTGTAACTCTGTCTTTCAAATAAATAAAATAAATCTGTTTTAAAAAAGAAAATAAAGGCGTTGCTTTTTGAAGAGGAAGCCTTTTTGGCTTCTGCACAGGACACAGGCGAGGGTCTGGCCAGTGTTCAGCAGCCCAGAGTTAAAGGTCGTTGTCTACTTTGACCTTGGGTGCTGCAGACAGGTGTATGAGCCTGTGGGGAACGATAGTGGGGGGCCTGTGGCTGCTGTGCATGACCCTTCCTGCAAGCGGGCCACAGCAGACACGTCTGCAATTTCTGAGGCATCTATGGGGTGGGAATGGGATTTGCAATAATATGGTCTCCGCCACAACAGGCTGTGTCAGCAGGCACGCTGGCCGCAGACGGACCGGGATCACAGGCAATCAGCCGGCAGGCTGGCGAGGCAGCTGCAGTCCACTCTGTCGCTTCTCAGGCTGGCTTGCGGTGGCTTAACGAGGCTTTCCCCGGCTCTCCCCTGCAGCCAGCTGGCAAAGCAGTGAGCTCGGCCTGAGGACGCTGCTGCCAACGCTGTCCTTTGCAAACCACACTTAGGCTCAGAGCCTGTCTGATGTCCTCTGAGCCTGATGACATGGGAGGGGAAAGCCTCACCCTCCACCCCCTTCACATGCAGGGACCCCTGCTATTGGCAGAACCGAAAGGCAGAAAGGCAGGATGTACCTTGGCTTCCCTGGGGCTGTGATTTCTGGGAAGGCTTTTAATAAGATTCTGAAATGCTTAGTGATGTTCCAAGGAGACAGCAAACCCTGGAAGAAGCCTGGATTCTCCAGACTCGGGGTGCTTCCGGTCTGTGCCTGGGCGCTTTCTGGGTGAATAGAACCCAGCTGAAATCCAGAGTTATAGAAGATTTAGATACTGTTTTGCCCAGGGGTCAAATGGGGCCAGATGTAGTTGGGTGACCTTGACTCTGTGGCACCCCTTCTCCCTCTGCACCTGCTGTTCATGCCCAGCTCGTCTGTGGGAGCATCAGCTCCCAGGGCCTTCCCTGTGGTACCCTGGGTAGAGTCTAATCCCTGAGCTCTGCTCCCGGCTTCAAGCTCCTCATCAAAATGTGTCTGTCCTTGGTCTCGTGGCCAAATGGGAGAACCATCTAACTCATCAAATCTCAGAACTTTCTTCCCCTTTTGTCCTGGAGGGAAACGCCCAGAATTTGGGTGGAGGATCTGTTTGGAGAACTAGATACTATGGCTATGGCCATGGAACAGACCATGCCAAATCCAGCAGCCTAAAAATATTAATAGCCTTTGACTGTGCTTACAGGTGCCATGGGGCAGAATTATGGACCAATGCAACATGGATGGCTCGTCTGTGCTCTGGGATGTCTGGAAAGAAGGACATCTGGATTGAGGGAGCTTCAAATTGATGTGGGTATACATCAAGGAGTTAAGGAGAAGGAGTCAAGGACAACGGGCACCCAAGCTGCGTGCAATGCCCAAATCCCAATATCTTCCATGCCAATTCAGCCTGCTGAAGCCTTGGCACACCTGCTCCTCATCATGCAGCCAAGCCTCAATTTCAAGTTGCTAGGATGCCTTCCTGGAGACTACCACGGGTGCCTCACCCTAAGCTTCCCCTCCTTTGACTCTACAATCAGGGCCTGTCCCAGCACAGCCTCAGTCTGGGTGGGTGGGGGCAGTTTGTCTTGAGTTTGCCCGCACCCATGTCAGGCTCTGTGAGTCAATCTTGCTTCCGTTCTTGCAAACTATCCACATCTCTGTTTCAGATTCATCTCACTGTAGGACTAGAACTTGGGATAAGCCCAGCTGGAATGCTTTATTGGAAAAACAGAGAGGGAGGACCCCCAGGGGCTGGGGTTTGGAATCCTCTGGGGGATTTTGCACTCATAACTGTGGTGCCCAGGGTGGAAAGACTCAGAAGCTGGTCTGGGGCCGGTGCTGCGGCTCACTAGGCTAATCCTCCGCCTTGCGGCGCCGGCACACCGGGTTCTAGTCCCGGTCGGGGCGCCAGATTCTGTCCTGGTTGCCCCTCTTCCAGGCCAGTTCTCTGATGTGGCCCGGGAGTGCAGTGGAGGATGGCCCAAGTCCTTCGGCGCTGCACCCCATGGGAGACCAGGATAAGTACCTGGCTCCTGCCATCAGATTAGCGCGGTGCGCCGGCCACGGCAGCCATTGGAGGGTGAACCAACGGCAAAGGAAGACCTTTCTCTCTGTCTCTCTCTCTCAGTGTCCACTCTGCCTGTCAAAAAATAAAACAAACAAACAAACAAACAAAAGAATCTGGTCTGTGCTGAGGTCGTGGACCAGAGCCCCTTCTTGTGGTCTCTCCTTGTGGCTTGGGCTTCCTAGTAACATGGCAGCTAGATGTGTATGGCACTTGGGAGTTCCGGGAGCCAATTGGAAACCTCAGAGGACACCTAGGGACACTTCTGCCATCCACTGTTAACCAAAGTGGCCACAAGCTGTGCTCGAGCTGAAAGGTGAACGTGAGCCCCAGCTCTTGGGAGGAGGACGCTTGTGCCGTCTGTACTTTAGTCTCCTCTCCTTTAACTCAGCCTGCAAAGCCTCTCTGGAACATTGCCCCGCTGCAAGCACAGTGACCCACACATCAGCCCAAGCAGCTGTGTGACTCACTCTGTTCCCTTGCTGGAGTCTTCCGGGACCCCTCCATGGCAGCCAACATGCTGGATTCCCAGGGACGACGCACTTAGCTGGGCTTCCAAGCCTTCCCTGATTCTGTCTTTGGCAGTTGGAAGGCAGAGAGAAGTTCCTCCTGCAGAGGGCAGCTCTGGGGACACTGTTCTGGAAGGATCAGAAGGCTGATGGCGGGGGTCGGCACTGTGGCGCAGTAGGTTGATTGTCTGCCT
The DNA here is from genome assembly GCF_964237555.1 of Oryctolagus cuniculus. Lineage (NCBI taxonomy): Eukaryota > Metazoa > Chordata > Mammalia > Lagomorpha > Leporidae > Oryctolagus > Oryctolagus cuniculus. The sequence goes on from NC_091450.1 coordinate 48,780,596, forward strand.
GTGGTGCTGGTATCCCATATGGGCGCCGGTTCTAGTCCCAGCTGCTCCTCTTCCAATCCAGCTCTCTGCTATGACCTGGGAAAGCAGTAGATGGTCCAAGCCCTTGGACCCCTGCACCCACATGGGAGACCTGAAAGAATCTCCTGGCTCCTGGCTCCTGGCTTCAGATCGGTGCAGCTCTAGCCATTGCAGCTATCTGGGGAGTGAACCATCAGAAGGAAGATCTTTCTCTCTGTCTCTCCCTCTCACTATAATTCTACCTCTCAAATAAATAAATAAAATGTTAAAAAAAAGAAGGCTAATGGCTGGCAGGTGGTGTGGATGGGGGACACCAATTTAGAGGAGAGCAGTGAGAAGACCCTGTTAAGGGTCAGGAATCAGGTGGGGTCTTAGCACATAGTGTGGAGAGAAGGGTATAGTTCTGAGTCCAGGATATATTGGAAGCAACAGTTTTCCAGAAAGAAAGAGATGGTCGCAGCAGATAGCACAAGTGGACCCTGGAGCCAGGTTAATGAGCGTGTGTGGACGTCACTGTTCCTTCGTACTGAAGGGCTTTGAATGATGGCAGCATCTCAGTTCCACGGAAATGACATCAAAAACAAGTGAGCATCTTGGAGCCACCCATCACTCATTGCGTGGGGCTCCTCACCCCACCCCCGCTTCGTTGTACAGGAAACTTATGAATTTTTAAGCATCTAGAAAGCACATTGTTTGTGATTACATGAGAGCTTCCACAGGGAGCAAGCCCATAAATTTTGAGATGAATGGCCCAGCGCTGGAAGCCTGCCTCTCTGCTTGACTTCAATAACTTATCTCAATGAATCCCCAGCAGAAAGCATCTTACATACTTCAGTTGTCGAGAAGATGAGACGTGAATGCTGGGGAATTATAAGACAGAGGGGCTTTATTGCGACAGTGAACAAGCTGAAAATTACAAGGTAATGGAATCGCAGTGGGAGGTCCTCGTACCCTGCCATTAGCTAACTCAGACGATGATTGCTACAGAATCGACTAGGGGTCCAGGAGCACTGCACAGGGTTTTTGCTCTTTGCATTCTCATCTGGCTAAGCCCAAGGATAATCGCACTTGAAGGTTCAGGGTGCACCTGGCTGCCAGGCGCTCTGACCTCACAGGCAAAGTCTACAGAATGACCTGCCCCAGGGAGCCTTTATCCTATTGGATATTCTTTCGTATTCGTAGGGTGCACTGGAGCTAAATAATGTTCAGAAAGGGAGAAGCAGCTGAGTCAGGCCTAGGGGGGAGACTCAGATCTCTCAGGGTGTGACTTTGTAGGCTCTGCCTACAAACTCAGTCAAGAGTGTCTCTCCTGGGACGGGTGCTGTGGCAGGGCTGGGCGAGCCACCACTTACAATGCCCGCATCCCATCCCACAGTGTGGGTTGCAGTCCCAACTGCTCTGTCTCCCATCCAGCTCCCTGCTTAATGTACCAGCTACCTCACCAGGTAGGCTATCTTAGCTCCACTGCACAGAAAAAGAGAATCGTTCATCATTCACTGCACAGGACATTTGGATTATATTATCCCCTGGGATACAGTTCCTTAAAATTGGGTTCTTCAAGAATCAACTTCATGATTTTGCTGTGGCTATATGGAATAATCAAGAGTCTCCTGAGAAACAGAACAAGTACAGTGTCCATGTCGTCCTCCGCCTCCGTATTTGTCTCTCTCATCTCCACCTCTGTCTCTATCAACTCCATCTCCACCCCCACCTCCACCTCCATCTCTATCTCTCTATCTTTATCTCTGCCATCTCTATCCTTATAATCTCTGTTTCTATCTCTCTCCCCCTATCTTCTGTGTCTCTATCTCCTTCTATCTCTAACTCCACAATCTCTGTTGCTGTCTCCTTCTCTTTCTCCCTCTGTCTCTATTTCTATCATCTCTATCCCTATCCCTATCCCTATCCCTATCCCCATCCCCATCCCCATCCCCATCCCCATCCCCACCTCCACCTCCACCTCTACCTTTGTCTCCATCTCTGTCTCCATCTCTAATGCCCTCTGTCTCCATCCCTCCCATTTACACATATATTTGTGTACCCTGTAAATGCACAGAACGGGATGTGACTCCATGGTCACAGAGGTCAAGAAGTCACACCATCCACCAGCTGGAAGCTGCAGAGTCAGGTGGTCTAAGTCAGCCTCAGTTCAACAGGTCAAGAACCAGGAGTGACAGCATCTGAGGACAGGAGATGGACACTCTGGCTCAAGCAGAGAAGTAATCTCGGCTTCCTGTGCCTTCTGTTCTATTTGAGGCTTCAGTGATTGGAAGGTAGCCACCCACCATAGGGGTCCTTCTGTACTCAGTCCCCGGTTTCAAATGCTGATGTCACCCGAGCCACTCTCACAGTCACACCCGAAAATAAGGCTTGACTATCTCAGCTCCCTGGGCATCCCTTAGCCCAATCAAGTTGATACCTAAGATTAACTATTACATCACACACCATTATTTTTTAATTTACTAATTTATCTTTAAATAAATATTCCCATCTCGCCCAGGTTTACGTTAGTTAAATACCAAGACACTTCAGAAAGTTCATGGGAAAATGGAATTAAGACAGAAGTTTATTTTGGTGCAATAAATTTTGAAATCTGTGCATCTGTTTTTTTTTTCCATAGAAAAAATTTCATAGATTCCTGGTGCAGAAGAGAGCTGGGCTACAGCATCTTAGGAAGAGCTGGAGACTGGACCAGGCTCCATTCCACCTGGATGGAGCTGACCCAAGCAGGAAAGAGAATTTATCAGGAAAATCCCAGAATCACACTTGAGGCAGCATCCATGAGCCCAAGACGGCACCAAGAAGGTGACAGGTGTCTCTGAAAGACAAATGAACAAAGCCTTCCCATGAACACTTCTGTGGACAGCCTACAGGAAAGAAAAGGATATAGCCCACATTAATTGACACATATATATATATTTGTTTCATTTTACTTGTTTGAAAGGCATAGAGACAGAGAGACAAACATAGGTATCTCCCATTCACTGCCTCACTCCCCAGAGATTCACAACAGATGGCTCTGGACCAGGCCAAAGCCAGGGGCCCAGAAACTAATCCCCTGTGGGTGGCAGGGACCATCACTGCTGTCTCCCAGAGTACACATTAGCAGGAATTTGGAAACAGGACTGGAGGCAGAACTTGAATCCAGGTCCTGTGCCATGGGATTTGGTGTCCCAAGTGGCATCTCGATTGCTGGATCTGCCCCTGAATCTACTGGCATTAACAGTGACTCAGCTGTGTGGGAGGAGTTGAGGAGTATAGAGCTCAGACACTCGGTGGGTCAAGAGCGGACAGAGAATGATATCCAGACCCTGTTTCTGGAACAGAAACCAAGGCACAGAAGGAGGCTGGAGCATTCTACAGAAGCCCCGTGTTTTTGTAGGGGCATGAAAGCCAGGCCTGATTTGCCACCCTGGGAGCCAGGGTGCCTGCAGGCTTCCTGCTCTTTGGTCTTCTCCGCTTCTCGAGAAATCCTTGCAGGTGAGCTGCATCTGCAGGTGGACGTCTGAGACCCCCAGCTCCAGGGCAAGGCGGGTTGGAGGCTGGGAATCAGCCCTAGCAAGCTGGCGCTTGCAGAGGTAACCTGAGCTCTCTGCTCAGATAACAAAGCTGTGCTTTCACCACCTCAGTGGGAAGAGAACACAGGTCCAGTGCCTGCTCACCTGAGCAGGGAGTGTTGCTAAAGCCACCCCAGCTGTATTCACCTTTCCCTGAGGCGCCCACGTGCGTGTTAATGAAAACCATTTCCAGTTAGCGTTTAGCAGCTCGTGCAAACAAGGGCTGTGCTGTGAGCTGTAAAAAATGCAGCTAATTATCTAAAATGGGACATGTGCTGGATCCAGAACCACATAACAGGGATGCAAGGGAGAGAGGGAGGCTGGGAAAAGAGGTGGCATCAGAGGGAATCAAGGGACGAGGTCTTCCATCCACTGGTTCACTCTTCAAATGGCCGCAACGGCCAGAGCTGGGCCGATCTGAAGCCAAGAGCCAGGAGATTTTTCCAGGTCTCCCATGCAGGTGCAGAGGCCCGAGGAATTGGGCCATCTTCCACTGCTTTCCCAGGCTATAGCAGAGAGCTGGATGGGAAGAGGAGTAACCGGGACTCGAACCTGCACCCATATGGGATGCCAGCACTGCAGACTGGGGCTTTAACCCACTGTGCCACAGCACTAGCCTCTGTGATGGACTTTCGATAGGTGCTATCTCCTTTGAATTTCTAATCAGACGGTTTAAGCTAAGCTGTGCTGCAGTGACTAGCAACTTGTAAACTTCAGGGGCTTAACCCAGGAAAGCCGACTTCTTAAACACACATTACATGCAAATTGTACATCATTAGGAGACCCCAGCTAAGGGATAGCCTCTGTCCCAAAGTCACCAGTGGCTCCTGCTAGACAGAAAGCTTGCTCTGCGAAACAGTCCACAGACGCAATCGAGACAGTCCCTAAAAGTGGCACATGTTTGCTTCCCTTCGCAACTCATGGCATGACAGCCCCACCGTTCCTCAAGGGAGCCAGGACACAGCACCCTGTGTCCCGTAGGCAGAGAGGAGTATTTGGTGAAAAAGTACCAACACTTTCCTTTGTTTCTGAAACAAGACCTCGCTCATGGAAGCTCACATGTGCTTCATGGAGTTGCTCTAGTATTTTCATTTTACCCGATCAAATTTCCACAGCTAGGAGGGCTTGATGGATTTAATCAGAATCAAAATCATTCTTGTGCCTTCATAAAATTTTATCCTGCTGTGCCAGTAATTTCTTTTACTTTTAGTGTCTGTGAAGTTACAGCCCAGAGAAAGCCAACCTGTAGGTAAATTGATAAAATCCAACACCTCGACATGAAAGCTGGTTGCCAAACTTTCTTTTTCTTAAAGATTTATTTATCATTTTGGAAGGCACAATGGCAGAGAGAGGGAAAGATGGAGAAGAGAAGGAGACAGATTATCCATCCGCTGGTTCACTCCCCAAGTGGTCGCAACAGCCAGGACGAAGCCAGGAGCCAGGAGCTCTGTCCTGGTCTCCTCCTCGGGTGGCAGGGGCCATCTTCCACTGCCTTCCCAGGCACATGAGCAGGGAGCTGGATTGGGAACTGAGCAGCTGAGACTCAACCTGGAACTCATATGGGATGCTGGTGCTAGGAGCAGCGGCTGAACCTGCAGTACCACAATGCCACCCCACCCAACTTTCTTGAACAACATGCCCCTTGCAAGGTTTAGCACTAATGGCCATTTTGCTGCCCTCTTTCCTGTGGAACTCTTTTCTATCTCATAGTTTAAAGCAGGATAAGGGCCCCCGTGAATGAGTGCCCCGTGGAATGGTCCACTAGGTACGTTGATGGTTAGTTTTAGGTCTCTGCTTGGTTGGGTAGAGGGATATCCCTATTACTGGAAAAGTGCTGTGTGTGGGCACACCTGCCAGTGTTCCTCCGTGAGACTGGCACTTGAGTGGGCTGAGTGAGTGGGAGATCCATCCTCTCCCCACGCCTGTTGGCTCTGTCCAATCAGCTGAGGGCCTGGTTAGAACAAGAATGCTGGGAAAGGGAGGTTCTCTCATTGTCATCTGTAGCACAGCACAGCACATGTGTGCTCCTGCCCCAGGGCATCAGAACTCCAGGTTCTCTGGCCCCTGGACTCCGGGACTTCCAAGAGTCCCTCTCCCCACAGCACCGACACCCTCTGCCCACCCAGTCCTCTGCCTTTGACCTTGTGTTGAGAGGTACCCCACGGGCTTCTCTTCCTATGAGGCCTTTCACCTTGAACTTGAGCTGTGCTATGTACTTACTTGCTTCCTGTCCAACTTGCAGATGGCCCACCATGGGACATCTCAGCCTCTCTGGTCATGACAGCCAAGCTCACAAATAAATTCCCTCTCATATTTCTCTCTCAGCATATATATATATATGAAATTTTGGAAGATATATATATATATATATATATATATATATATATATATATATATTACTGGTTTTGTCTCTCCAGAGCACTGACTCATATAGATGTTAAAATGTATTCTATCAAATAAGCTTTGGAGTAATGTACTTTGTGCAATGCTAGTACACACAGGGTAACGCAGATTTCATCGTTGCAAGCTTTTTTTAAAAAAGACTGAATATGCTAATACGCCTTGTGACTCTACAGAAGGCAGAGGCGATGTAGCCCAACTTTATTTGCTTTTTTTTTAAGATTTAATTTATTTATTTGAAAGGCAGAGTTACACAGAGAGATGAGAGGGAGAGAGAGAGAGAGAGAGAGAGAGAGAGAGAGTCTTCCATCTGCTGGTTCACTCCCCAGGTGGCCTCAATGGCTGGAGCTGCGCCAATCCGAAGCCAAGAGCCAGGAGCTTCTTCTGGGTCTCCCATGCAGGTGCAGGGGTTCAAGGACTTGGGCCATCTTCTGCTTTCCCAGGTCATAGCAGAGTGCTGGATTGGAAATGGAGCAGCCAGGACTTGAACCGGTGTCCATATGGGATGCCGGCACTGCAGGAGGCAGCTTTACCCGCTACGCCACAGCACTGGCCTCTTTATTTGCTTTAATGTCCTGTAAGCTGTATGAATGTTGAAACACTATTCTAAGGTGTTAATGAGTGATAATGATATTATTGCATTTAGGAAGTATAAAGCAGGACCTGATAGTGGATAAAGCTGCTGGCTGCAATGCTGGCATCCCAAGTGGGCGCCAGTTACAGTCCTGGCTATTTCACTTCTGATCCAGCTCCCTCCTAAGGCACCTGAGAAAGCAGCAGAAGGTGGTCCAAGTCCTTGGGCCCCTGCACCCACGTGGGAGACCCGGAAGAAGCTCCTGGCTCCTGGCTTCTGCCTGGCCCTACCCTGGCCTTTGCAGCCATTTGGGTAGAGAGCTAACAGACGGAAGATCTCTCTCCCTCTCTCTCTCCCTCTCTCTGGAACTCTGCCTTTCAAATCAATAAAAACTTATAATACAATTCTTGTTTCCAAAAAAAAAAAAAGAAGTATAAAGCATGAATCCCATTCATGCAAGGCTCTGGTGTAGGAAAATTCAGGAAATGTAGTATCAATTACTGCACTGAGCCTGTCTTCTATTTCAGATGCTGCTGGTGGGGTAGAGGAGTGGGGGTGGATGTCCTGCCTGCAGGCCATAGAAGGCCCATGAAGTTATTTGATCTGGCTCTGCCAAGGTAACCACAGGTGGGACTTGAAATTGAATAAATCTATAGCAAGCTAATTTTTGAGTTGATAGCTTTATACGCCTGCGAATGATGTGATGGATATGCAAATGGCCCTGGGCAGAAAACAGGTTCCCCAAACCTACTTCAGAAAGAGAGGCCCAGAAAGGTATGGTGTGTTGCTGCCCAGGACCACATAGTTTAAACAAATAATTATCAGTTACTGGCAAGCCGCATTGGCTAGGAGCGGTGAGACGTGATTTTGTCATCTTCACACTGGCCCCTCCAGGTCTTCCTGTTTTCATCTGATGAACAACTACAACCCCAATTAACCTGGTTGGTGAAACTGACAGTGCCAGTTGGTGATTGAGCTAGAATTTCCACCTGGATTCTTTCACTCAAATTGTCAACACTCTACCAGGTCCAGAGCTGGAGTGGAGCAGTGGGGAGCATTATGGGCACAGCTCTTCATAGTTCAGGGGAAGGGGCAGCTTCACTCTTTTTTTTTTTTTTTTGACAGGCAGAGTTAGACAGTGAGAGAGAGAAACAGAGAGAAAGGTCTTCCTTCCATTGGTTCACCCCCCAAATAGCCGCTATGGCTGGCGCGCTTTGCCAATCCAAAGCCAGGAGCCAGGTGCTTCTCCTGGTCTCCCATGCGGATGTAGGGCCCAAACACTTGGGCCATCCTCCACTGCCCTCCTGGGCCACAGAAGAAAGCTGAACTGGAAGAGGAGCAACCGGGACAGAACCGGCGCCCCGACCGGGACTAGAACCCTGGGTGCCGGTGCCGCAGGCGGAAAATTAGTCTAGTGAGCCATGGCGCTGGCCAGCTTCACTCTTCCTATGGGACTTCCACAACCTTCTCTCTGTGTGGAGTTTGGTGAATCGCCAGAAGACCTGGAAAAATGCTCATGTCCAGGAAGCACCCTTCTCAGTGCGTCAGAACCTCCTGGGGTTGGAACCAGCCCTGGTATTTTTTGAGGCCCGTGATTTCTTCCTGTAACTGAGGCTGGGACCCAGTGGTGTGACACCTGTTTGGCCTGCAAAAGAACCAGCATCACGCTCTGTACCTGTAACTCTCACCTCCCACTGGACAAGGAGATGACAATGGAGATGTTGAACTCAGGCTATTCAAAGAGCAATTTCATGTCCTCTTTGTGAAGTTTAAATAAATCCCTATGTTTAAGTGATCCCAAATCCCTGGGAAAGAGTAAGCATTTTGGATTTGAGCTAATCACAGTTTGGCTCTTATTGGGTAGCTGGGCATGATAATGACTTCATCTCTTTGGGCCTCAAGTGTTTTGAATTGCAACCATAATAGAACCTTCCACGTGGGCTGGTACACTGTGTGTGTGTGTGCGTGTGTGATGATACACGTAAGTTCCTTGTATATTTGGCTTAGAGCAGCTGCTCAAACTTTTGCAAGGCCTTTGGACTTGGACTGAGCCATCAATTATCTTTTCTCTTCCTTTACCATCCTCTTTTCTCCCTACATTCAAATTTAAAATGAGTTACTCATCTTTATCGTCTTAAGCGTTTCAAAGCTTGTCCTACAACTAAGGTTGGTGGCGTTGCCGGGTAGTGTGACCACTGGGAGCCTGGAGGACCAAGAGTGATGGCTTTTGCAATTTTCTATTAGCTCAGGCTACATTATTATTATTACCATTACCATTATAATGGCCTTTGTTTGACTTGAGGAATCTGAGTCAAATGTTCATTTAAATCAATGATGCTCAACAGGAACAAATATGTGTGTACAGTTTCCATTCTTAGATGTACTAATTGCTTGCCTGACTCACTAAATTTTAATTAAAACCATTCCACCAGATGATTTTATTTTATCCCTTTCAACTCGTAATTAAAGCATTCACTGGCCAACTAGCCGAAAGAAATTAAGAGATTCTGTTTGGGTGTTTGAGGAAGAAAATGGGACAAAAGCTCCTGAGATGGAGACTTGGATGTTTTTGGTTTAACTGGATCAAATCCTTGTTGATTGGAGATGATTTAAAGGGAAGAACCAACTCTGCCTTGGGGCAATTCGAGTGAGTTAAACTCTAGATTGTTTCAAGAATTCAGTTTTTCGTGCGTTTACTCATATTAAATGCCAATACACACCCAATGCAGGTGGAGCAGCCCTGATTGGTAAATCTGAAATTTGAAATACTCCCAAGTCCAGAACATTCTGATGCCACAAGTGGGAAATTCTACACCACAACATTCTCACTTCACATGCAAAATGTGCAAAAGCATTGCCTAAAAACACCTTCAGTCTCTGTGTATAAGGTGGATACGAAACAGAAGTGAATTTTGTCTTTAGACTTGAGTCCTGTTCCCAAGATAGCTCATTATGTAAGTGGAAATATTTATTCCAAAATGTGGGGGATAAAGGATGCTCCACCTGCAGGGGAGCCTTGCATGAACCTTGCATTCACCAGTCCAGGAATTTGTAAATGGTAAACCAAGCCACTGGTGATGATTTTCCCAGGATGCTCTACTGTGGTATTCCCACCCTTGCTTGCTTCCTGATTTTTGTTGGTTCTGAGTCCCTCAAGGCATTAGTGACTCATTCGATAACTAATCAAACAGAGCCCTGGAGCTTTCTCAGATTGTTCAAGCTACTCACTCATTGGCCCATCTTCTGCCCTGCTAAACACAGGCCAGTTTGTCACTGGGGCAGGGATCTGACAGACACCGCGTTCCTGGCTCTGGGTTTGATGTTACCCATGCAAGGGCTGCCATCTTGGATTCAGAAAAACTGAGGCACCAATAAATCAAGCAAGGGCATCAGCTATGAGGAACAGAAAGCTAGGAATGATCAATTATTTTAGATGCACAGATTGAAACAAGCATGAGATTTTTTTTTTCACCCACCAAGTTAGCGAAGAATAGCCATAATCCCTAATGCTGGTGAGAAGCACACAGAGCTGCTATTAAAAATGGAAATGTTGGCCGGCGCCGCGGCTCACTAGGCTAATCCTCCGCCTTGCGGCACTGGCACACCGGGTTCTAGTCCTGGTCGGGGCGCCGGATTCTGTCCCGGTTGCCCCTCTTCCAGGCCAGCTCTCTGCTGTGGCCAGGGAGTGCAGTGGAGGATGGCCCAAGTGCTTGGGCCCTGCACCCCATGGGAGACCAGGAGAAGCACCTGGCTCCTGCCATCGGATCAGCGCGGTGCGCCAGCCGCAGCACGCCAGCTGCGGCAGCCATTGGAGGGTGAACCAACGGCAAAGGAAGACCTTTCTCTCTGTCTCTCTCTCTCTCTCACTGTCCACTCTGCCTGTCAAAAAAAAAAAAATGGAAATGTTATCAGTTTCTCCCCTCACAAGGGCAGCGACCATGATGAAAGTCCAATTGGAGGGCCATATACCATATGTCTAAGTGTTTAGAAGTCATCAACATTAGCTAACCAACGGTTGAGTCAAATATTTTCAACCTTTCTACCTCGGCAAATACACTTGCGTGTTGGCTTGGATTCCCAGACGTCCTTTGATGGAACGTGGTGGTATGGAGAGAGTGAGCCCCAGGCTCCTGAGAGCTCTCTCATTCCCCCCGACCCTAGCTCCATCCATACCAAAAGTGGCTTCAGGCGCATGCATGTGGATGCCCTGACTGCAAATCCAGGATCTTTGAGGTTGCCCACCCACCTCACCGTAGGCCTAGGGTTATGCAATTCTTCACTTGAGGATCATCCTCAAATGGTCCTAGGGAAGAGGCTGATAGAAGCAGGCATAGCATCCTGAGGAAGGCGTTTCCAGGTTCCCAGGCACCTGTAGAACATTCTAGAAGGCTGGTGTGAAGGACTCACAATGCACCATCTCCTTGACCTTTGACCTTTAAAGTGTCATGAAGTGAGAAAGGCCAGATAAGGTCCCAGCAAAGTAAGATGCTAGGGTAAGTATTCCTTCTTACTGACGTCTCTTTCCAGAAATGACTTGATAATGTCCCTCAACAAATTGAAAATGCTAATATTTTAATCCAAGCATTTGACCTCTAAGAACTGGAACTATATAGGAGAAACTGAGCTAATAAATGTAGCAATGCTTACGTATAATATATAGTTTGCTAATGTTATTATACATCTTCCCCTCCAAAAATGCAGCCTACATGTCTATCAGTAAATCAATTTACTAAGTCATTTATGGTATCATGCAAATGTGCCTTGGAATGTTTGGTGTCAAAAATAATAAGAAAGATGCATAACATTAAATGAGATACTTAAGTGAAGTGTTTAATTCATAATGACAGTTTGAAAAAAGATGCTAAACTTTCCATATGCTGTAACTCAAAGTTATAAAAATATTTAAATGTACATTTGCCAGCACAGACTAAACACTGTTGATGAAGTTGGTAGGAGTAAGGGTCCGGATCACAGGTAATATATTTTTTCTTTATGCTGCCTTGTATTTTGAAAATTTTCAGAGTAACAACTGATAGGGATTGAACAGGATTTGGCTTGCTGATTCACACATCTCTCTAAACTCTGGTCTTAGGTTAAGAGGTCATAGAGTAAGAACAAAGACTTGATTTCAGGATGGTGCCTGAGAAAAGTGAGCCCCGGGGGAGGTCTTTGGGTGGCTGTGCAAGCCCTCAGAAGGTAGTTCCCTCCAGAGGGTCGGAGTTGTGTAAGCTGAGTTCTTCCTAGCTTCCCTCTGCTTCCTGGCTCACCACATGTTCATTCCCCTGCACCTGCTCCATCCCTGCCAGCCTCCAGCAGATGCCAGAATAATGGGGCTGCAGAATAACTTTGGCCTTCCAACATGTAAGTTGGAATCAAACTTTTCCCTCCTAAGAAGCTCCATTCGGGGATTTCATTAAGGTCATAAAAAGCTAACTACCACCACAACAAAATAATTTTGCTATTTGAAAAAGTAGAAGTTGTTATACATATTTCAAAATGGAAATGTTATTGCCAGGGATCTTGTTTTCGACTTGAGGGATGTGTTCATAGGGGCTTATCATATTACGAAAAATAAATAAATTCATAATAGAAATAAGCAGAAGACAAGCCAATAGTGTAGCACATAGGGAGCAAAGATCAGTATGATGTATGATGGATTGGACTCTGTTGAGGTGAGTTCCCAGTAGAAAATGAAGAGGATGAATTCACACTGAAGATAAGAAAATAAAAATGGACGAGCAGTTCCCCATCCCCGCCCCATCCACAGCTTTGGTTTCTACGATTTCAGTTGCCCGTGGTTAACTGAGGATTAAATGGAAAATTCCAAAATAAGCACTTCATACATTTTCAATATCTGTTCTCACAGCACACAGTTATAATTTATCCATTTTATTTTTAGTTATTGCTGTCACTCTTTTATTGTGTCTAACTTAAAAACTTCATCAATATATACTTATAGGAGAAAACACACTCTAGCAGAGATCTTCAAAGAGTTGATTGAAAATGCGTATTATGAAAAAAAACACTAGGCAAGGTCATAATTTTTAAATAGTTATTTATTTGTTTGAAAGGCAGAGTGAGAGAGAGAGAGAGAGAGAGAAAGAGAGAACTCTTGTAACTGCTGGTTCACTCTCCAAATGGTTGCAATGGCCAGGGCAGGGCCAGGCTGAAGCCAGAAGCCAGGAACTTCATCCAGGTCTCCCACATGGTTGGCAGAGTCCCAGGTACTGGGGCTGTCTTCCACTGCTTGCATTAGAATGAGCTGGATGGGGAACAAAGCAGCTGGCACTGGAACCAGCGCTCTGCTGCGAGATGCTGGCATTGCAGGTGATAGTCGCTGCACCACAACGCCAGACCCAGAACAGAACATTTTTTATTTCAAAATAAATGCATCACCAGTTTCAGGAATCCATGGAGGGTTGTGGGATGCATCCTTTACAGAAAAGGGAATCCATCTGTAAAGAGAAATGCAAGGCCAATAAATAAATAAATAAAACTCCAGACTTTGAAGGAAAGCACGGTTGGTGTGATTTTTTTCACCTGAGCTTACTGGCACATAGAGCAAAGAAAGGCAGTGTTGCCATCACTGTCTATTTGAAATCAGCATCTTCGGGAGGTAGACCAGTAGCCTGTATCCTTTCTTGGGCCCCTTTCTTGTGTGCTGTGTTTGTATAGAGTATCCTTCTCAAGTCCATCTTCCTAGTTTATGAGAGCAGCACCATAAAAATAGATCAAATTGAGCTCTTTCTGACCTTTCATGCACTTTGTGTCTAAACTGTTGCAGCAAGATATTTCCCCACCCTTCCAGGTCCTAAGGAGATTAAAAAAAAAAAAAAAACCCAGCATTGCCCCAGACTATGACATTACCAGCCAGTGGGGAGAGGAGAGATGTGTGTACCACCCAGAAAGTGGACACAGAGAAGTGCTCATCAAGCAATGAGAATGGGGGAAATAGAAAAAAAAAGTCTCAGAAAGGAAGATCTCTGAAGAAATTTCCAGAATACAGTGCATAAGATAGCCTGGATTTCAGTGATCCCCAATATGCCCACCATTTGTAACATCAACTGCAAGTTCAGGGTTGCCGAGAGCATGGTTAGGTTTGACATTTACTGGAAGGATGCACCGACTCATTGAAAGTCAACAGACCGGTGGCTGCAGCTCATTATGGTGGAAGAACACAGATTAAAAATCAGCCAAGAAGGGGGACAAATGGGGCAGAGGGCAGGGAAGCGCCTTCCAGCTGGGCTAGGTGGCTGGAGACGTGGACAGTGGTGTCTTTTCCTGGGAGCGGTGGCTTGATGACACACACACGGAGTATTGCCAACTGGGGATTGTCATTAAGCCTTGGTGTTCAGAGATTTTATTGACATGGTTGACCACCCAGATGTCCAAGCTGCCCTGGAACTTGAGCTGATACCAAGTGACCCCAAACCCTCACCATAAATCACATTGTTAGACTGCCCAAAGCCATCAGGAAAATAGAAAAATGTTCTGATCTTGCAGATCATTCCAAGGGATTAGAAACTATCTCCAAGAAGCCAAGAGCAAAATCAAATCTCTAAAGATTAAGCTAAAGTTAATCTTTAAAAATATTTTATTTGTTTATTCCTTTGTCTGGCATAAGAGAGAGAAGAGAGAGAGAGAGAGAAAGAGAGAGAGAAAGAGAACTCCTATGCTAGCTCACTTCTCAAATGTTAAATATCTGGGACTGAGTCAAGCTGAAGCTGGGAACTTAATCCAGGTCGAAAGAAAGTATGACAATCAAAGCAGAGATCTTAGAGAGATACTTGAAGAATCAGCACTGCTAACTTTGGAGACAGAGGAAGGTCCCACAAGCAAGTGAATGCTGGCCATCTCACAAAACTGGAAGAGGTAAGGAAATATTAGATTAAATATTAATAATATTAAATAATAGATTTAATTATTCATAATAAAAATATTAAATAATAGATTCCCTGTGGATCTGTAAGAAGCAATGAAGCCATGACAACATCTTAATGTTAGCCCAGTGAGACTTCGGGTTTCTAGAATGTTAAGATAACATATTTTATTTATTTATTTATTTATTTATTTTGACAGGCAGAGTTAGACAGTGAGAGAGAGAGACAGAGAGAAAGGTCTTCCTTTTTCCATTGGTTCACCCCCCAAGTGGCCGCTACAGCTGGCGTGTTGCAGCCGGCACACTGAACTGATCCAAAGCCAGGAGCCAGGTGCTTCCTCCTGGTCTCCCATGCGGGTGCAGGGCCCAAGGACCTGGGCCATCCTCCACTGCACTCCCGAGCCACAGCAGAGAGCTGGCCTGGAAGAGGAGCAACCGGGACAGAATCCGGCACCCCGACCGGGACTAGAACCTGGGGTGCCGGCGCTGCAGGCGGAAGATTAGCCTAGTGAGCCACAGCGCCGGCCAAGATAACATATTTACACTGTGTGAAGTGACCTGGTTTGTGGCAATTGGTGACCTCAGTTGTAGGAACCCGACAGAATGCCCCTGGGCTCAGCACCCATGGAAAGGAGAGAAAACAGGCCCAGCTGTGATGCTCAAGATGAATGACAGCCAAGACCAACCACGTGGAAGCTGTATGGCTAGAAGCGCCCTTGGGAGTTGTCTGTCAGGCTGAGGTCTCCAGGATTTACACCCCTGCCTCCGTCAGCCACTGCGCAGCAGGGGCAACTGTAGAGTGGCTGACCAGAGAGTTGCCTGCTGATGGCGACAAGTCCTTCCTGGAAGGAGAGTCTGGGCGTCACCTTCCAGAGCCCACCCAAGTGGAAGGGAGGGCACGCTCAACCTGTCCTCCCACTAACCTCTGGCTTGAGTCACAGGAAAGAGAAAACATTCACACACACTATTTTCTTCTTGGGGTGAAGCCATTTTCAATTCCAGCAGAGGTGAGGTGTCCATGCACTCAACAACCCATGTAGTTAAAACATGAAGAAGACTGCTTATGGGGGGTAGCTCTCTCATGGTTTGAGTGAGGTCCCCAAATGTTTGTGTGTTATAACTAATTTCCCAAATTCATAGGTTAATTGTGTTTTGGGGAAGGAGTCTTTGGGAAGTAATTAGGGTCAGATGAGATCATGAGAATAGGAGACCCATGATGGCGTTCATGGCTTTAAGGAAGGGAGACTTGAGTGTGCACATTCTCACTTTCTTCCCATGCAATGCCTTCTGCCATGTTATAAAGCAGCAGGTTGGCCCTCACCAGAGCCAATCGCTTGGTTTTGGACCCCCCCACCAACACCTCTGAATCTGTGACAAATGAGTGGCCCTATCTTAGCAGGTTATCCGGTTTGTGGCCACACAAAATGGCCTAGCACAAGCCCATGCATCCTACTCCAACTACCTCGTGCCTCTTCTCCCTTTATGTTCATGGACAGAAAGCAAGCTGAAATGCTACTCAGAAATGTTAAAACTTAATATACTGGGGGCTGGCACTGTGGCGTAGTGGGTAAACCACCGCCTGCAGTGCCAGCATCCCAGATGGGTGCCGGTTCGAGTCCCAGCTGCTCTACTTCTAATCCAGCTCTCTGCTATTGCCTGGGAAAGCAGTAGAAGATGGCCCAAGTCCTTGGGCCCCTGCATTCGCATGGGAGACCCGGAAGAAGCTCCTGGCTTCTGGCTTCAGATTGGCTCAGCTCCAGCCATTGTGGCCAATTGGAGAGTGAACCAGTGGATGGAAGACCTCTCTCTCTCTTTCTCTCTGCCTCTCCTCCTTTCTCTGTATAACTCTGACTTTCAAATAAATAAATAAATCTTTAAAATAAAACATAATATATAGCAAAACCAATTTCATCATACCTAAAAGTGATTGGAAATGCATTTTGTTGGGATTTCTGCCTTCCAGGTGACCAGCCTGTTTTGGCACAGAGGTGCAAAGTTGAAGCGAACTCTCAGCAAAGTTAAAAGAAAGAGTGACTCAGGCCCGGTGCAGGGGGTTGAGAGCAGACACAGAGGATGGAGACAGTCTGTTCCTCCCTCCCAGTAACGGTAGTTTCAGTCCAACCAGGGGCCAACGTTAATCTTAGAAGTCCAGCCTGGGCCGGCGCCGTGGCTCACTAGGCTAATCCTCCGCCTTGCAGCACCGGCACACTGGGTTCTAGTCCCGGTCAGGGCACCGGATTCTGTCCAGGTTGCCCCTCTTCCAGGCTAGCTCTCTGCTATGGCCCGGGAGTGCAGTGGAGGATGGCCCAAGTGCTTGGGCCCTACCTCCGCATGGGAGACCAGGATAAGTACCTGGCCCCTGGCTTCGGATCAGTGCGGTGCGCCGGCTGCATAGCACCAGCCATGGCGGCCATTGGAGGGTGAACCAACGGCAAAAGGAAGACCTTTCTCTCTGTCTCTCTCTCTCACTGTCCACTCTGCCTGTCCAAAAAAAAAAAAAAAAAAAAAAGTCCAGCCTGGCGTGGAAGGAGGAGGGGCGAGAGGTTAGGGGTCTGGTTAGTGGCATTCTGGCAATGAGGATGCAACCCTTCAGGAAATTCACTTGGTCTGGTCTGGGGATAAGGCTTGGGGAAGCTAGAACATAAAAGTGATAGTAGCAGGGGTTGGTGCTGTGGCGTAGCTGCCACCTGTAGTGCCGGCATCCCAGCTGCTCCACTTCTGATCCAGCTCTCTGCTATGGCCTGGGAAAGCAGTAAAGATGGCTGAAGTCCTTGGGCCCCTGCACCCGCATGGGAGACCCAGAAGAAGCTCCTGGCTTCGGATCGGCCCAGCTCCAGCCATTGCAGTCATTGGGGAGTAAACCAGCAGATAAAATACCTCTCTCTCTCTCTCTGTCTCTCTCTGCCTCTGCCTCTGCCTCTGCCTCTCTGTAACTCTGCCTTTCAAATAAATAAATAATTCTTTTAAAAAATCCTCACATTATAATTCTAAAAATAGCAGAAATGCATGAAATTCACATACATTAAATGGAAAAAAAATTTAAAAAGTGATAATAGCAGTTAACATTTCCTTATTCCTTATCATAAGACATTCCATGTGCTTTCTAGCTTTATTTATTTTTTAAAGATTTATTTATTTTAAAGATTTAGTTATTTATTTTAAAGCTTTAGTTATTTATTTGAGAAAGAAGGAGAGAGAGAGAGAGAGAGAGAGAGAGAGAGAGAGGTCCTCCATCTGCTGGTTCACTCTCCATTTGGCCACAATGGTGGAGCTGTGCTGATCTGAAGCCATGAGCCAGGAGATTCTTCTGGGTCTCCCATGCAGGTGCAGGGGACCTAGGACTTGGGCCATCTTCTGCTGCTTTCCCAGGCTACAGCAGAGAGCTGGATCAGAGGTAGAGCAGCTGGGACTCAAACCGGTGCACATCTGGGATGCCAACACTGCAGGCAGCAGCTTTTTTTTTTTTTTTTTTTTTTTTTTTTTTTTTTTTTTTTTGCGCCAGCCCCCTAGCTTTATTTTTTATATGGATTTAGTTATTTATTTTAAAAATAGAGTTACAGAAAGAAAGGGAGAGACTGAGAGGGAGGGAGGTGAGAAATAGAGAGCTCTTCCATACGTTGGCTCATTTTCCAAATGCTACGATGACTGGGGCATGGCTGGGCTTAAGCCAAGAGCCTATGACTTCATCTGTGGCCCCCACATGGTTGGCAAGGACGCAAGGACTTGAGCTAGCTTCTGTTGCTTTCCCAGGCACATTAGCGAGGAGCCAGATCACAGTGGAGCAGCTGGGACTTGACCTGGAGTCCGTACGGGATTGCCTCAACATTACAGTATTTCTAACCGGAGTGTGAGCAGCAGACCGGAAACTTCAGCATCCACCGAGAGATTATCAGAAATGCAGACTCTCGGGCCTCATTCCATACCCACCAAACTGGAAACCACACTTAAGAAGATCCCTCCAGGTGTGTGTGTGTGTGCATGTCAAGGTTTGAACACCATTGAACAGACAAGAACCCTTGTCATTCTCTCACACGCAACAGAAAGACCCTCGGAGAGAAATTGTGCTCTTGATAGTCCTATTTAACAGATGATGAATTTAAGTGCAGCTGGTAAGCGTCGAGTCGTGATTGAATTGGGACAGTCTGATGCAGTATCTGATCTTTAAAGCTCCACTAATCCTGAAAGAAATGGCTTTGGTGTTGCACAGAGCTGGGTTCAAACATGCAGGGCTGGGTGCAAACATCAGGTCCTTTTTGCTGGCTGTATGCCTTGGACAGGCTATAGAACTTCTCAGATCTTTCATTTCCTCATCAGTAAAGTGGTCAAGAATAGCATGTGCTTCCCCAGGCTTTTGTAAAGCAAAATATGAAAATGCACAGGAAGCACTTTGCAATCATCGCTCCTTTCTGTCATGATTGCTGTGATTTTCATCACCACAGTCATTGCTATCATCGTCACCATCATCACTGTCATCATCACTGTCATCATCGTTATCATCATTGTCATTGTCATCACCACCATCATCGTCATCGTCATTGTCATCACCACCACCACCATCACCACCATCAGGTGGAGGTTACCAGGACGACGCACTGGGTTCAGTGAGGACCGAGACTTGAAAACTCAGTGAGGAGTCACCAGGGTAGAATTGGAGATTGGTGTTGACAGCTCCGTCTAATCACAGGACCAATTTCTTCCACCTCCTTGAGCCCAGCGAGGTTGGTGACTCACATTCAGTTCTCCTTCTGCCTCTCCAGAACTGACAGCCCCAGACTAAATATTTCCTGGGGATCATTAACTGGAAGGCAGCCTTCTCCTTACACTGTGGTTGCTGTGGAAACCGGTGCCCCTCCAGGGACCAGGAAAATGCTGGCAGAGACTGGGAGACAGTTTGCACCTTTTTCTATGTTGGTTAGTCCCAAGGAATGCTTGCCAAAGGGGTCTGTGTTGGGTGTGAGCCCCCATCCCGAAGATCATCTCTGCTTTTTGGATGTTGGAAAGGATCTGCTGGCTTGTACCTGTGCACCTGCGGTTGGTGCCAGTGGGCTGAGTCAGAAATGCTGCTGACCCTTTGGGACTGATTTGCTTTGTCTTGCCTTGTATTTCTTGACAGCTCCTTGAAAACACCTCCTTATTTTCTAGGGCACCCTATAGGTACTACCTCTGTTTATTAAATGAAAATCAGGGGCCAGTGTTGAGGCACAGCAGTTTAAGCCACCACCTGCATCCCACATCAGAGTGACAGTTTGCATTCCTCCTGTTCTGCTTGTGAACCGGCTCCCTGCTGGTGCACCTGGGAAGGCAGCAGAGGATGACCCAAGTGCTTGGGTCCCTGCCACCCACACTGGAGACCTGGATGGACTTCTGGGCTCCTGGCTCCCTGGCTGCTGTGGCTGCTTGAGGAGTGAACCACGGGTCTGCCCCCAGAAGTTCATCTTCCTTTCTAGCTGAGGCGTTGTGTTTGGATTCCTCTCAATTCTTTCCTGTACTTCCTCCAGGAGGGACCTGCAGGTGCTGAAATCCACTGGGGATGTGTATCTCCTTGTGTGGACACAGACAACTTCCTCTTGTCTTCCTTAGCAAGACTGAGAGAAGCTGAAATGTTACCACGGACCGTCCTGTCCTCCTGACTCATCCCATCAGAAGGAAGCACTCACCAGCAGGGCAAGGCATGGAGAACAGACTAGGTCTCAGCCATCCCGCACCCAGACCCACTTCTTCTTAACTAGTTCTGTAGAAAGAGATTAACACCCACCCACCCCGTCTCCCTATAGCCCAGGTGAAGGTGATGGACTTTTGACCTTCAAGACCATCCTCACCCATCTAGCCTTTGCCACCTGGAAGTAAGCCAGACTTCTCTCTCTATCTCTCAATCTCTCTATCTCTCTCTCCCTCCTTCCTTTGCATTCTTTCTTTCTTCCCTACCCTCAAAGATACTAAGTTATACTTACAGGCAAGGTGCATTGGTTTAGAAATGCCTGCGTTGACTTGCCCATCCAAAAAACACTTTCATTTCTTTTTTTATTTAATTAATTTTGTTTTACTTATTTGACAGGTGGAGTTAGACAGTGAGAGAGAGAGACAGAGAAAAAGGTCTTCCTTACATTGGTTCACCCCCCAAATGGCTGCTATGACCGGTGCTGTGCCGATCCGAAGCCAGGAGCCAGGAGCTTCTTCCTGGACTCCCACGCAGGTGCAGGCGCCGAAGCACTGGGCCATCCTCTACTGCCTTTCTGGGCCACAGCAGAGAGCTGGACTGGAAGAGGAGTAGCCGGGACTAGAACCCAGTGCCCATATGGGATGTCGGCGCCACAGGCAGAGGATTAGCCGAGTGAGCCACAGCGCCGGCCCCCACTTTCATTTCTAACAGGTTTCAGCTTCATCATACGATACCTTGGAAATCACGCCATAGCTCTAACAGTTCACAGACCCAGTTTTCTGCAGCTCTGTCTCTGGATGTGTTCCCAGACAGGTGGGTCTGAGCAGGTGCATGCATCGGAATGCATGTGCTCAGGTGTGCCTGCATTTAGAATCCAGCTCAGCTCCCAGCTCTGGACTCATTTTATGCCCTCCAACCTGGATATCTTTTGGAGACCATCTCTTCTCTCCTTTAGCAAGCCAATTCCAAGGCTCCAGGAATAGGAGCTGACCGGCTGCCTATGGAAGGCACAGCACAGCTGCTTCCTGTGACTCAGACTCCAGAACAGGCTGTGCCCCACGGGGGGCCCTCTCCGCCAGGTAAGAGGAAGCGGGCAACAGATGGCCTCCGTGTTTTTCTGCTCACCCTGCCCCACGCCAAGCCTGGCTTTAGCCACCTTCTTGTCTCCTCTCGCTGTTCGGGGACGTCCGTTCATATCAGACAAAGTTTGCTACCAGCTTTTCCTTCCAGAAGGAGGGGCTCTCAATTAAGCAACCCCCTGACCCACTGCTGTGCCTCTTGTCTCCTCCCAGAGCAGCCCTATTCTCCCTCCCTCCCTCCCTCTCTCTCTCTCTCTCTCTCTCTCTCTCTCTCTCCTCTCCCTCTTTATCGCTCTCTGAGGCTGCATCTGTCTCAGGCATTGGTGGCACAAGCCAGCTGCATGTCAGAACGAAAGACCCCAAAGGCTGGTGAGGATCATTTGCTTTTATGGAGTGTCTTTCTCTCGAGTGTGTCCGAGAAGCTTGCAACAATTAAATGTTATGGCTGTAAACGGGGAAGCCAAAGAATGCAGGGCTTACCTTCTCAGAGATCTGTGGCTGATCCTTGTTAAGAATCCAGTGCACCTGCAGCGCTTACTCACCCCCACCACCTTCCAAAAGCATGCAGCTAACATCTTGCAAAGCGAGGCTCCCACACAGCAACGGAGCTCATTGCGTTCTTCTTGCCACTGCTCTTTTCCCTCCCTGCCCTGCTTGTCCCCTCACACATCACTGCCTCCCCGAGGGCTGCGTTCATTAAGCCTCTAGAAGTCTACTCTCAGGCAACCCAGGGGAACAGCCAGGCTGCCAGTCTCCCTAGAATCTGCTCTTCTCCCAGCTTGAATCATCCATCTGCATACAACAGAAGATATCATGGCTGGCTCAGTAGGCTAATCCTCCGCCTTGCGGCACCGGCATACCGGGTTCTAGTCCCAGTCGGGGCGCCGGATTCTGTCCCGGTTGCCCCTCTTCCAGGCCAGCTCTCTGCTGTGGCCCGGGAGTGCAGTGGAGGATGGCCCAAGTGCTTGGGCCCTGCACCCCATGGGAGACCAGGAGAAGTACCTGGTTCCTGCCTTCGGATCAGCACGATGCGCCGGCTGTGGCAGCCATTGGAGGGTGAACCTTTCTCTCTGTCTCCCTCTCTCACTGTCCACTCTGCCTGTCAAAAAAAAAAAAAAAAAAAGATATGGACATGGCCCCTGGCCCTAGGAAATTGCAGTAGTCTCTGTGCCAACCTTGACACCACCTCTGTGTGCACATCAGCAGAGCCAGCAAGGAGGTCTCCTGTGTCTCTCTTTTAAAAAACAGTTAACGGGGGCCAGCACTGTGGTGTAGCCAGTGAAGCCACCATCTGCAGTGCCAGCATCCCATATGGGTGCCGGTTCGAGTCCCGGCTGCTCCACTTCTGATCCAGTTCTCTGCTCTGGCCTGGGAAAGCAGTAGAAGATGGCCCAAGTCTTTGGGCCCCTCCACCCACATGGGAGACCCAGAAGAAGCTCCCAGATCTAGGCTTCGGATCAGCCCAGCTCCAGCCATTGTGGCCATTTGGGGATTGAATCAGTGCATGGAAGACCTCTCTCTCTCTCTCTCTCTCTCTCTCTGCTTCTGGCTCTCTCTAACTCTGCCTTTCAAATAATAAATAACAAAACTAAAAAATAAATAAAAAACAATTACCTTCCACTTCCACCCACAGGAAAAACATGAGCTGAAGGGCCAGCAAATTCCTGGAATGATAGAGAATTTTTTTTTATAAGTTTTATGTCTGTATTGGAAGGGCACAGTAACAGAGAGAGAGAGAGAGAGAGAGAGAGAGATTCCTTCTGCTAATTCACTCCCCAGATGCCTGCAGCAGGAACCAGAAACTCCATCTGGGTCTTCCACGTGGATGGCAGGGACTCATGTACTTGGGCCATCTTCTGCTGCTTTCCTAGGTGCAATAGCAGGAAGCTGGATTGGAAGCAGAGCAGATAGAACTTAACCTAGCACTGTGCTCCAGTAAGGGATGTCGGCAACTCAAGCTATGGCTTAACTTGTTGTGCCACAATGCAAGCCCCAAGAATATCTCTGTTGATAGAAAGAATATCACTTTTAGAGCATGCATGGGCCACCACACTGATGAGAGAATTTTTTCCATGAGAAAGTCTGCATGACATAGATTGAGTACCCCTTGTCTGAACTGCATGGGGTCAGAAGCATTTTGGGTGCAGGATTTGGATTTTGGAATATTTGTGCATACATAATGAAATCTCTTAGGAACAGGACCCTAAACTTTACTTGGGGTAGGTAACTTTAGGCAATATTTTCAGTGCACTTGAGTTTTGTTTGGCTGTGACCCATCACAGGTGGTCAGGTTTGGAACTTTCCACTTGTAGCTTAAGTTGGCAGCCAAAAAGACTCCAATTCAGGAGCATCTCAGATTTTGGACTTTCTGATTAGGAATGCTCCAGCTATAATGATAATAACAAGTATTGCAAAAAGTAAGAACTCATATTTGAATGTGTTGAGTACGTGCTATGTGCCAGCCTTTTTTCTCAGCACTGTGTGTACCTTAGCTTCTCTACTCTTCACCACAATTTTCCCAGCTAGGAACTGTTATTATTCTCATTGTTTGATGAAGAAACTGAGGTGCAGAAAATGTATTAAGTATTCCCAGGGTTCAATAAACTCCAAGCATTGACCTTGGGATGTTCAATACATGACCACAGGTCTCACTGGCAAATCTGAGGAGTGATCCTCTTTCTCTGAAGACCTGGGAGGTAAGGAGATTAACTCCAGTGCTCCTGGGCCCACAGCTCCTGTTCTTTATCCTGTGTCTTCACAGCTCATTGAGGACCTCACGTATTTCTAGTCTGTGCAGTGCCCTGTGTGGGGTCAAGATGGGGGTGGATGCCCCATAAACATGCACACATTCTTTTTAGTGAGCTAATGCATCATAAATTAAATATTGATGTTAAATCCTGTGGTCTACACTCCTGGGAGTAATAGCTCGACCAATTCAGAGGAGTGAGTGATGACTCAACCAGGTAGGCGTTGCTTTAATAATGCATTCATATCTTCCTGGTTGACAATGGGTTTGCTCTTTATGGAATTCATCCCGCTTCCTACAATATGAGGATACAGTGCGATGATCTCACACAGCAGAGCTTGGCAGTCACCACATCCCCTCTGCTCAGTGTCCTGCTACTTCCAGCTCCTCATGGCTATAAAGGCGTCATCTCATATCTTAGGACCACAGATGGCCAGTGAGTGTCTTGGGCTTGAAAATGGCTCTTGTTTGACTCACGCATTGGGGAGATCTGTGAAGTGACTCTGTCCATACCTCCCCATCTCCTTCCCCACTTCCCCATCCCTCCCTCCTTCTTTCTTGTTTCCCTGCTTTCTTTCCTTTTTTTATGTAATTAAATTTATTATCCTAGTCTGCATTTCACATTTAGGAGATTTAGTCTACATATCTGGCTTCTCTGGAAAAATTACAATATCTGGCAACACTGGTCCCCACCTTAGCTCTTGGCAAAGTTAGCTCAAGCTGGTTAGTTACAGGCTGTGCCTTCTATGTGGTCTTGGTCCTCATGGCCCTCTATCTCCCTGACACTGAGGCTGGGTGTCAGTTGTCACCAATCCTGTTGCTCATGTCCTTGGGTCCTTGACTCCCAGCCATTGTCACTCATTCCCGTGAGTTATCTAGCATCAGTTGGCATCTGAGTTTGTAAGCCCAGCTTTGGGCAATGCCTACCACTCAGGGTGAGTAGGAGTGGATGCAAATGTCACCCCAGCTCATCCCCTGGTCTGCCTCATTCTGCACCTGCTCCATGATGGGGCACAAGAGAACACAACAGGAGATAGAACGGTTCTGCCCCTACCATCAACCCCGTAAAACATTCCAGCTTCTCTCAAGGAACCCCTAGAGACATAGACCTTGATTAACCTTGAAAATTAACAGCCAAAGGAGCCCAAACTCTCACCACAGCTTTTTCAGCTAAGATACATAGTCGTGGGTAGACTCCACCCAAAGTAATTTATTTTTGTCTGAGTAGAGTTGCTTTTTCTACTCTAATGTGCTTGCTTCCTGGCTTATCCTTCTCCGTGACAAAAGTAACAATTGATGTTTTGTTTGAGAAGAGGAAAAATCCTGCACCTCTTGTCATCCTGATGTTGTGTACACAGCATGATTGGTGGCACTGTCAAAGGGGCTGAAGAATAAGGCTGTGGAGAAGGAGGAAGCAGCCTGTGTCTTGCAGAAATAGCCACAAGTCAGAGGATCTGTATCAAGCCACTGACACACATTAGTACAGGTGATAGCAATTGGCTCTCGTGATGGTTGTTGAGCAAGATGGGATTATGGTCCCAGCTCTTCCGTCTCAGAAGAGAATTTATGTATCAGGTCTTTCCCCCATGACCCAGTAGTTCCTTCCATTTCAACCACCATATCCATGGGGGATATATTCCTATATCCCCAGAGAATGCCTGCAACAGTGGATAGTACCAAATCCTCTATATATTCGTGTGTGTATATGGAAAATTCCAGAAGTAAATAATTCATAAGATAGTTCATAAGTTTTAAGTTGAGTGCCATCCTGAGTACCACAATGAAATGAAATATAGGGGGCATTGCTGTGGCGAGGCAGGTAAAGCCTCCACTTGCAGTGCTGGCATCCTGTATGGGCACCAGTTCAAGTCCCGGCTGTTCCACTTCCCATCCAACTCTCTGTTATGGCCTGGGAAAGCAGTGGAAGATAGCCCAAGTCCTTGGGCCCCTGCACCTGTATGGGAGACTTAGAGGAAGCTCCTGGTTCCTGGTTTTGGATCGGCACAGCTCCAGACATTGTGGCCAAATGGGGAGTGAACCAGCGGATGGAAGACCTCTCTCTCTCTCTCTGCCTCTCCTTCTCTGTGTGTAGCTCTGATTTTCAAATAAATAAATAAACCTTTTTTTAAAAGGAAATTAAATATATATAATATATATGAAATATATACTATATATTACTATATATAATCACATACAATAATATATAACACATAATATATTATACGTATTAATACATAATACATATAATGATTTTCTATACATACTTTGTTACACACTGTGGTTATGACTTTTACAGTTTGAGGCACGAGAGTAAAACCAGCATGAATTTATTTCTTCTTCCTCACAATTTCATGAATAGGAGACTTGTTCTTGTCATAGATCTTAGCGACCTCAGCATCCAATTTTTTTTTTTTATCTTTATAAAGTCAAGAACCTTTTCACCTAAAGGAAGCACTTCCTGGCTCCTCTTCGGCATATCTGAGTCATCAGCATTGTTACTCTTGTGCATTGGGGCCACTATTAACTAAAACGAGAGTGAGCTGAACACAGGCAGTGCAGTACAGCAACATCTGACCTGCTAGCCAAGACTGCCACTAAGTGACTAACAGGTAGGTAGCGTATACAGCGTGGATACACGAGTTGAAGGGCTGATTCACATCCAAGCTGGGGGAGGGTATATTAGTGTGAGATTTCATCCTACTACTCAGGATGGCACTCAATCTCAAGCTCATGAACTATTTACCTCTGGAATTGTCCATTTAATATGTTTGGACCACGACTGGGTGTCAGTAAAGGAGTCCATCGACAGTGAAGCTGTTGCTAAGCAGTGACTCCTGTATACATAACCACTCATCTTTGGACTTGACCATGCAATGTACTTTGATAATTAGGATATGGATCAAAGTGACAATGTGCCAGTTCCTCTCTGAGGGTTGAAGAAACTGGCAAATTTCCCCCATGCCTATGAAGCATCTGCCCTCTGTAATGAGAAAAATATGCCCCAGGCAGCTGTTGCTTCTAAGGTTGAGTCTTGGAATGAAAATACAGGGAATAAACCTGAATCCAACCTAGTTTAGCTTGACGCCAGCTAAGATCAGCCAAACAGCAGCCACATTTCAACCCCCAAACTCGAAATAAATATTTGTTGCTGAAAACCTCTGCAGTTTGATTGTTGCACAGCATTCAAAAGGGGGGGGGGAACTGGTGAGTATAACTGGTGAATGGGACAAAGGAGATTCCTTATTCCAATTGGCCAATTACTACACATTTTGACGATGCTATTGCAGTGTGCCTATGATTCAATGCATTTACTCTGCAAATGTACGTTCACTAAGATGTTGTTTGCTTCTGCCATTTTCAAGCTGCCTCTGGGAAAGTCTATGGAAGTCATCATTGCACCATTCCACTAGGCTGGCATTGGCAAAATATCCTTTCCTCTGCCCTTCTACGTTCTCAGCTGGGATCCCTATAATAAAAGACATATGAGCAAGAGAAAAGCATATCAATTCATTTAATATAATTTTTATAATGACGGGGTGGCTTCATATGGAAATGACT
Organism: Oryctolagus cuniculus; assembly: GCF_964237555.1. Classification (NCBI taxonomy): domain Eukaryota; kingdom Metazoa; phylum Chordata; class Mammalia; order Lagomorpha; family Leporidae; genus Oryctolagus; species Oryctolagus cuniculus. Next base: position 48,808,066 of record NC_091450.1, read on the forward strand.
ACTCCCAGCAAAAGTTAGAGTTGACTATCTTTACATTGGATTTGATGAAGAAGGGAGAGTTGAGGGAAAACGAGACAGGACAACAAAGAATAAGAGCTAGGAGCCCTACCCTGGGGGACAACTAAGCAAAGTCTGTTCCTTATGATTGCTCTGATGTCATCTGTCTTTGGAGATAAGGATGCCCCTTTCCTCTGGGTAGGAACAGAGCCTCCCATCACATGAGAGTCTTATGACCTGCGTTAGGAGAAGCTCAGAAAAGTCTTCCGGTACTTGGTCTTTCATCAAATTGGGAGACAATGCAATATGCTCATGAAATCTAATAAGAATGTGATTTTGATTATCTACATGCAGGAGTGAGAAAGACCTGATCAGGTACCAAACTGAGGACATCTTTCTTTCATTCTAGCAATGCCAGCTTCGCGGGCTCTGTTGAATCAAGCCATGTTTTCCAAAGTACTGGGAATCTTTCATATGAGTGTCTGATTTGTTCTGGTTCTGATTTGTAACAGAACTTGGTAAATATTTACCAATTTTTAACAGGACAAGGGGGCTTATTTTGTCCTGAACCAGTCAATTCACGTTTCTTCTGTAACAATTGAAGACATCTACCTTGATTGATTTATTTGATGGGAATCCCAAGTTTACCAGATATGATGAAGAGAGAAGAACACGTGTAGAGCCCCAAGAGGACATGGACTAGGCATGAGAATAAACACCTTACTTTTCTAACAACAACACCAGCAACAAATCCCAGGGTGTTTCAATCTACCAGACTCCATCAGCTTCTGCTTTCCCATCTCCCTAACGCCATGGGCTTCTGTTACGGGGGTTGTGATTCTGTGGGCAGCTTTGAGAGAGTAGTCCCCACGGTCCCTAATCTGTTCATTTACAGTCAGCGTGTTGGGGTCACAGATAAGTACCCAACTCATTAGGCACTGACCCCTACCGGAGCAATCATCATAAACCACCATGAGCTCTTCTCAGTTCAATTGATGTGTAAACTATTTAAGGACAAGATGAAATGAGCAGGGAAGATTTTTCTGGTTTCCTTTAATTGCTTCTCAGGTGGCCTCTCATTTACCAAGCTCTGCTACAAAGTAAGAGCCAGAACTACCCTAGTGAAACTAATATAAAAGACCCCAATACTTTGGGGAATACAACTTGATTCAGCGGAACCCAGGGAGCCTTGTGCTGCTAGGAAGCGAAACTTTCTTGTTTCTTTGGATGTGCGGTGAGGTGTCTTCCTCTTCTCTGCAGGTGCCTAAATTATAATTGCATTCTCTTTAGTTCTCACGAGCACGTTGCATTGTCCGCAAGCTCCTTGCTTTTGAAGCCAGGAGTACTGATGACTGCTCTAAAAAGGAGTCGATTGTCTCCATCGGAATGGATTTTGAGGGCAGAAATAAAATAGTGGCTTAAGAACTGCAATAAAAGACGCACTGTTAGATGCGACAAGGTTGGCAGAAAGCTGATGGTGGCCAGGGTCGCCTAGCGCCCCCTTCTGCTGGTTTGCCTCCTTTTGAGTATTCAAAATTTTTCACAATAAATTTTCCATTAACCCTGCGATTCTGTCAACCCAGAATCAAGGTTTGAACCCAAACCTTGTCTGGGGACTTGGTTTGAGTCTCCAGTGGATATTTCTTTTCTTAAATGAAATAATTGCTACTACAAACCCACATTTCACAAAGCACATGGGAGCCCACTCTTCCTAAGCTCCCACGGCATGGTCAGCCACAGATAAAGCTGGCTACATCTTCTTTTTCAGGGTCTGACCCTCAGCTGTTCTTGGGCCAAATGTACTTATCTACTCTTGTAAAAGATTTATTTATTTTTATTTGAGAGTCAGAGTTAAAGACAGAGAGAGGGAGAGACAAAGAGAAAGAGATCTTCCATCCACTGGTCCACTCCCCAAATGCCTGCAATGGCCAGAGCTGAGCCAATCCAAAGCCAAGAGCCAGGAACTTCTTCCAGGTCTCCCATGTGGGTGACGGGGCCCAAGCACAGGAGACATCTTCTGCTACCTTCCAGGGTGCATTAGTAGGGAGCTCATTTGGAGGTGGAACAGCTGGGACTCCAACTGACACCTCCAATATGGCGTGCTGGAGTTGTACATGGTGGCTTAACCCCAGAGCCACCACCCCAGCCCTGTACAGTGAGTTAAATCATGTCGCCTGGGCTTTGCTTATCTCCTGGTTAGGTTCCAGAATGACAACAACAGTCCCAACAGCCTACCAGACTTTAAAAAAACACACACACACACAAATGAAAATACATTTAAGATTAGGAAAAGCCAAGAGCAATGGCTTTGAAGTCCAGTTGCCATTTTCATTTGTTTGTTTTTTCTCTGATCAGTTACGTGGCCTGCTTGGTTATTTGGCTTCTTTTCTTATTTGCTGTGGATGTTTGTATCACAAGGATCATTTGCGCTGAGCACTTCTCTTAGATGTGGTGACTCAGCATTTCAGAACGTCTGGGGTGCTTGAGAGCAGTGATGTAGTTTGCTACACTGGAAAAGCCAAGGGCTTTGCACTTGGGCAAATGAGGGTCCCAATCTTGCCTCCAACACTTCCAGCTGTGTGGTTTGAGGGTAGGTCACGTACTCTTTTGGGTCTCTGGGTCATCATTGGAAAAATAGGAGTAATCATATAAACAGGATAGGGCTACCCCTGCGTTATATCAAATTATGCATGAGATACAAAGAGGCTTCCGGATGTTTGTGGAGAAATAGAGTTCAAAGGCAAAGCAAAATTTCCATGAACTCCTTGATGATCTGTTGTGCCTAACGTTCTGCCTGGCAGATACTACAACCTCACTGAGCTGTTTCCTGTTCTTCTCTTTTGCTCCAGGAAAGTTTGGGGCTCTCATGTTGAATGAGCAAAGCCCTGGGTGATTCAAAGAGTTGGTGACCTCCCGTTGTCCAGCGGTCCATCAGCATGGGACAATGAGCCCAGATTCAGAGGATTTTATTCTTCGTCACCACAGGAAATGCCAGCGATGATCTCTTCATGAGAAAAGTCAAAACCCATGTGTGTCGAGAGCTAGGCTTCAGGAAGTGGGCGGACCTGAGCATGCTATGCAAAGTGCTATCCACATGCAGGTGTGCACTTGTCCTAGAAAGAGGGTCCACAGTGCTTATCAGATACTCACATGGGTCTGTATTTTGCCACCCTCTCTCCTCTGACCCTCCCCTCTTCCTCCCTCCCTCTTTTCCTTTCTAAAATGATATTTGCGTATTTCTTATAGCCAAGATGTCCAAAACACATTCATGACTCAAACAATACAAAAATCCCGTTTTTATTTTCAGTGGGTTCTAAAAATTCTCAGAAACCACAGATATAAGCAATGAGGATTAAATTTTTGCCATCATTCTCTTTTGGTTGCCTTGGGCTGTGTACTGCAACCATTTGTCCAGTAGGATCAAATATGTCTTTGGGAACCACACACATTTACTGTTTTAAAAGAGAGTCAGTGGGGTCAATGTGGCATAGCAGGTAAAGCCACTGCCTGTGACACCAGTACCCCTTATGGGCACCAGGTTGAGTCCTGGCTGCTCTACTTCCAAACCAGCTCCCTACTAATGGCCTGGGAAAAGCAGTGGAAGATGGACCAAGTGTTTGGGCCCCTGCACCCACATGGGAGACCCGGAAGAAGCTCCTGGCTCCTGGCTTTGGACTACCTCAGTTCCTACCATTGTGGCCATTTGGGGAGTGAACCACTGGATGGAAGATCTCTCTCTCTCTCTCTCTCTCTCTCTCTCCCTTTCTCTCTCCAACTCTGACTTTCAAATAAATAAATAAATAAATACTTTAAAAAAAACAGCAACAGCAGAGATTCAGCCCATTTGCTCAGTCATGGAGGTAGCTTACCAGGTCTGGCCCAGGGAGAGGCTCAGAGTTTCCACTCAATGATTTTGATGGCGGCCTGGGCCGCCCCACCTCTAGCCTGGCCAGGCTCCAAACATGGAAGGCAAGCATGTGTGCCTGCAGAACCTTGCAGCCCTCGGGAGCCTCGGCTGCACCGTGAGAAGTGTGGCAGCATTCAGGCACATCTTGTCCAAGGGCAAGTTCAGCTGCTGTAGGAGCAGTTCATGACTTCTGTGTCCTGGGCTGTGCCTTTCCCTTCAGTGGTCTCTGTGGGTAATGTATCAGGGCCTTGGTGCCATTGGCCTGGGCCTCCTCCACTTTGCCTTTTTTTTTTTTTTTTGACAGGCAGAGTGGACAGTGAGAGAGAGAGACAGAGAGAAAGGTCCACTTTGCCTTTTTTTAAAAGGTTTATTTATTTATTTGAAAGTCAGCGTTACACAGAGGGAGAAGGAGAGGCAGAGAGAGAGATCTTCCATCTGCTGGTTCACTCCCCAATTCGCCGCAACAGCTGGAGCTGTGCCTATCCAAAGCCAGGAGCCAGGAGCTTCCTTCGGGTCTCCCACATGTGTGCAGGGGCCCAAAGGGATTAAAATTTCTGCTGCTTTCCCAGACCATAGCAGAGAGCTGGATCAGAAGTGGAGCAGTCAGGTCTCGAACCGGCGCCCATATGGGATGCCAGCACTGCAGGTGGTGGCTTTACCTGCTATGACACAGCGCTGGCCCCCTCCACGTTGTCTTTCAGCAGTGCACCAGGGCAGGGATGATGTCACACTGCCACACCACGTTCTGGTCCCCCAAAGGGAGGGATGCCAATGACCGTGAGCACTGGGCAGACTTGTTGCCGGTGTTGGTGGTGTGCTCAGTGGCGCCTACTTTTTGAAGGGCACTGGTTGGTCGCACAGGGTCTCGATGGCATCTTCCTGAAGGCATTGGGCCATCAAGTCCAGAATGAGCTCCTGGGTTTCTTCCTCCTCCTTCTGCAGCTTCCACACCAGCAAGGGGCTCAGGCTATGAAGGCCGTGTGTCCAACTCGGCCGTGACCTGGACGTCGCCCCTGCTCACAGCAGAGAGGCAACAATGTGACCTTCTAAGAAGGAGGATTTAGCAGCAAGTGGGGTAACCGAGTTCTGGGCTGGGGTACACCTGGAGCCATCTATATATAATCATTTTATTTGAAAGAGAGCGGCAGTCTATCTACTGGTTTGCTCCCCAAATGTTCGCCCAGAACTGGGGCTGGGTCAAGCAGAAGAAAGGAGTTTGGAATTCAGCCAGGAACTCAAGCCAGGTCCCCCACATAAGTGGCAGGGATCTGAGCACTTGATCCAAGCACCTGAGCCAGCACCTGCTGCCCTCCCGTTTGAACATTTGCCGGAAGCTGGAAACAGCAAAGCCAGCCAGAGACTCCACAGTGGAATATGGCCATCCTAAGCAGTATGTTAACCCCTGCACTGGACACCTGTCCCAAGAAGCCATATCTATTTGGTGTTGTAGAAACCAAGAGAAAGGATTAATGAAATTGTTTTCAAGATTTATTTATTTGAAAGACAGAGTTACACAGAGAGATAAAGATAGAGAGAGAATCTGCTGGTTCACTCCCCAAATGGCCACAAAATGGAGCTGAGCCAATCTGAAGCCAGGAGCCAGGAGGTCCATCTGGGTCTCCCATGTGGGTGCAGGAGCCCAAAGACTTGGGCCATCTTCTGCTGCTTTTCCCAGTTCATTAGCAGGGAGCTGGATCAGAAGTGGAGCAGCCAGGACTCAAACTGGTGGCCCATATGGGATGCCGGCTCTGCAGCCTGGTGCTTTAACCCACTGTGCCACAGTGCCCGCTCCAAGATGAATGAAATTTTACTGATTATATCCACAACGAGAAAATCGCCTCTGAGTATCCCCGTACTAAACTGCAAGACGAAATGGCAGCAGTTACACAGTGTGGTAAAGTGAAAAGCCAACAGTCCAAAAACTCTAGGATTTTGGCATGAGAGAGAAGCATGTTTGAATGTTCAACGTCGTAGCTGTGAAGACTTGGAGAAGACACACAGATTCTCTGAGTAACAGCAGAGTTGGCGTCAGGGATTATCTTCCAGGGCTGTCAGGAGTATTACATGGTGTGGCTGGCACTCAGCGAATGGAACTTCTCTGTGCCTAAAAGGACGCTTCCTATTATGTTGTGTCCATGGATCTGTAAACTGAAAACACAGATACACACACAAACACACAATGACACACACACACAATTCACTTCTCCTGTAATTTTATCAAGGGCCTTTTTTTTTGTATTTATGAGAGAGGGAGGGAAGGAGAGAGAGAGAGAGAGAGAGAGAGAGAGAGAGAGAGAGAGAGAGAGAGAAACTCTTATCTGCTGGTTCACTCACCAAATACTTGCACAGCCAAGGCTGGACCCAGGCTGAAGCCAACATCTAGGAAGTCAGTTCAGGTCTCCCACGGGAGCGGCAAGAACACAACTAAGTTGAGTCGTCACTGCTGTCTTCCACGGTGGGCATTGGTAGGAAGCTGGAATTGAGAGCAAGGGCACATATTGAATCAGGAAGGCTGGTGTGAGAGCACACATCTTTTTTTTTTTTAAGATTTATTTATTTATTTGAAAGTCAGAGTTACAGAGAAAAGGAGAAACAGGTTTTCCACCTACTGTTTCACTCCCCAAGTGGCCACCACAGCAGGGGCTGGACCAGGCCAAAGCCAAGGGCTGGGAGCTCCATCCGGGTCTCCCACTGGGGTGGCAGGGGCCCAAGCACTTGGGCCATCTTCTGCTGATTTTCCCAGGCATATTAGCAGAGAGCTGGATCAGAAGTGGAGCAGCTGGGACACAAACCAGCATCCATATGGGGTACTGGCATCGCAGGTGGCAGCTTAACACACTACACCACTACGCTAGCTCGTGTGAACTTCTACTCCAAACAGAACAGGAATGGGGTTTTAATGTCAGCATAAGAGTCCTTTACTTGGAACAAATTCAGCTTTGCTAACTTTTCCTTATTTGCTCCTTTCGCTTGCAAGCGTGGGCAGGAATGGAGTTGCATATTTTGAGAGTGGAGAGCCAAGACTCAAAGGAGCGAAGGGCTGGCTTCAATTTTTTCTCTCCTCAGCTTTGCCGGAGGGCCCTGCGATTGTTGGTCGGGTACTTGTCACCCTTCTGGGTCAACAGAAGGCAGGCGTCAGCTTGCTGTAAAACAGGACTTTGTAAATAGACACAACCGCACCAGCTCCCATCTGTACGACTCTTGAAGCAGAAAGTGCATGGTCCCTCCTCCCCTTGTCAGGAACATCCTCAAAGATCTAAGGCTCAGACTCTGCTATTTCTTCCTTTTCCACTGGGAGAAGATTTCCAGGGCTTTTAATCGAACTCGCATTCTATGGCGAATTAAGAGAGAGCTTGGATTTTCAAACCCAACCAACCAAAGCTAGAATCCCAGGACAAGTTCTAACTTTAGGAGCAGTGTTTAATCTCAGTGTTTCATTGTAAGAGGTGGGCAGTGGCCACCACCTTCTGGTGTATGTAAAGCCCCTTAGGACTTCCCCTGGGTGGGCATGGACAGCAGTGCGTGTTACACCCTGTTCAAGGACGCGCAGGTCCGGGAGGTAAGTGGGGTTGGAAATCTACCACGTACTCCGATCTCAAGGGTCTGCATCTGAGAAAAAGACAGGTGCCCAGGAGTAATTTGTGCAGCCAGAGTGAACGCCTTCCCAGGAATTATACAAAGGCACGGAATGCCCCAGGGCAGGCTCTGCCTTCCCGTCCATGCCTAATTGTGGTCATTGTCCGTTCAGTGAACACAGGTTATAAAGCCGCCACGCCGAGCCCCACAGAGTGCCCCCAAGGAAACAGAGAGAGGCTACTTCTAAGCAAATAAGAGAATGAAGATTTCTTGTTACCTCCAAAGCCTTGACAAAGATTGGTCCTGTGTCTAAACGAAATACCCTTTAAATTGCTCTGAAATTGCCTGGCTTGTCTCAGTTAAGTGGAATCCTATGGACTATAAATCTGACTTGAAAGGGCTCAGTTTAATCTGACTAAGATGTTACAAAGGATTTACCAAAACGTAGAGCATTTGTCTATGGAAAATCAATTACAGCCGATCCATCTCACCGACAAGGGGAGAGCTCTTGTTTTCCGATCGGATATGTGCCCAGGACAGGTATGTATGTAGCTGGGCACAGGTCGGATGCAGAGGCTGGAGTCTTGTGGTACAGGAATTAGATGATCATTAAGCACGGTGTATTGACCAAAGATAAGCGGGTTAACAACCATGGGCATCTCAGCGTGCATGCCTCAGGGTTTCTAGGATGCTGGCTCCTTGCTTTCCAGCCACCTGTGGCGTCTGCTGGCTGTTCATGGAGTTCATGAAGAGAGAGAAAAATGCTCTCCATTCCTGCAGAAAAACGCTTCTCCAAACCATCCCACAACATGGGAAAGAGGACCGCCCACCTGGGTGAAAGGAAGCCGGTATTGAAGCAAATTTGCCCTGAACAAGCCCAGTGCACAGAAGGATGAAGCAAGTCTCCTAGGGCACTGATTCCCCGTGGCTGGTGCCAAATGTGGGGAGGGGCTGCAAGGATCAAAATGCAAAGCAGGGGCCAGTGCTGTGGCATAGTGGGTAAAGCCGGCACCTACAGTGCCAGCATCTCATATGGGCAGCAGTTTGAGTCCTGGCTGCTCCACTTCTGATCCAGCTCTCTGCTATGGCCTGGGAAAGCAGCAAAGATGGCCCAAGTGCTTGGGCCCCTGCACCTGTGTGGGAGACCCGGAGGAAGCTCCTGGCTCCTGGCTTTGGATTGGTCAGCTTTGACCATTGCGGCCACTGGGGAGTGAACCAACAGATGGAAGATCTTTCTCTCTGTGATGCAGTGGGTAAAGGTTCTGCCTGCAGTGCCAGCATCACATATGGGTGCCGGTTCAAGTCCCGGCTGCTCCACTTCTGCTCCAGCTCTCTGCTATGACCTGGGAAAGCAATGGAAGATGGCTCAAGTCCTTGGGCCCTGAACCCATGTGGGAGACCCAGAAAAAGCTCCTGGTTCTTGGCTTCCGACCAGCACAGCTCTAGCTGTTGCAGCCAGTTGGGGAGTGCACCAGCGGATGGAAGACCCCCACCCCCCGCCTCTCCTTCTCTCTGTGTGTAACTCTGACTTTCAAATAAATAAATCTTTAAACAAAATGCAAAGCAAACAGACGGGGAAAGATCTTCCCAGACTGTCCCATGGCAGCCAAGTGAATGTTGGGTTACTGTGGGTCTACAGTGGTGGTGCCAGGCAGTGGGCAACCTGGGAGAGGGAGGTCATTGTAGAATTACAAAGCCAAGAGGCACAGGAGCCAAGACAGAGAGAGAGGAAGCTGCAGGCAGATCAGGAAATTAGTTGCATGATCAAAGCATTAGTACTGATGGTGGCAACAACAATAGCAATAATAACGATAACAACCAACATGTGCTGAACATTCTCTGTGTGCCATGAGTGGTCCTGAACACTGAACATGTATCACCCCATCATCGGATTCAATTTTCTCAGTGACTGTATGGAAGGGATTCAGCAAGTTGGTGGGATAATGAGATTCAAAGATAAAATGAGGGGCAGGTGCTGTGGCACAGCAGGTGAAGCCACTGCCTGCACCGCACCATCTCATATTGAATGCCAGTTGGAGTCCCAGCTGCTCCACTTCCAATCCAGCTCCCTGCTAATGCTCTTTGAAAAGCAGCAGGCTCAAGTCCTTGGGCCCCTGCCACCCATATGGGAGACCCAGATGGAGTTCCACACTCCTGGCTTTGGTTAGATGCAGTCTCTGCCATTGTGGCCATCTAGAGAGTAAACCAGCAGGTGGAAGGTCTCTTTTTTGCTCTCTCTTGTTCTCTCTCTCTCTGTCTCTCTGTCACTCTCTCTTTCAAATAAATAATATGGATTTTTATTTATCAAAGTTGAAATGAAGCCACATGGTATTAGTTTCAAAGCCCCATGATATCAGTTTTGCATGCCTATAACAAAATACCAGAGGCAGATGAACATTATAAAACAAACAAGCATGATTCTGGGGGTTCACAGACCAAGTGTGCCCCATTGGCTCAACCTCTCAGGAAGGCCTATTGGTGGTCATTGTCACAATGCAAGAAGAAGAGCAACTCAGGGTTCAAGCTTTTGACACAGCTCCCTGTCTTGAGGATTCAAGAGTCCCTTGTAGGGGCAGCCCCCCTAGTGACTGGAGGACTCCCCACAAGGCCTCAGCTCTTGCAGATTCCAGCTTGGCCTGTGCTGCCCCACTAAGGATCACGCCTCCAACCCATAAACTCATTGGGGGCAAAAACCACATTCAAGCCATCATACCAATAGCCCTTCAAGAGTGTTGTAATCATGATTTCCAAGTGAATGGCACACAACTATGTGACTAATGCAGCCAGGATAGTCCTTGAAGCTTGCTCTCTGTAATTTTTTTTTGACAGGCAGAGTGGACAGTGAGAGAGAGACAGAAAGGTCTTCCTTTTGCCGTTGGTTCACCCTCCAATGGCCACCGCGGCCGGCGCATCACGCTGATCCAAAGCCAGGAGCCAGGTGCTTCTCCTGGTCTCCCATGGGGTGCAGGGCCCAAGCACTTGGGCCATCCTCCACTGCACACTCAGGCCACAGCAGAGAGCTGGCCTGGAAGAGGGGCAACTGGGACAGAATCCGGCGCCCCGACTGGGACTAGAACCCAGTGTGCCGACGCAGCTAGGCGGAGGATTAGCCTATTGAGCCGCGGCGCCGGCTCTCTGTAATTATGACACTCAGTAGGCTTCACAGGGACTGAATGTCAAGTGGAAGCAATATATGGGGAGGCTGGAGCAGGGGAGAGAACACGTCACCTGGGGACAGCAATCCGTGAAGTGGGCAGAGGTCCGCTCCTGCCCTGTCACCTGCTGGGGTGGTGCAGATCCGAGGAAGGGGTGCATAAAGGTTGGGAAGAGGCCCCCAGACCCCCAGGCTCCTCCGTCCTCCCAGGTGGGCTGATTTCAGGGATTGTGGGTGCTTTACCTTCTCTAAAATCATCTTCAAGTTGTCCCGTCTTCTGCCTAAGAGACTGCTTTTCCCCTGAGACCTGAGGCTCAGAGGCTTAAGGCAGGGTGGGCTTGAGGAGGTAAGCAGGAAGTTGGCTGGCTGCCCTGGGGGCTTTTGGGCTTTGGGTTGCAACCTGGAGAAGCAAAGCGATGCTTTGAGCTTCATCCAACCTTGCAGCAGGTGAGAGGCGGCACTTGGACACAAGGAGAACAGGTTGGGATGGGGGACTCCAGGGAACAGAGAGGCGGTCCCAGAGCAGTGGGATGTCACAGTAGGGAACATCAAAGTGCATTTCCTGCTTCTTGGGCCATCAGGGAGGACACCTGGCAGGCAGCTCTCATTGCCATTGTCAAAGGCAGCAAGCCATGGAAATGGCAATGGCTTTTCCAAGGGTTGGGCTCTTGGTTCACACTGTTTGATTGACAGGTCCTACAGAAAAGGGTGCCGCCCTCCTCAGTTTAAGAGCAGGTGAATGGCAGGCTTCTGGCCTTTCCTTAGGAGTTCCTCTTGTAACAGATGAACTCCCATGAGCCCTCAGGAGCTGTGTGATCACTACATAACCAGGAACTTCTTGAGTTGGCAAATCCAGAGTTAATGGTCAGCCTCAGGAAGCCAACGGAAGCCAGCAGCCAGAGCATGGCCATCCCAGCGAGACTGAGAACCTAACACCCGAGGAGTGGTCTTTCCTGCCCCATTCTTGTTCTTTTTTAAATCTTTATTGATTTATTTGAAAATCAGAGTTACAGAGAGAAGTCTTCCATTCCCTGGTTCACTCCCCCAAATGGCCGCAACAACCAGAGCTCAGCCAGGCTGAAGCCAGGACCCAGGAACCTTTTCCAGGTCTCCCACATGGGTGTGGGGCCCAAACACTTGGGCTGTCTTCCACTGCTTTCCCAGGCTCATCAGCAGGGAGCTGGATCAGAAGTGGAGCAGCCGGGACTCGAACCGGTGCCCATATGGGATGCTGGCATTGCAGGCAGCAGCTTTAGCCTGCTATGCCCCACCACTGGCCAGCAGGGATGCAGGTGTCTTAACTGGCATCCCGGCCTCTAGGCAAACACCTGCTCACTTTCAGCCTTCTTCATTCCAGAGTCTTGGCTGCTGGACAGCTCTCAGGGGATGGGACCAAGAGGGCAGGCAAGGAGACACAGATGGAGCTCCTGGCCTCTCAGCCTGGCCCAGGGCTGGCTGCTGGGGCCATCTGGAGAGTGAACCAGCAGATGGAAGATCTCTCTTTGTCTCTCTTTCTCTCTGTACTCTGACTTTCAAAAAATAAATAAATACTAACCAAAAAAAAAAAAAAAAAAGGAAAAGGAGCAAGGGAAAAAATGTTTTTAAAAGAAAAAGGTGCCTGTGTCCCATATCAGATTCTTTGGGTTCGATACTGATTGCTGCTCTAGACTCCAGCTTCCTGACAGCACACACCCTGGGAGGAGTGGTCACAGCTCCAAGCCTTGGGTCCCTGCCACCTACATGGGAGACCCAGATTGGATTCCCAGCTCAGTCCCAGCTGATGTGGGCATTTCGAAAGTGAACCGGTGGGCAGAACGCCTCTCCCTCTCTCTCTCTCTCTCTCTCGCTCATTCCCTTACTCACTCTCACTCTCTCGCTCTCGCTCTCACTCTCTGCTTCTCACATAGGTAAATTAATAAAACAGACAAGACTCGTGAGAGTCCATGTGCGTGGAGAGAGACAGGTGCCACAGGGCTTTCCACTGAGCTTGGAATCCTGCAGTGCCCCGGCTCCCCCAGTCCCTCCATGCCCACCCCCCACACCCAGAACTTTGAGAGGAGCGAGGAGCTCCACCCACGAGAGGGCCAGCCTCAGGCAGACTGCTTGCAGAGTTTGACTGACACCGTGTTCGTCACCGCAGAAGGGAAGGCTGTTAATGGCATGAAAATGTCTTTAATCACAGGAGCCGCACGGCCTGCGGTGCAGGTTCAAGGTGATCGCGATGCTCTAGCCCTCCATCTGCATTTTCATCTCACTTAGATTAATTCATATTTTAATTGCTTCGCTCCCTGATTGAAGTACCCGAAAGAAGCACTTCTATTCCTTTGATCTCATGTTCTCCCAAGCACTGGCAAGGTCAGGCGCTGGGCACGGGAGCGGTGCTGGGGGAGTTCAGAGACGGGCACCAGGAGCCCAGCGTCCCGTGCTGAGCGACACCACTCTCCAGAGGCAGGAAAAGCCTCTGGGGACCTGGCCAGGCCAGAGCTAAGAGCATCAGGACTTTTTTTAAAATGTATATATTAAAAGATTTTTAATACATCATAATATTACCTATTTATAGGGTATATTGGATATTCCAATTCATAAACACAATGTGTGATGTTCAGAGGAAGGTGATCAGTACCATGGTGTCTTTTTTTTTTTAAGATTTATTTATCAGGGCTGGCGCTGTGGCGTAGTGGGTAAAGCCACCACTACCTGCAGTGCTGGTATCCCATATGGGTGCCGATTCGAGTCCTGGCTGCTCCACTTCCAATCCAGCTCTCTGTTATGGCCTGGGAAAGCAGCAGAAGATGGCCCAAGTGCTTGGGTGCCTGTATCTATGTGGGAGACCAAGAGGAAGCTTCTGGCTCCTGGCTTCAGATCAACCCAGCTCCAGCTGTTGTGGCCACTTGAGGAATGAACCAGCCAATAGAAGACCCCCCTCTCTCTCTCTCCGCCTCTGCCTCTCTACAACTCTGCCTTTCAAATAAATAAATCTTCAAAGAATATTTACCTATTTATTTTGCAAGTCAAAGTTACAGAGAGAGAGAGAGAGAGGTATCTTCCAAGTGATAGTTCATTCCCCAGATGGCCGCAACAGCCAGGGCTGATCCAGGCCGAAGCCAAGAGCCAGGAGTTTTATCCAGGCCTCCCATGTGAGTGGCAGGGGCCCAGGTATTTTGGCCATCTTCCACTGCTTTCTCAGGCCATTAGCAGGGATTTGGGGTTGGAAGTGGAACAGCTGGGACATGACCCTGCGCTCATAGATATCTGATGCTATTCTCACAGGCAGTGGTTTTACCTGTTACACCACAACACTTGCTCTAGAGCACTGTAGTTCTTAAAAAAAAAAAGATTTATTTATTTATTTGAAAGTCAGAGTTACACAGAGAGAAGAGAGGCAGAGAGAGAAAAAGAGGTCTTCCATCAGCTGGTTTACTACCCAGATGGCCACAACGGCCAGAGCTGTGCAGATCCAAAGCCAGGAGCCAGGAGCCTCCTCCGGGTCTCCCATGTGGGTGCAGGGGACCAAGGACCCAGGCCATCCTCCACTGCTTTCCAAGGCCATAGCAGAGAGCTGGATGGGAAGTGGAGCAGCCGGGTCTCAAACCAGCTCCCACACGGGATGCTGGCGCTTCAGGTCAGGGCTTTAACCTGCTGCGCCTCAGTGCCAGCCCTACTACAACTTTTTAAAGCAGTGAGGGGCAGCCAGGAATTAGATGCAGTAAGCAGTGAATTAACAAAAATTTGTGATCATTCCACTTGTTGTCCTATACTCTGTGGGGTGTGTGTGTGTGTGTGTGTGTGTGTGTGATTTATTTATTTAAAAGGCAAAGTGGCAGAGAGAGAGGGAGTGACGAAGAGAGAGAGATCCATCACACATTGGTTCACTCCCCAAATGGCTGCAACAGCCAGGGCTTGGCCAGGAGCCTGAAACTCCATCCAGGTCTCCCATGTGGGTGGCAGGGACCCAAGCACTCGGACCATCTGTCACTGCTTTCCCAGGTGCATTAGCAGTGGAGAAGCTGGGACTGGAACCGGCCCTCTGATACGGGCTGTCAAATGTTTTAGCTATGAAATGGTGAAGAGAGAAAGAGACGTCCATGCTGGTTGTGGTGCAGGCCTGCTGAAGGCACGCCCACAGAGCATGATACGGTGTGTGTGGTTAGATGCCAACATCATGTAGAGGTTTGGTGCCACCTGCTGTGCCAGGCCTCCCCCGTGGGCTCCTGGAGCATGTTCCCCATGGATGGGGGAGTGGGGGCGTGACTGTGAGAGACAGCAGGAGCCTCAATGAGCCCCCTACCCTTCCCACATGGAGGAGCCCCTCCCAGGCCAGCTGTCCCCGCCCCAGGTCACATCAGGATGCCTGTCTGTGTGATGAGTTTCACACCTTCTCTCTTATCCCAGAGCTGCTTCCCTGTGTCACTCCCCCAGGGCCCCCAGAGCTAAGAGCACAGTTAGAGCCACTTCAAACTACAGGAACATTTTGTCTGCCTGTTTTGTGGAAGGGAGAAGCCCCTGAATCAAGGCAGCGGCCAAGGCCACACTGGGATAGGAGTAACTTTCACATAGCAAGGCAGGCAGTGCTGTGGCACAACGGGTAAAGCTTCCGCCTGCAGTGCCGACATGCCATATGGGTGAGAGTTTGAGTCTCTGCTGCTCCATTTCCGATCCAGCTCTGTGCTGTGGCCTGGGAAAGCAGTAGAAGATGGCCCAAGTCCTTGGGCCCCTGCACCCATGTGTGGGATCTGAAAGAAGCTCCTGGCTCCTGACTTTGGATTGGCACAGCTCTGGCCGTTGTGGCCAGTTGGGGAGTGAACCAGCAGATGGAAGACCTCTCTCTCTCTCTCTCTCTCTCTCTCTCTCTCTCTCTCCCTCTCTGCCTCTCCTTCTCTCTCTGTGTAACTCTGACTTTCAAATAAATAAATCTTTAAAAAAGAGAGAGAGAGAGAAAATTACTGGGGGACTCCTGCCTTCTCCTCCCAGCTCCTTGTGGGGACAGCAATACATGGCTTGCAGCTACATCACCCCACCTCCAGCCCCCACAGCTTGCTTTTCCTGTGTCTCCTCTGCCTCCACATGGCCCTCTTTGAGTGTGTCTTAGACAAACTCCAGACCATCCTTGTCTGATACAACCTCACATCAAAAATTGTTTTCATACAAGGCCATGGTCATTTACAGATACTTTGGATTAGGACTGGAACACTCAAAACATTCCCTTGTTTCTGGAAACTTCCAACCATCCTCCCCTTACTGAGTTGAAGCCTTTGGGTTTTTTATGGTTTTGTTTTAATCCACTGGAAACAAGCAGAGTGTATGGGGAGTGAGACAGGAGCTATCTTTGCATGGGGCAGTCAGAGAAAACATCCAAGTATTTTCCCAAACAGAATAAGTCCTCTCCCTAAGGTTTGTTCTACCACTGATCTTCCAAACTAAGTTTACTCCCCCATAGGCTGTAGTCATTAGCATTTAATGAACACCTACTATGCATGAGATAGGTCCCACTTGATGAACTCTTACATTCCCAAAACGTGTTTTCTTTTCAACGGTTTGGGGGTGAGGTAAAGAAATGCACCCTGTTGCTCTGGCCTCTCCTATCCTGGCTCCTCTTATGGGAGGTGGGGACTGGGAGTGGGGAAGTGGGGAGGAGGGGTCTCTGTGTGCGGCCACTGCTGCGAGTCCCCAGGGAGCTCTCTCTGCCTGCGTTTTATAAAATGGCTGCTATAATGCTTGTTTGCAAAGGGGTTGGAGAACGCATGCTGGAGATGCAAGTGTGGGCTGTTTGGGGTGGATGATAGTTGCTTTGAGCCTCCAGGATCTCATAAAACCGAGGCCTGGCTGAGCTGGGCTGAGGAAATTATTGTCCTACCGGGGGCGAGAATTCTTCAGAGTGAGGAGGAGGTGGGAGGGGGCTTGCCGGCTGGCTGCGACAAGACTGAACGCTGCATCTCACGGAAAGAAAGGGAATCGGTCTTTCGCACCTGCACCCTTAGAGATGACCATCACCATTGTAGATTGGTCTCCAGTGCTGGGGTTAAACAAACAAAAAACAATCCCCAAACATTCCTCCAGGTTTTCCCTGTGCTGGAAGCCTTTCTGTCCCTTTCTGTTTGAAACATTTTTTATCGGAAGCGGATGTCACCCACATGGGCCCCAAAGCATAAGACTTTTTCACTTGGAACATTTTAGGATATGTGGCATCGGGGGCCAACTGCTGTGGGTCAAAGTCGGCAGTCCTGGGCACAGGGATGAATTTGAATTTTTTTGATTTGAGCTATCGGCTGCCTAATTGCTATGAGCACATGGGCCTCAGTCCGATGGGGTTGGATTTTGATTGGCTCCAGTGAATGGGAAAAAAAATCAATAATAAATTGAGAAAGGCCCTGGCATGGTTGAGGCAGGGATGCACCTGTTTTTTTGTTTGTTTGTTTTTTGTTTTTGTTTGTTTGTTTGTTTTTTGACAGGTAGAGTGGACAGTGAGAGAGAGAGACAGAGAGAAAGGTCTTCCTTTGCTGTTGGTTCATCCTCCAATGGCCGCCATGGCTGGCACACCACGCTGATCCGAAGTCAGGAGCCAGGTGCTTCTCCTGGTCTCCCATGGGGTGCAGGGCCCAAGCACTTGGGCCATCCCCCACTGCACTCCCGGGCCACAGCAGAGAGCTGGCCTGGAAGAGGGGCAACCAGGACAGAATCTGGTGCCCCGACCGGGACTAGAACCCAGTGTGCCGGTGCCACAAGGCGGAGGATTAGCCTAGTGAGCCGCGGCGCCGGCAATGCACCTGTTTTTCTGAGTCCTTGGGAGATAGTCCACCATGAATAGAATGAACACATAATGTTTGATCCAAACCGTGACGCTGTGAGAGGAAAGGGGTCATTAATAATGAAACTGGAATACCAGACGTGGGTCTACAGTGTCTCAAACCCACCGTCTGACATGAAGAAGCTGGCAGTTCTGCGTGGCTGACTTGATTCTCTTCCCTCTCCCTTCCGTTGCTCTCTGCCTGGGACTCCAACAATCACCGTACCCAACCTTGAGGGGAAAGCCTCCCTACCTCCCCTTCATTTATCATTGAGGAAGCCAAGAACCCTAAGGAGGCGACTTGTGATGGCAGAGCAAATGAAGCCGGGGTTAGAACTTGGCTTCCCTCTCTGCCGCAGCCACATCAGGGTCTAGCGCTACCTCCCCTCCACGCTCACCTCCCCAGAAGCTCAGAAGCCTCTTCTCTCATCCATCTTGTGGTGCCCGGCACTCTGTGAGATGACCGATGGACATCGGGGAGAGAGAGAGACAGAGACAGAGAGAGACAGAGAGAGAGAAACACTAGGAGTGTATCCATGGAAGAGAGAAGGGAGAAAGAGTAGCCGACAAGAATGGAGAGCCGGCGCCGCGGCTCACTAGGCTAATCCCCCGCCTTGCGGCACCGGCACACTGGGTTCTAGTCCCAGTTGGGGCGCCGGATTCTGTCCCGGTTGCCCCTCTTCCAGGCCAGCTCTCTGCTGTGGCCAGGGAGTGCAGTGGAGGATGGCCCAAGTGCTTGAGCCCTGCACCCCATGGGAGACCAGGAGAAGCACCTGGCTCCTGGCTTCAGATCAGCGCCGTGCGCCGGCCACAGTGTGCCGGCCGCAGTGGCCATTGGAGGATGAATCAACGGCAAAGGAAGACCTTTCTCTCTGTCTCTCTCTCTCACTGTCCACTCTGCCTGTAAAAAAAAAAAAAGAGAGAGAGAGAGAGAGAGAGATAGAGAAAGGAATGGAAGCGGAGAGGGGAAGAGTGGAAAGGAGAAGGTGGGGAGGGGCAAGGCGGGGAGGGGCAACAAGAAGACAGAAGAAGGGGGAGGAGCCGGTGTTCCTGGCATCCTGCAGAGTTGAGTTGATATGTACTGGGGAAGAGGATGTGTTTGAAGGTGTGTCTGCTCTTGGTTCCAGTCCTAGAAGGATCTGCAGCCCAGAGTGAGTGTCTCGCCACACCCCCACGCACCATCTGCAGGTGCTCAACCAGCGTTCTTTCCACTCTGCCTCTCTGCCTGTGAGTCACAACGAAAACGTCAGAGAGGAGCAGAGAGAGGAGACCCCCCCTGCACCACAGTGAGTTATCGCTCATTTCAAGTCCCCCTAGTCAGAAAGTAAATGTTAAGGCAGGAGGGCATTTGACCTAGCAGTGAAGACTTTAGATTGGAGCTCCAGCACTGTGTATCTGACTGCCCAACTTTGCATCTTAGCTCTGCTCCAGTTTCCTGCTAATGGGCTCCCTAGGAGGCAGCAGGCGACAGCCAAAGAAATTGAGTCCCTGCTACTCACACGAACCCTTGATTGAACTCTTGGTTCCTGGCTTCCGGCAGAATAAGCTGAGCTCAGGGCCAGCACTGTGACCCAACGAGTTAAGCTGTCAAGTCCCTGCTGCTCCACTTCCGATCCAGCTCCCTGGATGGAGTTCCAGGTCATTGCAACTATTTGGGGAGTGAACCAGCAGATGTAAGATCTCTCTCTCTCTCTCTCTCTCTCTCTCTCTCTCTCTCTCATTCTGCCTTTCAGATACATAAAATAACTAAAAGTCAAAGAAACAAAGAGAAAACCCCAGCTGATCCATGCCTTTCACAATTCCGATGTCTCAGAATTGTTTGATGTGAGACTCATGTAAGGGGTTTATGTTCTACCCTAACTACCTGTACAATTGGTGCTTTTGTGAGGTTTTCCTTTAAACAGTTATGGTGTTTTAATTTGGTAAGCCTGGAGTTCTTTGCAAATTGGCCTCCCACTATTTGTCTCCGATTTTGTCCTCTCGAAGTAGAGAATCCATCTGGTAGCATTGCATGCCCAAACAGAAGAAGGTATATTTCTCATGATTTTCCTGCAGCCTTGTCCCAAAGAGAAAAGGTCAAACAGCTTTCTGGTCATTGCAGATTTTCTATGTTTGTCTTTGGAGCTAATTTGTACTTCAGCCCTGGTCTTTTCCATTACTTTGAGACTTGACCTTCTTTTCCTATTTCTCTCTCCCTCTCTCCCTCTCTCCCTCTCTCCCTCTCTCCCTCTCTCTCTCTCCCTCTTTCCCTCTCTCCCTCCCTCTCAACGACTTTTTTTTTTATAATCTCCCTCTTCCTACTGAATAGTAATCTTCATTGGAGTCTCTGTTTTAATGACTCCACAGTCTTCCCATAAATGGCTACCAAAACAATAATCCTAAAACATTATTCTCATTCTGTCCTGGCCTCTCTTCTAAGAATCATTGCTGATGGGAAGCAGTCCAAGATGCACACTGCAGGAGCCAAGGCCTTCAAGAACCAGCCTTGCCTTAGACTCCAAAGGGACTGCCACAAAGATCCCCTTGAGAAACACACTAGGAAGCCCATGGTGAAGGTCTTGAGCCTCCCCTCTCCTTTCTGTGTCCTTCAACCACCCGGGTTTCTGAGTCCTCAGCACCTTCCTCCCCATCATTCATCAGCTATGCAAAGTGGGGCACAGGGTTCAGAGGCAGCGGCAGCATCTGGGAGCTCCTTAGAAATGAAACTCGGCCAGCGCCGTGGCTCACTAGGCTAATCCTCTGCCTTGCGGCGCCGGCACACTGGGTTCTAGTCCCGGTCGAGGCGCCGGATTCTGTCCCGGTTGCCGCTCTTCCAGGCCAGCTCTCTGCTGTGGCCAGGGAGTGCAGTGGAGGATGACCCAAGTCCTTGGGCCCTGCACCCCATGGGAGACCAGGAGAAGCACCTGGCTCCTGCCATCGGATCAGCGCGGTGCGCCGGCCATGGCGGCCATTGGAGGGTGAACCAATGGCAAAGGAAGACCTTTCTCTCTGTCTCTCTCTCTCACTATCCACTCTGCCTGTCAAAAAAAAAAAAAAGTAAGAAATAAAAAAAGAAATGAAACTCACCATGGGAGGCATTGGGGCAAAGTGAGTCAAGCCACCACCTGCGATGATTCTCAGAGTGTTCGTGGGAGCCCTGGCTGCTCCACTTCTGCTCCAGCTCTCTGCTAATGTGCCTGGGAAAGCAGCAGAGAAGGTTACAAGTACTTGGATCATGTGGGAGACCCAGACAGAGTTTCTGGTATCCCAAGCAATGGCTTAACCCACTGTACATGTTGCGTGCCCCTACTAGGTCATTCTCACGCACAGTATTTAAAGCAGACTGTTCTAGAAGATAATGTCCCCCAACGTTATTTGGCAAAGTTAAGTGGTTAGTTAATTATGCTGTGGTAGAGGTGAGTCTAGAACCCAGTGTGCCACTCGCTCAATCACCTCAAGGATCGCATTGCCCTACAAATCTGAGTCAGTAGAGAAAGGGAGATTGTGGTGTGTTTCTAAGCCAAGCTCTCAGTCACAAAGTCCAGGGGACACTGTCCTGCTGCTGGCCCACTGTCCTCTTCTCCAGCTCACTGTTTGCCCCCTACAGGACTATGAGACCTTACAGCTCTTTTGATCCACGTGTGGAGACTCCCCAAGGAGACAGATGAATTCAGAAGACTGTCTGGACCCTCCGTCTACACTGCATGCTTCCTCTATACCCCCTGACTTCCACTCCCTCTAGCTTCACCCTCCCCACTCTGACCCACTCTCAATTCCCATTGGGGCTACAGGCTTGCCCTCAGATCGACCTCACTGTCCTAGTTCAGCCTATTTGATGTCTATTCCCTGTTCTTCACGGAGGTCCCAAGGTTCCCCATGTTATCAGGTAACTTCTTGGGACTTCGTTGGTCCTGGTCCCACACCCTGTCTTCCACCAGCCCTAATACATTGAGAAGGCAATGGCAGGCCTCCATGTTAGCACCCAGATGCTGAGAAGAATTCCTGCAGAAGGTAACAATCACCATGGTTACCATCACCACAGTAACCATCGCCATGCGGTATCCAGTTTACCTCTTCTCATACCCTTGTGTTGATGCCACTGGGTGCTCCAATCTGCTGACTCTGCTGCTTTTCTGATGTGCCCCTAGGATGCTCGCTGCCTTCCTGCCCTAGTTTAGAGTCCATGCTCCGTCTTTATCATCAATCCCTTGCAGTCAGCATTCACTACTCTGCTTCTCTCCCTTTCATCCTTCAAAAAAGATTGATTTATTTATTTGAAAAGCAGAGTCAGAGAGAGAGAGAGAGAGAGAGAAGCACACACACACACACACACACAGATCTTCCATCCACTGGTTCACTTCCTAGATGACCACAGCAGCCAAGGAGGAACCAGGCTGAAGCTAGGAGCCAGGAGCTTCGTCCAGCTCTCCCACATGGGTGGAAAAAGCCAAGACACTTGGCCCAACCTCTTCTGCTTTTCCCAGACCATTAGCAGGGAGCTGGATAGGAAGTGGAGCAGCTGGAACATGAACCAGCACCCACATGGGATGCTGGCGTTGCAGGCGGTGGCTTTACCCACTATGCCGCAATGACAGCACCCTCTTTCATTTTATTTACCTGGGAAAACAATTCAACTTTTAACCTGTGCCCCAGCAGCTGAACCTGACTGTATTCACCACACAATGGTCTTGGCAGGTCTCACCTTGCATGGATGACTATGGTTCCCAAGCTGAGCCTCAGCAATGCCTAGGTGTCCCATTGCATTTCCACCGGCAATTCTCTCACCTCCTCCAACCTCTCCCATCCCCTTCTCCTCCTTCAATTGACCTGACTTCATGTTTCACCAGGAAAACAGAAGCAATGGAGGAACTCCCCAGCCTTGCCACCTTCTATGCCACTCACTGGTTAACTTTCACACAATTTTCTGCTTTCCCTCCCTAAGGGGAGATTCCGTGGTCATATGCCCGTCTAAGACAAATGTCGCTGTTGAAACACACCCCTGCCTTTTCTTTTCCATCTTGGGTTTCTCTCTCTCCCAGAGCCATTGCTATCATCTTGTGAAGATGTGGGAATGGCTCTCAAAAAATGCCTCCTGGGGCCATGTTCTCCATCTACCACTCCATTTTCCTGCTTCTTCTGGTTGCCAAAATCCTCCCCAAAAAGCTGACTGTACTTGCCATCACCCCTTACCTGGTTCACAGTCTCTTTTCCATCCACAATTTCCAAATTTGTGACTGCACCACGCTCACAGACTGTCCTTGCCCAAGTTGCTAAGCAGTTTTCATTCTGCCAAGTTCAATGGCCAATGCTTGTTTGTCTCAGAGATCCAGCAGCTCATGACACCAAGACTCCTGCCCTCTGACTTGGATGGCTCTGTGGTCTTGGGTCATTGTCGTCTCATGGTTCTTGTCTGACCTTGGAGTAGCTCCAGATGGTGTGGCAGGGAAGAGCACCACCTGTAAATCCTGATGTCCTTGCACCTGTTCTTCCCGAGCTCTTGGGGTCTTTTTCAGATCTTTGTGTAGCTCTCAGCTCTTGTGGCTCTCTCACTATCTTGAAGACGGTCTCTACTCAAAGATCATCACTCAAGCTAGAAGAGCACTGTCACTATCCCATACCCCTCTTGGTCCCTGATTACAGTCCTCACAGCTCCTCCACTGCCTTATAGTGCATATCTACTCTCCCCTCTAGAAGGCTCTGTGTGTTTGCAGCTCTATCTCTGGTGCCCACAGTGGTACTGGCTCAGTGCTTGCTGAAAGAATGCATAAATGAATGAAGGAATGAATAACTGAATTGTGTGTGTGCATGTGTGTGTATGTGTGTGTGGTAGGGACTGTGACAGCATTCAGGGAAGGGCGTGTGTACCCCACATGCCTTTATGTTGAAGGTCATGGAGCCAGAACACCCTCCCTGGTGTCTTTCTTCTCCTTCCATTTCCCCAAGGACTGCCACAGGGAACTAATGGAATCTGAGTCAATATTTATTGCATAAATAAAGGAATGCGTGCAGTTCAGAGTCTCCATTGGTCCTGAATTTCTATGGCTTTAATTCTATTTATTTACTTTATTTATTTGAAAGGCAGAGAGAGACAGAAATCTTTCATCCACTGATTCAACCCCAGATGCCTACAACAGGACCAGCAGGGGGCTGGTCCACACTGAAACCAGGAAATAGGATCTCAATCCAGGTCTCCCACATCATCAGGGACCCAAGAACGGGAGCTGTGATCACAGCTTCTTAGGGAGAACATTAACAGGAGACCAGAGTCGTGAGCAAAGCCACCTGACACTCTGATACAGGATGCAGGCATTGCAAGCAGGGTCTTAACCACAGTGTGTGCCAAATGCCCACCCTCTCTTTCAATGGCTTTTAGGTATGGTGACAACATGTAACAAGCCCCATATCAACATCAGTGTTCTGACCAACGAAATTGTTGGCACAGGGGAACAAATGGCCAGATGCTTGAAATCAGAGAGAGAGGATGTGGCGCTATAACTTTGAAGATGGTCTTTTTCATCCCGACCCTCTAACTCACCTCACCCGACGCTAGCTTGTCCGGCTTCAGATACATTCGCACATCCTGCCTTAATTTGATTAGTGACAGATGCTATTATCTGAGGAAATCTAAATTGCCTCTTCCTGTGCTAATGAATGACTGGACCGCGTGTGTGCGTGGGGATTCAGAACAGGATAGATTTATTAATGAGAGCCTAATTAAAGGGACAGTTGCAGAGTTTTCGAGGAGGGTAGTGGCTGGGGTGGGGTGGGGTTGGGGGGAGAATGTTTCTATTTCCTGCCAAGATGGACACTTTTTTAATGACAAAATGAAAATGTTTTGCATCTATTTGAATTTTTTAAATGTCACAATTTAGAAACTGAAGGGAGATTTAAGTTTAATTAAAGGCTACAGAAGGTGACACTTGCCTCCTGGTTGAGGATGCAGACTGTGGACCTTGCTGTCACAATCCCTCCTAGTCTCCTCCACCATCAGCCCTCCTGCTATTTTTGATTTTTATTTAACACTTCCCTGATCACCCAACTCTGAAACAAATGACTTCATTCCTCACCAAAGTGCACGTCTTTATTTGGAGTAATGGAGCAGGTTTGGTCCTATGGGACAAGACACTTAGCATCTGTTAATGACTTCTTCCCTTCACCCTCTGGACATAGTGCCTACTGTATATAAGGGAACACAAGAAAACCAGATTCCCTCATTGATGCTTAATTCCTCCATTGTATTCTTTGGTGTGTGAGAATGCAATGTTGGCTAGAAGGAAGGCTATTAGTCAGGTCAGCAGACACCTTTAGACTTTAGAAGACGTACAGGATGGTTGATCATGTCCATAAATGTGAATCAATGGCTTGACTCACTAACCCAAGCCCTTCAAATCATCGTTAAATATCTCTGTAGAAATGCTTGCTTTCACTGGGCAAAGAGCTACCCAATATGCAGGAGGTGGGAAGACAAGAAATCTTGCATAGGAGAAGACTGGAGACGGAGCTTTAGAAACGGGGTGGTGCATGACAGCAGGATCAACATCGGACCCAGCACAGGATCTGCTACTCCCACCTTTCGAAACCACATCTTGATCTTTGGGACTCTGAGAGCCTCTACACCTGCTACAGACAGCCATCATCCCTGGGGAATCCATCATGGCAACTAGAATGTAGCTGGGAGAGGAATAATCCCACCGTGCAGATGACCCATTTACTTTCAAAGGGATTCCCCAAGCGATCTTTAGCACTGCATTGACCTGCAGTGGGAACTAAAAGCGATTTTGCCTTCTTGCCAGGCTCTTGTAGGCTGAGGAGGCTGGAGGAGAGAATAAGCTGTTTGTTTTCGTGAATCACAGCTACACTTTAACATGATTGGTTCAGCTGTAAAGGTTCTGAAGTTAGATGTTCCTGGAAGCATTTCCTCATTCAGTGAAGGTTCAGGCCAGGATTTGTCAGAGAACGTTGTGACTTGGATAACAATTTCTGTAAGAGACCCAGAGAACAGGAAAGACACATCTTCCAGCCATATGCCTGAGAATAATCTTATATGTTTTTTTTTATAACCAATAGGAGTCTATTCTGGCTTACCCAGTTGTTCCAGGAATTGTCACCCTCTCTGTGCAGAGCACAGTAGAGGTTTAAAAGTGGGTCTAAGCAAGGGATCATGGTCGCATCTTGTGGTGCTACACTGGGAACATCATACAGTTTGGAGATGTCCCATTTCTGCTGCACTTGCAAATTGCAAATGCAACCTCAGGAATCCGGGTTTGAGCGAGAAGAGGATTACAGGATTGCCAACCTGGCAAGAGAGTCCCTAAGACATAGACAGTAGAAGAGAGTGAGAGAGAGAGAGAGAGAGACCAATAGTCTACACCAACAGTCTACACCACCAGCGTTTGAAGGGCTGTAGCCAGCTCAGTTTTGGTGCAAAGCAATTCCCATATTGACATCAGCCATGCTGTAGGTGATGATGGGTCCTTGAGACAGACTCCTCCTAGCCTAGCAAGTACTCAGGGTGGTGTTAAACAAGAGGCTGCAGCATTTGGAATGCACCAAGAGATGTAGCTGGGAACAGAGGCAACGGGCTCTTGTCCGCTGGGAAAGAAGTTCAGCTCTGTGCTGACCTAAGGGAGGAAAGGCTACAGAACTCAAACTCAGCTGAAAGACAGAGCCAGACTGGGGTCCGATTTCTGAAGGGCCTGAAATTCTGGGAGCCATCTGGGATTGTGAGAGCACCTGGTCTGCAGCTGCCATGGTAGCGGCTGAGAGAGATCTGATAGGTGAACCTGGGGTTGAGGTGCAACCAGACTGGATCAGCCAAAGCACTGGTTATGGAAGATGAATATTACGTGGAGGACAGTGGCAAAGCCCTCAGAGGATAGGCAGATGAGACATGAAGTCCTGTTTGATGGAGGAGGAGAATATGAAAGCAGACCCTGCCTTCTCAGCTCTTAGGACGAATTATCCTAGAGGAAAGGAGCTTATGGGCTCCAAACAGGAAGGAAATATCAGCCGGCGCCGTAGCTCACTAGGCTAATCCTCCACCTGCGGCGCCAGTACACCGGCTTCTAGTCCCGGTCGGGGCACCAGATTCTGTCCCGGTTGCCCCTCTTCCAGGCCAGCTCTCTGCTGTGGCCAGGGAGTGCAGTGGAGGATGGCCCAAGTGCTTGAGCCCTGCACCCGCATGCGAGACCAGGAGAAGCACCTGGCTCCTGGCTTCGGATCAGTGCAGTGCGCTGGCCGCGGCGGCCATTGGAGGGTGAACCAGATCTTCTCTCTGCCTCTCTCTCTCACTGTCCACTCTGCCTGTCAAAAAAAAAAGGGGGTGGGGGAAGGAAAGATCGGGAGCTGGAGAAGCTCACTACCTGACGTGTTCAGTTCATGCTACTCACAGGTGTGGCAATTCTGCACTGACCCACAAAAAAAGTACACATATCACATTGTTAAAAGATTTATTTACTTATTCGAAAGGCAGAGCTACAGAGGCAGAGGCAGGGAGAGAGAGAGAGAGAGAGAGAGAGAGAGAGAGAGAGAGAGACTCCCATCCACTGGTTCACTTCCCAGAAGGCTGCAATGGCCAGAGCTGTGCTGATCAGAAGCCAGGAGCCAGGAGCTTCTTCTGGGTCTCCCATCTTAGGGGTAGGAGCCCAGGGACTTGTCCACAGTTAGGAATAACACTCGAGCTCTGACAGTGACGAGTAATCACCCACATGGAAGTTGGTATCTAAGAACGTGGGTAGGCTCTTGCTGCTCAGCATCTAGCATCTGATGGCAAACCCCACCTAAAAGCTCTCAAACTAGTCTTTCATTGCCTCAAGGACCAGGTTGTTCAACCTAGTAGTTTTCAAGTTTTTGGTATGAGTTTGAGTGGCCCTGAGGTCACCAGGGACTGCTTGTCTTCTCTCCTGGAACTCAGGAGTGACTTTCTCCAGATGGCTTGATCTGCCCCCATATTGTAGACACCACAGAGCCAATTCTCACTGCACACTGACACGCTGAGTGATGAGAGAGTCAGCCCTTCTCAAAGGACAATTTCCTGCCACAGCCGGCAACATGGTCTGTGTGATCCTTTGACTCAGACTCTCTGCTAGAGGGTGATGAGGTGTGAAGATGACAGTTTGCATATGGTTTCCACCCACAGATTCCTGATCTTCAGCAGGACCAGTGCACAGTTTGTTGTCAGAGAGCTGGAATCTCTCAAGCATCCCTTTGAGAACAATTGGTGTGTGGCTCCCATTTGTGCAGTAGAGATTGGAAATGCCACCAAAGTTGCTTCAGAGGGTTGGGGGAAGATATTGGATAGCTGCTCCAGAGACTCCAGATTACAGGCTATCTGACAAGCTGACATTCAACAAATCCTTCACAGAGCAAGGTAGGGCCATCTAATCTGACATCTCTCTACTCGAAACACACAGTATTTTCACTCACCTGCTAATCATCATCAAGAAATGCAAATCCCTTACCATTTATCAGAGAGCCTGGTGAGAAGTGTCAGATCTTAGAAACCAAGTTTGCCAGAATTAGAATCCCTTCAAGTCTCATGGCTGCAACAGAGAGACTCAGAAGGAGACAGTGAGCTTCCTTAAGAAATTTCAGCCGTCCTTGGGGGAGTTTGGGTTGGAACCCAATCTTGCAACTCTCTGAATATCAGGAAGTGTTTTTCTTTATGTGAAAGCTAAGATCTACTGTGTCCCATCCCATCCCATGAAGGACTCTGGGAGTTCATTGAGTGGGGAGGGGGAAGCTGGGGATGGGGTCTCTTCTTTTAGGTTCCATCACCGATCACTTCAATCCAGGGTTCATGATTTCGCTGTCATTGCTTCAAGAGGGACTGGTCACTTCTCTACTTAGGGCAGGTGGGAGATGTGCACCTGGAGATCTAGTTTGAAAACCTGCTTTGTGGTGGAGTAAAGAGGCTAGGACTGCCCACAGGGACCTCACACTTTCTTGCTTTAGGTTAACGTTCCCCTTCTTTATTCCACGGGAAGACCAAACAGCACCGGCTCAGGAAGAGAATCCCACCTACAGGACAATGGCCTTGGTTACTTGTGCCCCGTCAGTGGAGTCCCCCAGCACAAACTGTGGGCTTGGTGGATGGGGTGACTCCTTCCTGAAAGCAGGCTCTGAGCCTTCCTTTCTCAATTCTCAATTGGCTACAATTTGAATGGTTTGGGTGCAAGGAAGTTCGGTGGTGCAGATAGGTTGACGGCTTGAATCGGGTCATTAAAAAGAAATATTGGGGGCCGGCGCCGCAGCTCACTAGGCTAATCCTCTGCCTGCGGCGCTGGTACCCCAGGTTCTAGTCCCGGTTGCTCCTCTTCCATTCCAGCTCTCTGCTGTGGCCTGGGAGTGCAGTGGAGGATGGCCCAAGTGCTTGGGCCCTGAACCCGCATTGGGAGACCAGGAAGAAGCACCTGCCTCCTGGCTTCGGATCAGCGCAGCGCCAGCCATAGTGGCCATTTGTAGGGGTGAACCAATGGAAGGAAGGAAGACGTTTTCTCTCTGTCTCTCTCTCTTGCTGGGTCTTAGTCCACCCGAACGAGGATGGACTGGGTCCGAAGAAAGGTAAGTGCGCTGCTCGCCCGTTCCCCAGCCTCCGGATCCCGGAGACAATCAGACGCAGCGGGGAGTCAAGTCAAGCAAGCAAGAACTCCGTTTATTGGCACAGGGCAAAGCCTTTTAAAGCACAAGACCTCATGATTACTGAGGCAGGGCTTAAGGACCAACCAATTACTTAAAAGGTCATTTTACAGGGCGACTTTTTACAGGACCAGCCATATGTCTGTAAACTCATCATCAGTTGTCACCTCCCCTGATGCTGCGCGGCCAATCAGCTTTGGTGGTAAATGACTTTGGGCACCGCCCACCTTACTTCCTTAGGGAGCCATCTTTGAATTGCCTCCTGTGCCTAATTTCCCCACACTCTCTCTCATTGTCTAATTCTGCCTTTGGAAAAAAAAAAAGAAAAGAAAAGAAAAGAAATATTGGAGGGAGGAACCTGGCCTAGTGGTCCCGACTCTGGTTACCAAGTCCAGCTTCCTATGACCGCAGACCTGGGGAGGCAGCAGGTGATGGCTCAAGTGATTGGGAAAATGACTCCCCAACTCCCAATTTGGTAGGCATTTGGGGAGCGAACCAGCAGATGAAAGCTCACTCTTTCTCTCTCTGCCTCTCAAATAAACATTTTCTTTTAAAATTTTAAAACAACAGCTCTTGTCACACACATTCAGACTAATTATCTTGCTTCACTTGATAAATCACTTTCATAGAAGCTATTTATTGAACCACTGAGCTTACTGCCAGCTTGCTTATTCCCTTTATTCTGGGAGTTTCACAGTCTCACAGGGAGGCTGATAAGAGACAAACACTCCATGTGAAAACCAGCTCACTGGGGCCGGCGCTATGGCATAGCGGGTAAAGCCACCGCCTGCAGTGCCGGCATCCCTTATGGATGCAGGTTCCCATCCCGGCTGTTCCACTTCCGATCCAGCTCTCTGCTATGGCCTGGGAAAGCAGTAGAAGATGGTCCAAGTCCTTGGGCCCCTGCACCTGCGTGGGAGACCGAGAAGAATCTCTTGGCTCCTGGCTTCAGATTGGCATAACTCCAGCTGTTGGGGCCAATTAGGGAGTGAACCAGCAGATGGAAGACCTTTCTCTCTCTCTGCTTCTGCCTCTCTCTGTGTAACTCTGACTTTCAAATAAATAAATCTTAAAAAAAAAAAAAAACAGCTCACTGTGGTAAAGTGCTACAACAGAAAACCTCATGCTTCTGCTAGGGCTCCCACTCACGAAGTCTAACCCCTGACCCCTCTGGGTTAGGATCTGGGCAGGGATTTCTGCCTCAGTATCCCTTCCATCTTTCTCCCAAATGACTTCACCTCAACCCTTGAGTCATCAAGTGTTTTGCTTTCCAAGACTGTGCATCCTTGGGGTGGGATTATTTTGCGTCCATATTAGAGGCTTATTTCCGATGTATCCCAAGCCCGTGCCTAGCAGCCCTCGCCCTCCCTCCCCAGCCTCCCCCCAGCCTGACTCCCACCAGCTCCAAGAGGGTTGCACAGATTGATACTGAATTTCCTACCATTCTGCGGATGGCTTGCTTTTCCTGGCCTTGGGGCACAGGGGGATTCTCTCTTATTGGATTCTATAAAACAAAGCAACCCCATGTTCTAGCTTGCCAAGGAGAGGAACTCTCACAAATGGGTATATTTCCACAGACCTACACAATAGGACTAATTGCATGGGGTTGCTGTGTAAGCGGACGTCATTTGATTACTAGGTGTTTTGTACCGGGAAAGTGCACATTAATTATTGAAAAGATGGACTTATAATTATTGTAAGCCTTAAGTAATTACCTATAATTTTGGCAAGGGTTAGAAAAACTGATAGTCTAGCAAATTCAGGTTTTAGTCATTAGTAAGATCATAATTGCATTTAAATTGCAAAATGAAAATTATGCAATTTATCTCCCCAATAATGCATAAACATTACAGTGATTGTAGGTTTTAATGGACTATAAAAACTAGTCCAGCAATGGGCAGTCAGGGGCAATTTCAGTCCCTTGCCATTATTTTATGTTTTAACTGCTTCTTCCATAGCACAGCTTTGTCCACTCCTCTGTGGCTTACCCGTGGGGTTGCAGCTTTTCTTTCAACCTGAAAGTCATGAGCTCTGTGAAAGACACTGAGTCCAAAGCAATAGATCATGATTAACCTTAAGGAACAGGAGAGTGTTTGCAATAAGAAAGAAAGAAAGAAAGAAAGAAAGAAAGAAAGAAAGAAAGAAAGAAAGAAAGACCCTCATATAGCTACCATAGCATTTCTTTTTTTATGTTTTTTTGTGTTTTGTTGTTGTTGTTGTTGTTGTTGTTGACAGGCAGAGTGGACAGTGAGAGAGAGAGAGAGAGAAAGGTCTTCCTTTGCCATTGGTTCACCCTCCAATGGCCGCCACAGCCGGCTCACCGCGCTGATCCAATGGCAGGAGCCAGGTACTTATCCTGGTCTCCCATGGGGTGCAGGGCCCAAGGACCTGAGCCATCCTCCACTGCACTCCCTGGCCACAGCAGAGAGATGGCCTGGAAGAAGGGCAACCGGGACAGAATCCGGCACCCGGACCGGGACTAGAACTCGGTGTGCCGGTGCTGCAAGGCGGAGGATTAGCCTAGTGAGCCGCGGCATCGGCCCAGCTACCATGGCATCTTGAAATGCTTTCACACTCAGAGTGTCGTTTGAATGAGATTAACACGCCTATTTTACAGGTAAGGAAACCGGAGCTTAGAGAGAGGATGAGACTTCCTTGCTGTTGTATGACCAGTATCTGTTGCCTGGTAGCTGGCTGCCTCCACTCCATATGCTGTATTTGCTGTCAATAAGACCCATTCAGGAGATGGGTATTTGGTGCAGTGGTTAAGAACTGCTCCTGTGTAGGAGTTGGTGGGTTCGAGTCCCAACCTGGTTCTGGTTCCAGCTTCCTGATAATATTCACCCTGAGAGGCAGCACTTGGGTCCCTGTAACCCGAGTGAAAAGCCTGAATTGAGTTCCTGGCACCTGACTTCGGCCTAGCTCATCCCCAGCAATGGCAGTCATTTGGCGAGTGAACAAGCAGAGAGAAGATCTCTCTTTCTCTGAATCTCTTTCAAATAATTTTTTTTAAAAAATAAACAGTCTTTTTAGTAGCACACAAGTTATTCAATGAATTGTTTTTTTAAAGATTTTATTTATTTATTTGAGAGACAGAGCTACAGAGAGAGAGGGAGATACAGAGAGAGGTCTTCCATCTACTAGTTCACTCCCCAAAAGGCTGCAGTGGCCTGAGCTGCATTGATCTGAAGCCAGGAGCCAGGAGCTTCTTCCAGGTCTCCCATGCAGGTGCAAGCTCTTGGCCATCTTCTACTGCTTTCCCAGGGCATAGCAGAGAGCTGGATCAGAAGAGGAGCAGCCAGGGCTAGAACTGGTGCCCATATGGGATGCTGGTGCCACAGGCAGAGGCTTAGCCCTCTACACCACAGCGCTGGCCCCTGGTTGAGTTGGTTTTGTCAACCAACTTTGTCAGCCAATTGTGGCATCTTCATGGGAAACTTGGTCTTTTTTTCTGTTGCCAATAGCACAATATCAATGACTGGTTAAATGATAAAGAAAAGAGCTTTATTTCAGCTCACAGTTCAAGGTCAAATACCTGCATCTGGTATTGAGCTTTTTGCTGGCAGGGCCACCAGGTAACACCGAGAACACGTGGCAAAGACAAGGAGCAGGTACATGTCCTCTGGTATGACCTCTTCCTAGGAAGCCACCAGGACTCAGTCATGGGGGGACTCCACCCAAATGATCTCCTGTAATTCTGATCACCTCCCCAGACCCCACCACATTTCCACTCTCTTAATAGCTCACAATAGTCATTAGAGCCCCATTAGAGTTTGGGGGAAAGAAGCCATATTTAAGCCATGGCAGAGATCATCAGCTTTTTCTGTGTGGCCAATGCACCTGCAGAATGAAGCTCAAATGCTTTCTCCTCTGGGAGGCTCTGGGGCAGGATTTGTCAACTCCTTATCTTGTTCCCTCATTGCCCTGGTAAATGTCTCGCTGGAACTCAGATTTGTAAACAACAAACTGCCACAAAAACGCAATGTCTTCCAAACTGGACTGTGAATCCTTAAAGAAAAAAAAATGCCTTGGTTCATAAGAGCATCTTTCAGAAAGTGCACGGAAATGAGATGAAAAGATAAGTTTATTGCCGGCGCCGCGGCTCACTAGGCTAATCCTCCACCTTGCAGGTTCTAGTCCTGGTTGGTGCACCAGATTCTGTCCCGGTTGCTCCTCTTCCAGGCCAGCTGTCTGCTGTGGCCAGGGAGGGCAGTGGAGGATGGCCCAAGTGCTTGGGCCCTACACCCCATGGGAGACCAGGAGAAGCACCTGGCTCCTGGCTTCGGATCAGCGCGATACGCCGGCTGCGGCGGGCATTGGAGGGTGAACCAATGGCAAAGGAAGACCTTTCTCTCTGTTTCTCTCTCTCACTGTCCACTCTGCTTGTCAAAAAAAAAAAAAGATAAGTTTATTGTGGTGCAAAAATATTCTGAACTTCATGCATATGAGGAGTCTTCAAAAAGTTCATGAAAAATGTGTATCTTGGAGAAACTAGGCATGGGATTGAATATTTTTTGCACCCACATAAATTCATCTTTGAATCCCATGCTTCCAAGAATATGTTGATGTACCCTCACATATCTGTGGCGCATACTGAAAGCTGAGACAGTGTTAACTCTCTGATCCAATCAGGCTACTGCAACTTGCCCACATGTTCATTTTCTTGTTGTAGATGCCTTGAAAGTTATAAAGAAAGATGACAGCATCTCTCTGCTCAAGGATTTTGAATCCAAAAAGAGGAACAAACAGAAGACGAAAGACACAATGACAAGGCAAGCGCATTTGTCATCCAAGGAGCAAACAACACCAGTATTGTGTTGGCTAAGTCATGAATTTTCCCTCCGTTGGAATGTCCTAGGAATTGCCCCGACACCTACCTGCCTTGCTTAATCAGGCTGTCTTCCCTAGATGCAAAAGGATAAATATTTCCTGTTGTCATTATCTAATTACCGGATGATGCCAACAAGAAACAGTGACTGAGCACCTAACCTGCACCAGGCTCCATGCTGGGAAGTTAACACCAGAGAGAACAAACCCCAGCCTGCACCTTAGGAGGCATCTCCATCTGGCTTTTGCTGCTGCAACTGAATAGCACAGCCTGAGAAGTTGAAAAAGAACAGCGGTGTAGTTGCTCTCGGTTCTGAAGGCTGAGAAGTTCAAGTTCAGGCTGCTGCATCCGGTGAGGCCATTCTCACGGGTGAAGACTCTGCAGCACCCCTGGGCAGTTCAGGGCAGCCCGTCCTAGGCAGGAACCCCAGCTCAGCTCTCTCCTCCTCTTCTTATAAAGCCACAGTCCCATTGGACCAGGGCTCTGCTATTTTGGCCTCATTGAACTCTAAGGACTTCCCAATGGCCCCACCTCTGTATACTGCAGCCAGGAGAGCTGTCTGTCCCTTCAGACCTCACAATGGGGGATCCTACTCAGCCATAAAAAAAAAGAATGAAACCCTGCCTTTTACAACAGAATTTTAATGCAACTGGAGACCATTTTGCTTAGTGAAATAAGCCAGTCGCCAAAAGACAAACGTGACCATGAATCGATGAAACATGAGATGTGCTTAACACCCTGAGTCTGGATCAACCCTGTCCAGTTCCTGAATAGGCTGGATCAGAACTCTGTCTTCATGCAACTGTGAAGTGTCACACCTCTGGGAGGCTCTGGGGGAGAATAGGGGGCTGTACAGGGTCAGCTCCCTGCTAATGTACCTGGGAAAGCAGTGGAAGATGACCGGAGAACTTGAGCCCCTCTGATACCCATGTGGATGAAGTGTCTGGATCCTGGCTTCAGCCTAGCCCAGTCCTGGTTGTTCTGGCCATCTGGGAGGTGAACCAGTGGATGGCAAATCTCTCTTTCTCCCTCCCTCTCTGTATCACTCTGCCTTTCAAATAAATAATCTTTTTTTAAAAAGGTGTGTTGTTTTATTCAGTTATAAATTAACAGCGCTCATTGTAGGACATGCATGCCTATTTCATCAAATAATTTAGAGAGATAGGCAATATTTTATCAGGGTGATATCTGACTCCAAAAAGCTAAAATAGGTGACTAGAATAAGACCATGAAGTCAGATTATTTTTCCTGGGGTTTTAGTGCTATGTTAGGCCATCTGTCTGTGGATTTGAAGAGCTGATCTTTCCATTAACAAATGAAAGGCAGGCAGGCAAGGGCACACAGGCTACAAAGGCAGAGACAACTGGAAAAAAAAAAAAAAACCTCTTCTTTTTGATTTCTACATGTATTTTCATACCTCCATTTGAGCACAGACTTGTCTGGTGTAGTTGAAACATTCACTTCAAAGGAAATAATAAAATTGTGGTGCAAGAGAAATTGAGATGCTTTCCAATTTCCTAACTTCAATAAAAACGCTGTTCCATGCATCTCGGAAAGTCGCTCCGGACAGGAAATTGACAGCAATGGTTCATTTCCAAGGCGGTAAGGGAGGGGACAGTGAATGTGGCCCTGAGCGAGGACACACAGAGCTCAGAGATGGGGAGAACCTGGTCTTGCCAGTAGCAGGTGCCAACGTCCCCAAACCCCATGTGCAAAGAGTATGCTTAATGACTGTCTTGGTGCCAGTGTCAGAAGAGTCTGAGCAGAAGGTATGCAGCTTCCAAGTGTCAAGGCAGCGTGATACAGACCCTCAGAGACCAGAGATACCAGCTGTGAGCCCTGTGTCTCTGCTCTGCCTCTGGTTTGCCTCTGTGTGGCTCTCCTGTGAGCCCACTGACCCAGAAATAAGACTCAAACTCCCCCAGATCTCTGAGCAAGTTGGATTCTTTGGCTTCCAGTCCCCACGTCAAGATTACTAGATATCCTTGGGTGTCTCAGGTGTCAGGTCACCTGCCTGCCCAGCCTGATTCTTTCCTGGCTCACACTTTTGGCTCAATCTCCTTCTACCCTGATCTTCGGGGGCCTGTCCAAGAAAGTGAAGTCCGACAAGGAACAGCAGAGACAGGGTTCAATCCTGTGTCGGTTGGCTCAACAGTCTTCTTTGGAATTAAGAGGGAAGAGCAAGACCACCAGGCAATGAGGCCATGTTCAAGTAGGTAGAAAAGCTAGTTTAAGAGTTCTCAAACTGGAGCCAGCACTGTGGCATAGCAGATTAAGCTGCATTCTGCAGAGTCGGCATCCCATACAGGTGCCAGTTCAAGTCCCGGTTGCTCCATTTCTGATCTCGCTCCCTGTTAATGGCCTGGTAAAACAGTGGAGGATGGCCCAACCCCTATGGGAGACCCAGAGGAGGCTCCTGGCTCCTGGCTTCGGATTGACCCAGCTCTGGCTGTTGCAGCCATTTGGGGAGTGAAGCAGCAGATGGGAGACTCCCTCTGTGTCTTTCCCTTTCTCTGTCTGTAACTCTGCCTCTCAAATAAATAAATATCTCTTTAAAAAAAAAGAGATTCGAGCTAGTGCCGTGGCTCACTAGGCTAATCCTCCGCCTTGCGGTGCCGGCACACCGGGTTCTAGTTCCGGTCGGGGTGCCGGATTCTGTCCCGGTTGCCCCT
This sequence comes from Oryctolagus cuniculus, assembly GCF_964237555.1. Classification (NCBI taxonomy): domain Eukaryota; kingdom Metazoa; phylum Chordata; class Mammalia; order Lagomorpha; family Leporidae; genus Oryctolagus; species Oryctolagus cuniculus. Next base: position 48,844,600 of record NC_091450.1, read on the forward strand.
CTTCCAGGCCAGCTCTCTGCTGTGGCCTGGGAGGGCAGTGGAGGATGGCCCAAGTCCTTGGGCCCTGCACCCCATGGGAGACCAGGAGAAGCACCTGGCTCCTGCCATAGGATCAGTGCGGTGCGCTGGCCGCGGCACGCTGGCCGTGGCGGCCATTGGAGGGTGAACCAATGGCAAAGGAAGACCTTTCTCTCTGTCTCTCTCTCTCTCACTGTCCACTCTGCCTGTCAAAAAATTTAAAAAAAGAGAGATTCCCAAAACTATAAGTTGCCGATCTGGGCTGAGGCTCCAGGCACTATCGACAACCTTACTACATTGAGGAGAAACCTGAGATCCAGAGCCGGAAGAAAGCACCGGAAGAGAGGCGTGGCTGGTATAAAGGCAGGAGGTAGCCATCCTTTCACATGTACAGTCACAGGTTCCCTACATATGTTCCCCCAATTACACCATTTACCAAATTCAGTATCTCAGGCACCACGCCCAGCTTGTTAACAACAAGATGAAATTAAACAGCTGTCAATCAGGCCCCTCTGAGACCCCTTGGCTTGATGTTTAGGTCGCCTCTGCTTCCATCTGGATATTCTGCAGTCTGCAAAACAAATGGTTCCTTTAGCTCCTACTCATGCAGTCCACACACAATGGGAGGCAAGGAAGGAGAGGAAAGAGGAGCAAAATGAATGAAAAGACAAAAAAATGCAGCTCATTGACATACACCTGCCCAACCTCTACTTCTGTGTCCAAAGTGAGCCGCTGGTACTGCTGTCCTTTCTGGTTGGCAATATCCACACAGCCTGCGCCTTTCATAGCCTTGTGCCAGGGACACCTGCCCTGATCACACCATGCAACCCTCTAAGCATCCCGTTCCCCTCCAATGCTTTGTCTGCCCCTGCACCCGGTATCGTCATCTAGCAAATCAATTTCACTTAACCTGTGTGGTTTATGTTCTGCCTCTCTGTACTAAAACACAAACTCCATGAAGAAAGGCAAGATTGTCTGTTTCGGGAGTTGCCCACACAGTGCTGGCCCCATTGATGGTATTCAATAATCATCTGTTGAGTGGAAGAATGATTCAACTAGGAACAGGGTTGCTGTCTCTCCTAGGAGCAGGCTGACTGATCCAGTGATCAATCCACTCGAGAGGACCGTGAGAGGCCACATAACTGGCTCTTTCGGACATTGGTTAGGATAAATTGCGGAAGGAGGAGCTCCCTGTGCTAGGAGTGGAAGAATGATTCAAGCCCGTAGCTGGTGTTGCCCACTTCCATCTTCCGGTAGCCATTCTGTCTTTCCCTCTGCCTTTCCCCAGCACTTTCAGCAGATGGAAGGAGCCCTTCAGCAGGATCAGATGACCTGAACTTGCTTCTAGAAGGTTCTGTGCATTTGGTGTACCTGCTGGTGCAGGGTTGCTAGAACTTTCCATGGATCTTTAAGGCAGGTCACAGAGGAGGTATGGCTGTTCCCGGACCCTCTGACTTCTGGTTGTAGTCCTCGTTCTCCTCATGTGTAACGGCAGCCCCATTCTCCCCCTAAAAACGCCATCAATCATCCAAGCCAATAGGGTAACCACTCTTTTCTTGGTGAAATAAGCAGTAGACTTGCCTCCAACTCCATCCTTTCTCTCCTGGGAGAGTCAGAATGATGGGCAGAGGAAATAAAACATAAATGGGTCATTAGGGAAATCCACGCATGATGCCTTCCTCACAGCCCCTCCTGAGCTAGATCCATTTGTTCTGTCTCTGGGGGTTCCTTGTGATATACACAGCCTCCCAAAAGACGGCATCTCAATCTTGAAGGCGTGGCCTCCCAGCTGGCATTGTCATTGAGCCGTCAGTGAGCCATTTGGCCAATCTGTAAAGTCATATGCGTCTGTGTGCTAGGATTCATGCTAAGAGTGGATTGCCCAGGCATCAGCTCATTGCCTCTCCTCTCTGCCTGGGGAGTACATTCTTTGGTCAGAAGCAATGTTGTATGAGACAGTGAATAATGTATTCTGTAACTTGACAGATGACAGTGCTGGCAGAAGCCCGACAGGCCAGCAAGCAGAAGCAAAATCAAATCCAAAAAAAAAAAAAAAAAAGAAAGAAAGAAATTAAAAAAAAGGTCTTTTCCAACAAGGACAAATGGCAGAGCCTTGCATAACAGGAGGAGCCCAGTATTATTAACCTCCCACCGGGTAGCTGGCTGGCCTTCTTCAGGTATGTTATCCCACCATCACTCCCTCATGTCCAAGGTGGATTACTGATGTCAGGGCCCTGGTCCAGTTAGAGCGACACCAAGTGGCAGGAGGGCCTTGGTGCAAGGCCATCCAAAAACTGCTCAGTCTATCCTTAGCCTCCAGCCTTGATTCTGTGGTGGCCATTTTGCTCTCGGGATCTTTTTGCGTGTGTGGGTATTTGCGGAGGAATAATTGGCGTTGAGGACATGGTCAACCTGTGCACCTAACTATTGCAAGAGAATCCTCCATAGGAGGGCCTTTGGAGTGAGCAATTACACAAAATGCAAATATTTTCATACTGCAGCTCAACGTAAGAGTTGTATCCCATGGGATTCCGTGCCCAACTGCCTGGTTGTCGCCATCCCTGCTGTCTCTCCTAGGAGCAGGCTGACGGATCCAGTGATCAATCCACTCGAGAGGACCGTGAGAGGCCACATAACTGGCTCTTTCAGACGCTGGTTAGGATAAATTGCAGAAGGAGGAGCTCCCTGTGCTAGGAATGTCACAGTATGAGGGCCAAGGGCACTGGACTTGGGAAACCCAAGGGTCACAGTCGAAGAGATAGCCCAACCGAGGTGCAGCTGTTGGGATAACCAAGCAGCCAACACCTTCAGACTCACTGTCCCTACTCCAGGGGGAACAGCTGGGTCCCCTGGGCTGGCTGCTTGGCTACCCCGTACTGTGCCCTGTAGGAGAGAAGTCACTTCCCCAAATGAAATCCAGATGTCAATGCCAAAGGCAAGATGACCATCCAGCAGCCAGAAACCCTACCAACGTCCACTACATTGAACTCAAGATGTTCACAGCTCTCTCGTCGGGATGGCAGTGGTGGCTGGGTGGAGGAGAAGGAAAACCTGACTCCTAAACTCACCTGAGAGTTCGTTGGTGCATAATAACACACATTGGGTCCTTCCTGCCACCCACCTCGCTCTCTGTTCTCCCAGTCATCTCCCTGGCCATTGTCTGAGCGGCTGATCCCATCCATCTCAGAGATAACTTCTGTCCCGCTGACCCATGCCATATTCTCTCTCTCTCTCTCTCTTTTTTTTTTTTTTTTTTTGACAGGCAGAGTTGACAGAGAGAAAGGTCTTCCTTTTGCCATTGGTTCACCCCCCAATGGCCACTGCGGCCCGCACACCACGCTGATCCGAAGCCAGGAGCCAGGTGCCTCTCCTGGTCTCCCATGTGGGTGCAGGGCCCAAGCACCTGGGCCATCCTCCACTGCACTCCCTAGCCACAGCAGAAAGATGGCCTGGAAGAGGGGCAACCAGGACAGAATCCGGCGCCCTGACCGGGACTAGAACCCAGTGTGCTGGCACCGCAAGGCAGAGGATTAGCCTATTGAGCTGCGACACTGGCCGCCATATTCTCTTAAGGAGCTTGCCAACCTCAGAAATGTGACAGCCAGCCCACACAGCCCTGGTTTGGGTTGTCCCAGGCTGCCATCACTCCCTTCCATCTTTGATTAAGTTTCCTATCAGCTTCCCAGAACCACATAGGAAAGACAAAAAAAAAAAAAAAAAAAAAAAAAAAAAAAAAAAAAAAAAAAACAACTCCTAAGCACCTGTGCTCAGCCTCACGCAGGTTTTCATCAGGTGTTAATGAACCCCCGGACCTGTAATCCCCAAGGCTCTTTTTAATTTCCTCTTGATCAGGCTCAGCCTGCTGTTTAACACCCAGAGACTCCCTGGAGAAGCTGCTGAGCCATTCCTGGGTTTAAGCATCAGAACCAAACCTGAAGACGTGGACTGAGATCTCGGAAGGAGGGTGAAAGAAGGAGGGGGGGGGGGAGAGAGAGAGAGAGAGAGAGAGAGAGACTGACTTTCTATTGCTGCAAAGCCCAAAGCTGCTGAGTTTGGGCATTTTCTCCTACATGGTTACCTGGCTGAGGACGTGTTGGGGGAGGGGGCACCCAGGCCATCAAGCAGGGAGCTGTGGCTCCAGTTCCCCGAAAGCTGACAAGCCCTGGCCCTCACTTACTTCCCCCCTGAACCTCAGTTTCCTGCCACGTGGACTATTGTGACTCCGTACGGGTTGCCCCCAGGGGTAGCAAGGGCCCAGGTGCATTAGCAGGGAGCTGGATCAGAACTGGAGCAGCCGGGACTCAAACCGGAACTCATATGGGATGCCAGAACCCCACCAGCATTGCCAGCATCGCCAGCAGGTGCAGTGCCTGAGCACTAGCCCCTGGCTTCATATTCTTACCCATGCTGTATCATTCTACGGGGAACCAAATCGTGTTTTAGCTGGCGTCGGAATCCCGCCCACCTGACTCGAAGCTGTACTCTGCCATCTCTGTACCTGCATGTTCAATACCGCTGGTCTCCAACCTACAATGACTGGACTGGGGCACAACGACCATTGGCCTTTGTGCCCGTGCACGTGAGTGTGGCTTGGCCCCCTCGCCTGGCGGGGTGTGGGGGGGGGTCTCACTGCCTTGAGCAACCTTCCAGCAGGCTTGTCACCGAGTGCATCTTCATACACTGAGATTTACTGCTTCGTGTCCGGTCATTCGCCCTTGTGTTTTTCTCATGCCCGTCCCGTGCTAGGGTGGGAAGGGACACGGGCTCCCTGGGGGAAAGACCAGGCTGAGGATGACTCGGGGCGGGGGGTGGAAGGGGAGACACTCAAGAGGAGTCCTGTGTGCTGAGTGCAGGCAGCCAGGGAGCCCGTCACCCTCTGAGCATTGCGTTTTGTCCGAGCTTTGTCTTAAATGAGGCGGCCTGTGATTTGCTGCCCTTTGTCGAGTCTGGGCGACTCCTTCCTGGGACGTGGGCCCCGTGGGCTCTGAGCGCTTTAGCTATTTGGGCCGCTGTCTGTGTCATCCGCGAGCTTGGAGGAATTTTCCAAGCCACTAATTTGTACTTTGCTGGAAGACATGAGTGATGACTGGTATTATTTTAAGCTTGCTAAATTGGAGCACTGCTTTTGGGCACTAGATGTTCTCAATTTCATTTTTCTCGCCCTCAACTCAGTTATCTGGCCTTGTTACTCAAACAGGGTGGTCAGATTCTTTAGAGAAGTGGTTCTGGCTCCACCCCTCCAGGTGCTAAGGGAGAGCTTTGGGTTCTTTGATTCCACTGAGCAAGTATTTATCACGCGCCTTACCAGATGCCAGGCTGTGAGCCCAGAGCTGCAGAGGAGATAAAGATTGATGGTTCATTTAGTCATTCACGCCTCTATCTAGTCATTCACTCAATACATTTGCGACATTTACTATTGTCCGGGTACTGTCAGGGGCTGCAGCTGGAACTGTATGTCAATCAAGAGTGTATAGCTAGCAACAAAATGCCTAATGGGTGTGGCTTAAATATTTTCTTTTTCTTATGTATTAAGAAGACAAAGTAGGAAGCTATCATTGCTAATTAATTGCCTGCTATGGTACTCAGGATGACATGTCTGATGATTTCAATATGGCTGCTGCAGCTCCAGCCATCACTTCTGCTACAAGGCAGGAAAAGAGAAAGGCTGAGTCAGCTGGGTCACGATGGTGTCATCATGAAAACATAAACTTTCCACACATGGCTCACCCCCTCACATGTCAATGGTCAGGACAAAGTCACTGCTCACTCACAGAGCACAAGGGAACTTAGCAGTGGACGTGATTGGCTTGGCTTGGTCAGGCTCCGTCTTGGATGCCTGTTGATAAGAAAGAAATAAAGGAAGATGGCATTGAATGAGCACTAGGAATTTGCAAGTCACCAAATGCGTTCGTGTGTTGTCTTCCAGCGACTTATCCATAGGCAGAGGCAGCCAGTGAGCAAACGGCTGTGCAAACTGACACAATGTTGCCATCTGCCCCAAACTCTGATGGAAAAGCAACATTGCTGTTGGCAGGGAGGTTTATGATCTCGTCAGGGAGTGAGGAGTGTGTGCAGGACAGGGCATTAAGGGAGAGAAAAAAACACAGCTACAGGGGCGGGGGCTGTTGTGTAGTAGGCTAAGCCTCTGCCTGCGATCCCAGCAGCAGCCCATGTGGGCACGTGTTCAAGTCCCAGCTGCTCCACTTCCAATCGAGCTCCCTACTAATGCACCTGGGAAAGCAGCAGAAGGTGGCCCAACTCTTTGGGCCCCTGCACCCATGTGAGAGACCTGGAAGAAGCTCCTGGCTCCTGGCTTCGGATCGGCTCAGCTCCGGCCGTTTGGGGAGTGAACAAGTGGATGGAAGACTTCTCTCTCTCTCTCTCAGAGAGTGTTTTTTCTTATTCATTTGATGTCCTGCTGGCTTGTAGGGTCAACGGACACATCTACAGAGAAGATCTGGCCAAGTTCACGCCCTCTTGTGCTGTGTGTGTTCGGGAAGTGAAAGGTCACCATGCACCTGCCCAAGGAAGCCAGCCAGGTGGCAAATCTTACCCTTAAACACCTGCATGTGTCAGCTCTCCATTCAACTGTGAATGCCTCTCAGGCAGGTCTCTCACTGTGGATTTCCAGATTTACCCCCTGAGCAAAAATTAGTTATCCTGCCTACTTCCTAATGCACTTAAGCGCTGGCAAGAAAAATGGCTCCGGGAGTTGGGTTCTGAGGTCGGCGCTGTCCGTTGGCTGTCTCATTGAATCTCGTTTCCTTTGCACAGCGGACCCTGAGGATGCTATGATGTCCACAAGTGATGGCTGAGGCTGTAGAAGCTTTGAGAAGGTAGGTAACCTGCCCAGGGTCTCATTGCTAAGATGAATGGGACGGATGTGAAATCACCCAGGCTCGTCTAATCCCACATCCTATTCTGTTGAGCCCTAGGCAGACTGCCCCTATGTAAATATTTCTCTCCTGTGGTGCCTGAGATGACCTTAGAAGTGCCCAGTGCACCTGTCTTTGATGGAAGAAATATTCTGTTCCTGCATGGTCGCCAAGTTGTACTGAGGATTCCAAATGTAGCTGTTGCAATGAACCGGCTGAACTGCTAAGTTTTCTTTAAAGATCTATTTTATTTATTTGAAAGGCAGAGAGAGGGAGAGAGAGAGAGAGAGAGAGGGAGAGAGATCTTCCATCTGCTGGTTCACTCCCCCATCTGGCTGCAAAGGCAAAGGCTGGGTCAGGACAGGCAGGAGCCTGGAGCACCACCCAGGTCTCCCACGTGGGTGCAGGGACCCAAGTACTCGGACCATCACCTGCTGCCTTCCCAGGTGCATTAGCAGGGAGCTGGATTGGAAGTGGAGCTGCTGGGATTTGAAAAGGCTCCTGTAAAGGATGCCATTGTTGCAGGCAACAAAAAAGTCAAAAATGTGCAACTGTATGCCAGTTTCTCATGGGAATGGGAGGAAAGCAAGTACTATGACTATCGCTGCTGCCCCACAGGGTTCCCATAGCTGGATTCAGCAGGTGCAGCTGGACAGCAAACCCAAGCACTCTGACGTGAAACGAGGAGCTGAAGGCGTCAATCAGTGTCTCTCCCAAAAGTATCCGAGTCCCATAACATGCACATCACATGTCTGTCCCCTCCTCTTGAGTGACAAGAGCCACGCCTCTTGCATAGTGGTTGTCAGTGAATGTTAATTGAGTGACTATGTGCCATCCAGCCCATGACATTGCTCGCATTATCAAGGCTCCAAGGGAATGGTGGATAAACTAACAGGTACAGGCCAGAGACTGATTCAGTGGAGGAGGCTTTTATTTTTTTAAGAGTTATTTATTTTATTTGAAGGAGTTGCACAGATAGAGAAAGTGAGGCAGAGAGAGTTCTTCCATCCACTGGTTCACTCCCCAATTGGCCACAATGGTCGGAGCTGCGCCAATCCAAAGCCAGGAGCCTGGAGCCTCCTCTGGGTCTCCCATGCGAGTACAGGGGCCCAAGGACTTGGGCCATCTTCTACTGCTTTCCCAGGCCATAGCAGAGAGCTGGATTGGAAGTGGAGCAGCCAGGTCTCGAACCAACACCCATATGGGATGCTGGCACTGCAGGCCAGGGCTTTAACCCGCTGCGCCATAGCGCCCGCCCCAGAGAAGGTTTTTAAATTGTGTACTCTTCCAGGGTTTACCCAGCAGATGGGCACTCCATCCGCACCTGTACTCTCTGCAAAGTTGTTAAAAGTGGTAACTTTCTTAATTCTCACTTAGGTGGCACACACCAGGCGGAGCTATTGTCTCAGGTCTGCAGAGGGTGGATTCCATAAGTACATCAGTGATGGAGAAGATGAGGCATTGGTGGTGAATTCTGAGTGGTCAAGTAAGGTGTAACACACACAAAACACTCCTTCCTGGTACCAAAGCCCAACTTCATTCAAGTTTCTCCCGCTGGCACACTGTGACAGGCTAATGGAAGATTAAGGGGGTAACAGGGATTGGGGCAGTGGCTGACACTGCTTGGGACACCTGCGTCCCACATTGTAGGGCTGGGGTTTGAGACCTGGCTCCCCTTACAATCTGGCTTCCTGCTAAGCCACACCCTGGGAGGTAGTAAGTGATGGCTCAGGTGGCAAGGCCCCTGCCACCCACGCAGGAGACCAGAATGAGTTCCTCACTCTCTGTTTTAGTTTGTCCTAGCCCTAGTAGTTTGTGGGCATTTAGAAGGCGAACCAGAGTATGGAGATCTCTGTTTCTCTCGCGCTCGCTTGCTCTCTCCTCTCTCCTCTCTCCTCTCTCCTCTCTCCTCTCTCCTCTCTCCTCTCTATCTCTACCTCTATCCCTATCCCTATCCCTATCCCTATCCCTACCTCTACCTCTACCTCTCTCTCATCTCTATCTCTATCTCTCTTTATCTCTATCCCTATTCCTATCCCCACCTCTACCTCTACCTCTACCTATCTCTATCTCTGTCTCTGTCTCTCTGTCTCTATCTCTTTGTCTCTCTATACCTATCTCATAAAGAAAAATAAATAAATAATTACCAAAGATGGAAGGAGTGGAAAGGAAAGGGGAGATAGGGAACCACCCGGAAGGATTCTGCGGCATTGGGGTTGCGATGGGAAGTCTATACTGAATTCCTATTGCACTATTTGCTATTTTCATAACCCTGGTCAAGCAATTAAACCGCTAACACACTTTTAAAGATTGATTCACTTGTTTGACATGCAGAGTGACAGAGAGAGAGAGAGAGAGAGATTTTACATGTGTTGATTCACTCCCTAAATGACCACAACAGCCAGGATCCAGGGACACTGTCCAGATCTCCCACATTGATGGTGTAGGCCCTAGCCCATCCTCCACTGCCCTCCAAGGCACAGTAGCAGGGAGCTGGATTGGAAAGAAAGCAGCCAGGGAATGAACGAGCCCCTGGGTGTGCAATGCTTGTGTTGCAGGTGGTAGGTCTGCTCGGCTGTTTCTCCGTGCTGGCCCCAGAATTAAACTTCTCTCAAAGTAATTCTGGCAAAGCTCATTTTGCCTTCCCCACTGGGCTGTGGAAAGGATCAGATCAGATCATTTTTCTCCAGCCCCGAGCATCATTCCTGGAACTTAATAAGCTCCGTATAAATGTGAGCTCTATCTGAATACGTGGTAACACATATCATCTGATGTACTTTTCAGAACATGGCCATCCAGGTGACGCAAATTGGAATGCTGAGAGAGTAATTTGGTCATTAGATGATCAGTTGGAACACTGGTCCCCCAAATGCATTCCTTTGAAATAGATCAGTAAGTTTCACTCTATGTGAAATGGTTACATCAGGGCTTGCTCTTGTGTTTTTAGCCAGATACAAATACTGCAGAAGTTGCTATGCAGGTGGAGGGATTTAACTTTTTAGTTACATCTGTATTTATTTATTTACTTTCATGTTATTAGAAATGTAGAGAGTGGCCGGCGCCGCGGCTCACTAGGCTAATCCTCCGCCTTGCGGCGCCAGCACACCGGGTGCTAGTCCAGGTTGGGGCACCGGATTCTGTCCCGGTTGCCCTTCTTCCAGGCCAGCTCTCTGCTGTGGCCCGGGAGTGCAGTGGAGGATGGCCCAAGTGCTTGGGCCCTGCACCCCATGGGAGACCAGGAGGAAGCACCTGGCTCCTGCCATCGGATCAGCGTGGTGCGCCGGCAGCAGTGCACCGGCAGTGGTGGCCATTGGAGGGTGAACCAACGGCAACGGCAAAGGAAGACCTTTCTCTCTGTCTATCTCTCTCACTGTCCACTCTGCCTGTCAAAAAAAAAAAAGAAAGAAAGAAAAAGAAAAAGAAAAAGAAAAGAAATGCAGAGAGGCACAAAGAGGCACTGCTTCACTTCCCAAATGCCTCCAACAGCCAGGGCTGGGCCAGGCTGAAGGCAGGAGCCAGGTGCTCCATGGGCGGCAGGGACCCAAACACTTGGGCCATCATCTGTTGCCTCCCAGCAGGTGCATCCGTAGGAAGCTGGAACAGAAAGCCAAGCAGTGGGGACTCTAACCAGGAACTCTGCTATGCAACCCCGTGCCAAAGCTTACCCGCCAGGGGCAGGGTGGAATTTAAAGCAGTGAGTTGGGTACTTAGGGAATTCTTGGCAAAAGTGGAAATGCAAACATCAGAGAAAGCCAGCAGCGATGCCAGGAAATGAGGCAGTCGGTGAGTCACAAGGGAGTGCCTGGAAAAATCATAGAATGTCACACAGCCTCCTGTTAGCCAAAAGCCAAGACCCCACCTGTGTCTAAGGATCATAATCACTCCTACTTCTCTCCCATATAAGTTCTGGTCCCTGGCAGAATCCAAGGAGGAACCCAACAGTCCTGGAAAGTTGTAGCTTTCAGACTCCCAGCAGATGCAACAGGAAAGACCTTGGAAGGGTGGGCAGTACCAAGAGACAGAGCTGGCCTTCATTATCCAAGGAGTTTGTGTTTGCAAATTCACCCACTCACTAGCTTTTATTTGTAAGGCAAAGATCAATACTCAAGGTGCTTTCTGGGCCATTTGTGGACTTTGCAGAGCAGTAAAAGCCTGGAGTCCTCCGCTGATCAGGGCGTTTCCAGCTGAGGCTGAACGGGCAGAAGCTCTGCCTTCCATGTCAGCGCTAAAACCGCACGTTCTTTTTGAGGTCTGTTAAGAAGCCTCCTTTTTCACATAGTTGTGGTTTTGGTTGGTGGTTTCGTGTACTCATAAATGGCCCCCCAGTGTAGGGCTGAAGTGCTCTCAAACATCTCCAAGCACAAGAAAGCTGCCGTTTGGGGCTAGCGTGTGTCACCTGCAACACCGGCATCCCATCCAAGAGTCGGCTCAAGTCCCTGCTGCGGCTGCTCCACTTCCGATCCAGCTCCCTGCTAGTGCATCTGGGAAAGAAGTGGACGATGGCCCAAGTGCTTGGGACCCTGCACCAACGTGGGAGACCTGGCACCTGGGAAGGGAGGTGGAGGAGGAAGAAGGCTCATTTGCCTCCCAGGAGACATCAGGGTGGGTCCCAGATGCCTAAAACTGCCTGGGCCTGTTCACCTGCAGAGCAGAGTTGTGTGCGGGGGTGGGAGGGGGGCTTCCTTTTACACTCTCTCGGTGATGCAGTCACAAGTTTTTTGTTTGATTGTTTGTTCCCCAGTGACATCCCAATGGCACAAGAAACACCTGGCCCGCCTGCCTGCCTGCCTTCCTTCCTTCCTTCCTTCCTTCTTGTCTCCCTCTCCCCCTCTCCCCCTTTCCCCCTCTCCCCCTCTCCCCCTCTTTCTTTCTTTTCATCTGACAACTTACAAGGTGGAGCAAGCTCCGTCCTAAACCTCCAGGTTCTCAGTGTTCTTCCAACTTTCAAAGGAAGAGGATGAAAGCATCCGCGCTGCCCCCTTGGGAAGGAGAATTACCTGTCCTCGGGCAGGAAGCCCTCACTTGTTCTGCAGACAAAACACTGGAGGCCCCCCTGGAGGTGAGGAGGTTTGCCTGAGGCCACGGCAACCAGGCCACTTTCAAATCCTATTCCACTGCTCTGCTCCTCAGAGCAAATCTGAAATGCCACGGCTTTGGGCTTTGTGATGCCAGCATTGCTTGGAGGCTAAAGCTACTCTGCTGTGGGCTGTGGCAGGGTTAATGAGGAAAAACATAGAAAGAGAACACATAGGCCATCGGCCACAAGGCAGGGACTTGAGGTATGCACGTAAATCCATTGCTTTTTTAAAATAGTTTATTTTTATGTATTTGAAAGGCAGAACAACAGAGGAATGGAGAGAGAGAGACAGAGAGAGGAGACAGAGAGAGAGAGACCTTCCGTCTGCTGGTTCACTCCCCAAATGGCCACAACAACAGGGGCCAGGCCAGGCTGAAGGCAGGAACCAGTGTCTCCCTCCACGTCGCCCACAGTTCTTTTCTTGAGTTTGTTCCCACCTTGTTGATTGACAGTTTGGTCCCCAAGATTGTACTTAAAGACCTCCTTATCCCTGGCCCTTTGGGTCCTCCCTGGAGACAAAGAACCCCAGGCTGCCTCTTCCCCACTATTTCCGGTAACACTGGGATGTAGGCATCCCAAGCAGCGCCTTAGCCACCAATACACATTCTAAATAATAGGGTAGTACATCCTTCTTGCCCTCTGTCACATGTGCCTCCTCCAGGAAGCCAGCCTGGATTTCCACCTCTTTCCAGCTGAAAGAAGTTCTACTCCAAATTAGGGTAACATCAATAAGGCCCTTTTGTCAACACTACTTGGTAACATTCAATCAGTACTATTTCTTTCTTTCTTTCTTTCTTTTTTTCTTTCTTTCTTTCTTAAGATTTATTTATTTGAAAGAGTTACACACAGAGAGAAGGAGAGGCAGAGAGTGAGAGGTCTTCCATCTGCTGGTTCACTCCCAATGGCCAGAGCTGCGCTGATCTGAAGCCAGGAGCCAGGAGCTTCTTCCGGGTCTCCCACGCAGGTGCAGGGACCCAAGGACTTGGACCATCTTCTACTGCTTTCCCAGGAGCATTAGCAGGGAGCTGGATCAAAAGTGGAGCAGCCGAGACTCGAACTGGTGCCCATATGGGATGCTGGCACTGCAGATGGCGACTTTACCCGCTATGCCACAGCCACAGTGCCGGCCCCACTCTTCACTTCTGTAGTGAATCCCTGCAACACCCCTGTGGAGAGACATGCTCCCAAAGGCCTCGTTTCACACATCCAGACGTCTTGGCACCTTGAGGTTTTAAATCACAATCTTTCCCCCCAGAGCTAGCAGAAGAGGGAGCTGAGCCCCTAAGGAGAATCAGGCTGTCTCGAGGAGATCCCTGCTACCTCCACAAGCTCCAAGTCAATCAACAAACAGTATGTGAAACCCTCCACTCAAGGGGCACCCTCATAGCATGCCTTAAAAACCCAGGGCACCTCCTCAAAGCCAGTGTCCCATTCAGACACTCTACCTGGTCTCCACTTGGAACAGATGCTTTTCTGTCAACTAAAATTTGTGCCTCTTCGCAAATTGTTTCCAAACTTTTTATTTCTATATGAGCTGGGGGAAAAGAAGCAATGAAACTCCCTCCTGCAGCCGCCCTCCCCTACGTGACCAGTGGCACTGGGCGCACTAGCAGGAAGCTGGATGGGAAGTGGAGCAGCCCGACTGGAACCAGCAGCGGCTTACACCATGACACCATGACACCTGTCCCTCCACCTTTTTCTTGTGAGCCTTCAACCACGTTCTCCCACCCTTTGGTTTTCTCCATTGAGCATTTCCTGGTCTTCCCCTTACCACTCGATTACACGCTATTAACTTTACGATTACATGGCTCGTATTTTGAAAAGTTGCTTGAACTCCTCCCTGGGGGCACATGTGTGAGAGAGAGTCTTCCCTCTGCTGATTCATTCCCCAGATGGCCCGCTCATATCCTACCTATGACTCTCAGGGTGCCGCTAACGAAAGCCTACAGTGTTGTAAGCGCTGACCTAGGAATGCACCTGCGAAAGCAACACAAGGAAGAAAATGAGCACATCCATCGCCCCCAAGACTCTGTTCCATGGGGGTCTCTTACCATCCCCTCTTCACCTACCCTGCCCCAAACAGCCACTGACCTGCTCTCTGGTATGCTGGGTCTTGGCAGTATTTTGCATTTCCTAGAATTTCCCATAAATGAGATTTCACACAGTGTGTTCTCTTTCCTGTCTGACTCCTTGCGCTCGGCAGAGCTGATCTGAGATTCGTTCTCATGGTTGCGTCTGTCACCAGTTAATTATTTTTAACGTGACTTTTGAAGAGCAGCAGATTATATTTTGAGGAAGGTCGTTTGATGAATGTGTTCTTTTATAGCTAGTGCTTTGGGGATCCCAGCGAGTGATTCTTGGAGTAACCCGCGTTCACAATGGATGTCTTCAATGTTTTTCTTTGTCAGCACAAAATCGACCAGAATAGAATTTAGGTTAAAGCGAGATTTCTTCCAGAAAACAGTTTGCAGACTGGGCAGGCATGGTCTTGGGTACACAAAGAAGATGCCTTCAGGATGAGCAGGGGAGGGGTCTTGGAGAACAAGTGCTCACCCGCTCAGCTTCCCACTGGGGTCTGCTATGCAGATCGGGGATGCAAGCTTGCAAGGCAACGTGCTCAGTCCTGATTGGTTGATTTTTTAAAAAAACAGACCATGGGTGCCCTCTCATTGGTCAGATCTGGGTGTGGAATGGGCTGTTCGGGAGGCTGACCGCCTTGGCAGGTGAAACAGGCATGTGCCTGGACAAGGGCCACCAAGTGTTTCTTCCAGGAACACAGAGCGTAACAGATGACATTTGTAGCTGCTACTCAGCAGATGGCTGTTTGGCTCCTATTTGAATTTGAGTCCCAATTAGCGACTCCAGAGCCATCTTGAAATTTCAGCTTCTCCCCGGGGCTTGCATCTGTAAGCAGTTTGACAGTATGGAGTTTGGCATTTGGTTATCTGATCCGTTTTGAGTCCATTTTTCTATACGGTGTGAGGTACATCTAGAAGTGTACCTACTTGTGTCACCATTTGTTTAAAAGCCTATCATTTCTCCCCTGAATTGTCTTTTCTTTTCTTTTTAAGATGTATTTATTTGAAAGGAAGAATTACAGGCAGGCAGAGGCAGAGAGAGAGAGAGAGAGAGAGAGAGAGGTCTTCCCTCTGCTGATTCATTCCCCAGATGGCCGCAATGGCCAGAGCTGCCCCAATCTGAAGCCAGGAGCCAGGAGCCTGTTCCTGGTCTCCCATGTAAGTGCAGGGGCCCAAGGACTTGGGCCATCTTCTGCTGCTTTCCTAGGCCATAGCAGAGAGCTGGATTGGAAGTAGAGCAGGCAGGACTTGAACCAGTGCCCACCTGGGATGCCAGCACTGCAGGCAGCGGCTTTACCCACTACACCACAGTGCTGACTCCTGAATTGTCTTTTTGAAATGGATGTCAATTTATTTATTTTTATCTACTTGAATGGCAGAAGGAGTGAGCAAGTGAGCGAGCGAGCGAGTGAGAGAGAGAGAGAGAGAAACATATCCCATTTACTGGTTCACTCCCCAAATGCTCACAACCACCAGCACTGGGCCAACCTGAAGCCAGGAGCCCAGAACTCCATCCAGATCTCCTACAGGGAGGCAGCAGAGGCCCAAGCACTTGGGCCATCATCCACTGCTTCCCAGATACATTAGCAAGGAGCTGGATCAGAAGCAGAGTAGCTGGGACTCCAACAGGCATTCCAGTATGGGATACAAACATCTGAAGTGGCAGTTTAACCTACTGTGCCACAATGCAGCCCTCCTCCAACACACACACACACACACACACACACACAGTTACCTTTGTTAAAAACCAGGTGCCCAAGGCCAGCACTGTGACATAGCAGGTGAGGAGGCCAGCCTGCAGTGCCATTATCCCATATGGGCGCCAGTTCGAGTCCTGGAGGTTCCACTCCCAATCCAGCTCCCTGCTAATGGCCTGGGAAAGCAGTAGAAGATGGCCCAAGTCCTTGGGTGCCTGCACCACCTGGGAGACCTAAATGAAGCTCCTGGCTCCTGGCTTTAGCTCGGCCCAGCTCTGGATGTTGTCACCATCTGGGGTGTGAATCAGCAGATGGAAGATCTCTCTCTCTCTCTCTCTCTCCCCCCCCCTCTCTCTCTCCCCCTCTGACTTTCAAATGAATAAATAAATCTTAAACAAAGAGGTGCCCATATATGTGCAAGCAAACTTCAGTGCTTCATATTTTGATCCACCGATTTATTTTCCTGTTTTGAAATCAATCCCACACTGTCTTGATTATGGTAACTTGAAATGAAGTAATGTTAATACTCTAGTTTTGGTATCCTTTTTTTTTTTCATGGCTATTTTTGGAAATTTGCATTTCCATATGAATTTTAGAATCAGTTTGTCAAGACAGAAAAAGCTCACAGGAATTCCTCTTATTCCACACTGAATGCATAGACTAATTTGGGAAGGGCTGACGTATTATTTTTTATGTTTCAAAAGCAATAAGGAGAGAGAGAGAGAGAGAAAATCTTCTATTCACAGGTTCACTACCCAAATGGCCACTACAGCCAGGTCTGGGCCAGGCTGAATTTAGGCAAGAGGAACTCCTTCCTGGTCCCCCAGGTGGGTGGCAAGGGCCCAATGACTTGGGCCATCTTCCACTGCCTTCCCAAGCAAATTAGCAGGGAGCTGCATCGGAAGTGGAGAAACCAGGACTCGAACTGGTGTTCTGATGTGGGATACCCTTTGCCTGTGGCGCCAGCATCCCATATGGGCACCCATTTGAGTCCCAGCTGCTCCACTTCCCATCCAGCTCTCTGCTGTGGCCTGGGAAAGTAGTAGAAGATGACCCAAGTCCTTGGGCCCCTGCACCTGCATGGGAGACCCGGAAGAAGCTCCTGGCCCCTGGCTTTGGATCAACACAGCTCTAGCCATTGCGGCCAATTAGAGAGTAAACCAGTGAATGGAAGACCTTTCTCTCTCTCTCTGCCTCTCCTTCTCTCTGTGTAACTCTCACTTTCAAATAACAAATAAATCTTAAAAAAAGAAAAATAAATGTTGGCACAGGCAGGCCTCCATCCCTCTCTGGCACCCTTGGTCCCTGGCCCCGTGGCAGCTGTCTGAGGCTGTACACTGATGCCCGTGACTCTCTCAGGCTGGCCTGGCACACTGATTGCAGCTCTCCTTTGGTGGGTGTCTCATGTTAGTGGGATCCTACCTTTTGGGGTTCTCCATCATGGGCTTCATGGGCCCCATGGAGGGGCTCCAACCTGTGAGATCCTGGAATCTTTTTTTAAGATTTATTTATTTATTTGAAAGTCAGAGTTACACAGAGAGAGAGAGAGAGAGAGAGAAAGTCTTCCATCCACTGGTTCACTCCCCAAGTGGCCGCAATGGCTGTAGCTGTGCTGATCCAAAGCCAGGAGCCAGGAGCTTCTTCCAGGTCTCCCATGCAGGTGCAGGGGCCCAAGGACTTGGGTCATCTTCCACTGCTTTCCCAGGCCATAGCAGAGAGCTGGATTGGAAGTGGAGCAGCCAGGACTCAAACTGGTGCCTATATGGGATGCTAGCACTGCAGGCGGCGGCTTTACCCGCTACTCCATGGCCCTGGCCCCAATCCTTGAGTCTTCCTCTCTCCACATCACAGACCAAGAGGCATGAGAAGACAGATTGCTTCAGGACACGGCACTGCCACCCCCAGGATGATCCCAGGGAGCCTGCCACAAACCACCTTGGGGTTCATTTTCCTGTGTTCACCCAGGAACTCAAGCTTGGGTTCCCACAGGCAGCAGCAGGGACAGAAGTACTTGATCCGTTCCTTGCTGTCCCCCTGGGTGCTCATTAGCAGGAAAGCTGAAACAAGCAGGGCCAGGCATTTCAACATGGGATGTAGGGTCCCGAGTGCCATCTTTTTTTTTTTTTTTTTTTTTGACAGGCAGAGTGGACAGTGAGAGAGAGACAGAGAGAAAGGTCTTCTTTTGCCGTTGGTTCACCCTCCAATGGCCGCTGCGGCCGGCGCGCTGCGGCCGGCGCACCGCGCTGATCCGATGGCAGGAGCCAGGTGCTTCTCCTGGTCTCCCATGCGGGTGCAGGGGCCAAGCACTTAGGCCATCCTCCACTGCACTCCCGGGCCACAGCAGAGAGCTGGCCTGGAAGAGGGGCAACCAGGACAGAATCCGGCGCCCCCACCGGGACTAGAACCCGGTGTGCCGGCGCCACAAGGTGGAGGATTAGCCTCGTGAGCCGCGGCGCCGGCCCCAAGTGCCATCTTAGCCACCGTGCCAAACACCCACCCCTTTGTCATGCCATTTGTCCGTGTACTCTTTGGAATACCCTCATAGATTCTGCGGAACTCACTCTCTGGCAGAAAGCATGGTGTAGCTAATTCAAACACACCTTGGCAAATTGCCCTCTACAGTGACTCCGGCAGCATCTATGTGTTCACATCTCAGAAACACTTGCACAACCCAGCTTTCTAAGTTTTCCAGTCTGATGAGAATGAAATATTGTGATTTTGAACAGATCACCACGTGGTCCTTGACCTTTTTACTGGTGTGATGTGAGTTTCCTACTTTTGTCCTTGCCTTTCTTTCTCCTTCCTCGGGTTTCCTTTTCATCTAATGTCCCCCTTTGCATTTTTCACATGGGACTCAGTTCAAATGCCACCACCTCTCTGAAGACTTCCCTGTTTTCCTAAACAGATTGAAGAGCTCCCTCCTCTGAAGTTGATGGCACTTTGCATATCCCCACATTTATATATATATATATATATATATATATCATAATACATGTCATCATTCATTTGTTTTCCTGTCTCTCTTCTTAGAACATGAGAGACAGATAATAATATTATTTCTATATCAAAAGACAGAGGACACAGACTGTCACAGAGCCAGATCTCAATTACTTAAAAAAAAGAATAAAAGGCGGGGGGAGAGGGAAGAAATGTGTCCATATAACCTGTGGACTGAAAATGCTCCTGGCATGAATTAATCTATAAAATCAGAGAGACCGCCTCACCGAAATGTAGATGCCAAAAACATGGGACATGTCAGAAACATTCAACATTTGTGTTTATGAGACGGTGCTTTGCCTAATTCTAATGTGCACATCTGGTTCTTAGAATCTACATCGAACTGAACTGTGTAGACTCTGATCTACAGGCAGGTGGAGTCACGGCGCTGGTTGAAATTCAGCCAAAAAGTATCAGGCTGGATGGAGATGATTGGAAGGACAGATCTGCAGATTCAGCGTCTCCAGGTGACTGCCAAGTACACTCACGTCACTTTGCAAAGCCACCTTTCCGGTTAGAGATGTCAACGTGGCAGGCTGCACTTGCAACTCCGGAGTCCTTGAAAACCACACACACACACATGCACACACACATGCACACACGCACTAAGGTTTAAATGTCACAGGTAGACAAGGCAAGCTCATCTCTGCTGGCATCATCTCTGCATGGCATCCCATGTTTCTATCCCCTGTGCCCAGGGAATGGAGTCAGAGTTAGCCTTTAAGGTGCATAATGAAAAATGAAAACTGGCCTTGGGGTTCCTAGGAGGGACATTTCTGTGAGGATTGCTACGGACAAGCCCGACAAAAGGGATTGAAATTCATTTTCCTCTGTTTCTCAGCCCTGGCATGGTTAGAACTTTGGATTCTCAAACTGGCCCAAGTCTTCCCAGAGGAAGTTCTGAGAACTGGCTATAACACATGCAACTAAAGAGAAATGGAGGAGGCTTTGAAAATCCTTTCAGACCGAGAGAGAGCCCAGCACCACGCAAGGGCTCTGAGGGGTGACGGCTTGGCTCTGCCGAAGAATAATCGAAGGACCTAATGGCTGTTGTGCTGTAGAGACAGGTGTCACCCAGACCCTGCAGGGAGGTGACGCCATCTGGAGAATGTAGCTGCTGAGCCTCCCACCAATGGGAAGCCATTGCACAACTCAAGAAGGGGAGGGGCTTAGTCCTCATTGTGCCTTTTCAAATGTATTCTGGCTGCAGTGTAGAGAAGGGGGGATTGGGGCTGGAGGAGATTCCCACGGACCACAGAGGGGCCCCTGTAATGGTTGCAGGTGAGGGATGACCAAGGCCTCCATTAGGGTGGAGGCAAGGGGAGTGGACATAGCAGACATCCTTCAACATCCTGTAGAGCAGGGAAGTGGGGGATAACTTCAGGGGAAAATAGAGGGCAGGGGTGAAGGGAAACGCACAGTGCAGAAGATAAGAGCAAGTCTTTAGCCCTCTGTCTGCAAATCCATGAGCTGAGAAGTAAATGGAAAAGAGCAAGACTCAAGATTGAAGAGAGATGGACAAGGGCAGGATGCTGCCTGGGATGTTGGGTCCCACACCTGAGTCCCAGATACTCCACTTCTGATCTAGCTGCTTACTAATGTGCACCCTGGGAGGCAGCAGACGACGCCTTCCAGAAAGTGGGTCCCTAGCACCCACACAGGAGATCCACGTGGCTTCTGGCTTTAGCCTGGCTGGGTCCTGGCTTTCTTGGGCATTTGGGAAGTGAATCAGTGAGTTACCTCTGCCTGTGTATCATAAAATAAAAATAAATGAATAAAATATTTTGAAAAAGAAAGATAGGCAGATCCTCTGAACAACACATGCTCATCATTTTCTTGTGGTTGCAACATGTCGCTCTCAATGCTGCTGTCATGGAGACTGGTGGGTAGCAGATTTTACCTGAGGACAGCAGTGGGAGGGGACTAGCAGGAGAGAGCCATGGGTAGGAAAACAGATCTGGTTGGGGGATGCAGCTGTCTGTCAACAACCCTCATCAGTTAAGTAGTAGAATTTCATTCCAAGTCAACTCAACAGTTGAGTAGTAGAATTTCATTCCAAGTCAACAAATATCTATTCCCCAGGCCACAGAAAATAAAGCACTGCTCTCCCAAGGAGAGAAAGAGCATCAGAGAGGAGCTGTGGTGCCCAGAAAATTCCAGGAGCACTATTCTTCCATTTTCTCAGGCTCAGGTGCCTCAATATATACAATTAAAATGCAAAGGGGTATTTTTTTTTGTTCCTTCCAAAGTGACCATACAAATTACCACCACCACCACCATCATCATTTTGAATCATGTCAAAAAAATTCATCACAATTCTATTCTTTGAAAGCTACCAAAAACAGGGGCTGGTGCTGTGGTGTTGTAGTTTAAGCCTCCACCTATGGCACCGGCATCCTGTGTGCATACTGGTTGGTGTCCTGGCAGCTCCCTGCTGATGGCCTGAGGAAGCAGTAGAAGATGGCCCATGTGCTTGGGCCCCTGCACCTGCGTGGGAGACCTAGAAGAAGCTCCTGGCTCCTGGCTTCGGATTGGCCCAACTCCAGCTGTTGTGACCATTTGGGGAGTGAACCAATGGGTAGAAGACCTCTCTCTTTCTGTATCCCCCTCTCTATCTCTCTAACTCTGCCTCTCAAATAAACAAATAAATCTTTTTTAAATATAAAGTTAGCAAATATATATATAAATTCATTTAGTGCTTAAACATTTCTGGTATCCATTCAGTCTTCCTAATGATACAGTCAGGAATGACATTTTGCAACGCAGAGCACTGATGCTCAGAGGGGCTTACATCACGGGGCTCAGTGTCACTTAAGAAGTTTAACAGAGCCAAGGTTTACACCCAGGTCTCCTAAATGGAGCAAGCCTAATAGTTGGCTCTCTTTTGGAGCCCTTGGGTGTTGTGATAATGGCACCAGGGTTAGGCTGGGTTCTGAGCAGAAGGCAGGGCTGGGTAACTTCATTGAGTGCTTGGTGTTCATGGTTCTTGGCATTTACCCTCTGGTACTGCCAGAGACAATGGAAACTCTCCTTTTATAGGAACTGAAATGAAGCCTTTCCTCCCCTCCTCCCCATGTACCTAACACTCACACTGGGAGGAAGATGCGAGCCATTTTTCTCACTGTGTCTTTGCACAGGAAAAGCGTTCTCAGAGGTGGTAATATATTCCATCTAACTGGCACTCTAATGAACCCTGTAGGGGCGCATGTATGCCAGTCTCAGCTCAATAGCTTCCCCTCCTGGGGTCATCCGGTGCCTTAGAATTCCAGACACTCCTGGAGTCCCAGATGAGCCCAGGCTGCCTCCCAGAGCTGGGGCTGAATTTCTGGGATGAGCACTCATTTGCCATGCAGACAAGGAGGACTTGCAAGCTCCTGCGGTTATTTCGGTGTGATTCTGACAGAATTGAATAAATAGCTTCACGAATGTTTGCTCCAGGCAGTGGCTCCTTGAAAAAAAAAAATCAGTGCTCTAACCCTTCTTCCCCTTAAGAAGCTGGATCAGAAGTGGAGTAGCAGCCGGCGCCGTGGCTCACTAAGCTAATCCTCCGCCTTGCGGCGCTGGCACACAGGGTTCTAGTCCTGGTCGGGGTGCCGAATTCTGTCCTGGTTGCCCCTCTTCCAGGCCAGCTCTCTGCTGTGGCCAGGGAATGCAGTGGAGGATGGCCCAAGCGCTTGGGCCCTGCACCCCATGGGAGACCAGGAGAAGCACCTGGCTCCTGCCATCGTATCAGCGCAGTGCACGCAGGCTGCGGCGGCCAATGGAGGGTGAACCAACGGCAAAGGAAGACCTTTCTCTCTGTCTCTCTCTCTCACTGTCCACTCTGACTGTCAAAAAATAAGAAAGAAAGAAAAAAGAAGTGGAGTAGCTGGGACTCAGATGTGGGATCCAGCATCCCAGGCAGCTGCATCCTCCAATCAGATTTGTCTTCCTATCCATGCTCTAACCCTTAGTCTCTGCATACATAGCCCTTGGACCAATGGGGCATGCTTGATAATGGTGTAGGTTCCTGAGCTGCTGGGACCTCTCGGGGCCTCAGGACCCCCAAACCCCACCTTGCTTCCTTTCCTAACTGCCCTCCCCAAGCTTTGGTTGGGTTCAGCCACAGGAGGAGTAAGTGGGAAACTTGAGGCAGGAAACTGGGAGAAGCCAGAGTACAGTTCTAGCTCCACCTTGCAACAAGAATCCATTCAGTAAGGCAAACCTCCATGACCTAATCACCTCCTAAAATCCTCACCTCCCAACACAGCTGCATTTGGGGGTCAACTTTCTACCATATGAACTTTGGGGAATATTTTCAAAACTTGACAGGGCTTTTTGTAGCTCATGTGAAATTTTTAAAATTTAATTTTTTTTCATTTTATTTGAAAGATAGGGAGACAGCGAGAGAGAGAGAGAGAGAGAGAGAGAGATCTTTCATCCACTTGGATGGCTCACTCCTCCAAATGTCTTCAATACCTAGAATTGGACCTAGTGAATATCAGGAATTCCATGTATCTTCCATGTGGGTGGCAGAGACATAAATTCTTGAGCCATCATCTGCTCTCCAGTGTGCACATTTGCAGGGAGCTATTTGGGAAGTGGAGGAGCCAGAACTCAAGCCAGGCACTGAATGTCCCAAGTGGAGACTTCCCTGCTGTGCCAAAGGGCTGCCTCTTAACGCAAGACTCTGAGCACCACTTTCTCACCTTCTGCAGCCCTACTGTGTATCAGCTGACATGCACAGTGCTGGAAATACAGACATTAATCTGCCTCTATTGCTTTACAAGCATCTCGCAGTGGAGATGGGAGAAGGAAAGCAACAGACACATAATTAAAATGAGGACAGAGCTCACTATGCCTGAGTCAGTAACTTAGAGGAAGAAGAGGGCGGCTGCAGTGAAGGGAGTCGTGTGTGGGCCAGGCCTGGCCCTTGCCTGATATTTAGCCAATGACTGAATGTGTGAGCGTGTGAGTGCCCACTAGGGTTGATGTTGGTCAAGGAGAAGAATGGGGCTCAGCAAAGCGCACAGAGAAATCGGAATGTTCAAGGGCACCTGGAAAGAATGTGTATACTCTATCACAAGGCACAGAATATGCTTTGCAATCATTTCTTATCCCAGCTATTTCTGGATTGGAACTTGCAGTCCTGGAACTTCGAAGTGGATAGTGTGACAGCTGTGGACTGAGGGTGCCCAGGTCGCAGGCACTGGAAGGCCTCCCTGGGCCCAAGATGAGGGAGGTTTCTGGGTGTGTCAATGATGCAGTCAGAGCTTAGGGCTGGTGAGGTCGGAGCTGTGGGTTCCTTCACCAGTGTGCCCATTGCCTGAGCACTGCATGAACCCCAAGTGGCAGCACTCATCCCCCTGCCCCAGTCATCCAGCAAGTTTGCCCACATGAAGAGCAGTAAGGATCAAGTGGGCAAGGCCTTTGTCAATGCCAAGGAACGTAACAGAGAAAAGATATCCTACTATGGGCAGCCCTTCACTATTCAGAGGTAAGACGTTTCATTTAATCCCATGTGTACCTACTCATCCATCAGATTCATTCATTCAGCTAGCATTTATGGAGCAGGTACTCAATGCTGATCACTGTCTTAGGTCCTGAATGCAAACTAATTCAGGTCTCTGCCCCAGCATGGACTCCAGCCACAGCGGCGAAGCCTGGAGTGGAAACAGAGTGGGCTAAAAGCTGCAGGGTGTGCCAGGGCTGAGCTCACAGGCTCTGCCCAGGGTATGAGGGCTGGGGAAAAAGCACAGAGGTGCTATACTAGGTAAAAAGTTCACTCTTGTCACATCTGCTGTTAAGAGTGAAACTCCTGGGGGATGGCATTGTGGCACAGCAGGTTAAGCCACTGCCTGCAGCACCAGCATCCTATATGGGCACCAGCCCAAGTCCCTGCTGCTCCACTTCTGATCCAGCTCCCTGTTAATGTGCCTGGGAAGGCAGCAGAGATGTTCTGAGTGCTTGGATTCCTGCATCCATGTGGGAGACCCAGATGGAGTTTATGGCACCCTGGCTTTGACATGGCCTAGAACCAGAGGATGGAAAATTCTCTCCCTCTCCCTCTCCCTCTCCCTCTCCCTCTCCCTCTCCCTCTCCCTCTCCCTCTCCCTCTCCCTCTCCCTCTCCCTCTCCTTCTCCCTCTCCCTCTGTGTGTGTGTGTAACTCTTTCATATAAGTAAACAAATCTTTTTTTTATTTTTATTTTTGACAGGCAGAGTGGACAGTGAGAGAGAGAGAGAGACAGAGAGAAAGATCTTCCTTTGCTGTTGGTTCACCCTCCAATGGCCACCGCGGCCGGCGCATCACGCTGATCCGAAGCCAGGAGCCAGGTGCTTCTCCTGGTCTCCCATGGGGTGCAGGGCCCAAGCACTTGGGCCATCCTCCACTGCACTCCCTGGCCACAGAAGAGAGCTGGCCTGGAAGAGGGGCAACCGGGACAGAATCCGGCACCCTGACCGGGACTAGAACCCGGTGTGCCGGCGCCGCAAGGTGGAGGATTAGCCTAGTGAGCCGTGGCGCCGGCCAGTAAACAAATCTTTAAAAAAGAAAAATCATAAAGAATGAAACTCCTATTTGTGTGTATTTTATGCTAACAAGAAATGAAATGACAAAATCATTACCTAGGTTTTAGTCTATATTTTTGAAATCAACCCTGAGCCATGCTAGCCCTTCATATGCATCAGGAGATCTAAGAGACATTTAAATATATATGGAGTTCACTTGGGGATGCTGAAGGAAGAGATAGAAGGTTAATTTTGAAAACAGGCAGTAGGAGAATTTGACATTTAACGAATATGGTAAAGTCGTATGCATTGTACGTGTATGCTTTTGTTCTAAGATATAGCACATTTTTTTTCCAGCAGAAGCCTAGGGGATCAGAAATAAGAAGTGGATTTTAAAATAAAGGTTATTGAAAATGGTAAGACCCAGGAGACATTTTACAAGGATTTCCAAAGCCAAGAGATTGTCAGCTGGGGCTATGGGGTCTGTGTTGAATTTCCAGGGCCAAGCTTACTTAATTTTTCTCCAAGAAAAACTGGGAATTACCTTTTTTTCTCCCCTTGTATTTCCTAAGCTAAAGTGGTTGCAGTCAGCAGTGAGGTCTCGTTTGCCCATCAAGCCCTCACAGCCAGCTTTGAACATGTGGGAGACAGATGGAAGCCATGGCTCCGTGTACAGTGCTGGTAGAGTGCCAGGAACCCAGGCATCCAGTTTCTCACCCACTAAAAGGTGATTTGAGCTCACTCATTCAAATGTCTTAAAACACGCCCCAAACTAAAAATCACCAGCTTGCTCCCCCAGCGGGTTCTAGATCTTGACTTCCTTAGCTCTTAGAATTGTCCACTTGCAAAGTCTACTCGTCATGGGTTCCATGCAGCTTCATCATCCATGACCAAGCAAGTCCTGGCAAAGTCCTCTCTCCACTCCTCCCAGACACCCACTCGCTCTTGCATGGACACTTCCTGCACCTTCTCACGGCTCACTCTGGCTTTAGTCTTTGTCTTCCAAGAAGTGTTCCACAAGGCTTCATCACAGTGGGCCCTCGCTAACATCCCTGACCTTGAACACTGCGTGTGTTTCCCTTTGTGTACAATGAACAGTCAGAGATCCTGAATGTAACGTGGAAGACTTTCTCAAGCTGGTAGCAGAACCAAGTCCTTTATTCTGGTCTGCACCTGCTCCTACACCTCTGGCTGTTGACACGCCTGGTCCTTGTGCTAAGATTTCCTGGAATGCACATGCTGCATGCCTGAACTTCAGGTATCCAGAGCCACAGAGGGAAACAGGCACTCACTCTCAAGGCCTTGCATGTGTCTGAAAGCTAGTGCCTCCTTACTTGGGTAACCTAGGCCCTGAGATGGCTCACCTGACTCCCAACCCCCATGTCCCTTCCTTGTGCTTCAATCCACGTTAATGCTGGCTCCTTGGGACCCTGCTTCTACCATCTGAGACAGAGACAGTAATGTCCTGTTCTCCCGCTGTCTTTGCTATGGGAAGCAAAAAAAAAAAAAATCTTCACATTGATTTCTTTTTTTTTAATTTTTTATTTTTATTATTTTTTTTGACAGGCAGAGTGGACAGTGAGAGAGAGAGACAGAGAGAAAGGTCTTCCTTTGCCGTTGGTTCACCCTCCAATGCCCGTCGCGGCCAACGCGCTGTGGCTGGTGCACGGCGCTGATCTGAAGCCAGGAGCCAGGTACTTATCCTGGTCTCCCATGCGGGTGCAGGAACCAAGCACTTGGGCCATCCTCCACTGCACTCCCTGGCCACAGCAGAGAGCTGGCCTGGAAGAGGGGCAACTGGGACAGAATCCGTCGCCCTGACCAGGACTAGAACCCGGTGTGCTGGCGCTGCAAGGCGGAGGATTAGCCTAGTGAGCCGCGGCGCCGACTTTTTTATTTTATTTTATTTTGTTTTGTTTTGTTTTGTTTTGTTTTGTTTTGTTTTTACACATTGATTTCTATCACCCTTGGTGCACAGCCGAGTTCCAACACATGTTCAAGTCCACTCAGCAGATTTTATTGAGAGTTTCTCATGGTTTATGGAGACATTGTGCTTTTACTGGAAAACCTCGAAGGTCAGTTGCTTGACCAGAGTGCAGATCACAGCCGGTCATTGTCTAACATCCACATTGGTGTACACTTATTCATTGATTGGCATTATACTTATTTTCTGTATTGTATCTGTAATCGTAAATGGTTGCAGAAACCATTCATGTGTGTTTCTTTCACACATGGGGGACCCTAAAACACAGAGAAGCCAAAAACACATTAAGATGGGGCCGGCACTGTGGCACAGTAAGTTAATCCTCCACCTGCAACGCCAGCATCCCATACGGGTGCTGGTTCTAGTCCCAGCTGCTCCTCTTTCAATCCGCTCTCTGCTGTGGCCTGGGAAAGCAGTAGAAGATGGCCTAAGTTCTTGGGCTCCTGCACCCATGTGGTAGACCCAGAAGAAGCTCCTCGCTCCTGGTTCCGGATTGACACAGCTCCAGCCGTTACAGCCATTTGGGGAGTAGACAGCGGATGGAAGACCTTTCTCTCTATCTTCCCCTCTCATTGTCTGTAACTCTGCCTCTCAAATAAATAAATAATATCTTTAAAAAAAAAAGAGGAATAAGGAGATATGAGAAAATCAACTATTTGGGAGGCAATATATGAAGATTAGGGGGTAATTTCCCTTGTTCATCACAGAAATTATTCATCTTGTCGAATTCTCCAAAATGTCAATGACAAGCAAATAGCGATCTAGTGGAAATCCACCCTGCTTTAATTTCCTTGCACTGTGGTCAGTGTTTCTATGATAGGAGGCAGGAGGTGGTAAGCATTCTTATACGTAGAGCCACAGTGATGAGCATCTCATAAATAGTCCTGGAAAAGACAAAGACTCCTCTAAGGAGAATACCCCAAGGAATAACTATTGGTGGAGAGCATACCCCCTCCCCCGCTGGGGCCTCCTTCTGTATCAACAGGACACCAGGGGCCCAGGGTCTTCACGAGCAGTATCCATCCATCGTAATGGGCTGAAGCCAATTCTCCCTATCATCCCCCATAAATGTGTCTCCAAGGAGGGATTAGAAATCAGGCATAAATATACTCAATGGCCATATCCCATTTCAATTAATATTATCTATTATTTGGAAAAAATAATTTGTTTGCTACTTGTGTTGCTTATTCTTTCTTTTGGCTGCAAATGACAGAAATCATGAAAAGGGAAATTTTCTTGGCTTGAATACCTGAGAAGATAGTGTATGCATGGCTTCGGGCGTACTAGGATCCGATGGCCCAAATGATGACATCTGAAACATGTTTTATTTCAGCTCTGCTTTTTCTGTGTTGTCTTCGCTGTTACAGAGGCAAGGTCACCTGCAGATCCAAAATTGCATTTTATCAGCTTAGAAACATGTGAGAAAATTGGATTTTTCTTCTGCTTTGTGCCAAAGCTCCATCAAAATTTTCGGCTGCAGCTCACATGGATCATACATCTGTTTCTCAATCGGTTGCTCTAACTAGGGAGAGGCTGCTAAAATTACCCAGGTGTGGGTTACACACCCAGTTTTGGAGGCAGGAGTGGGATTCCATCCACCTGTAAGCTGTGTGCATTGAGAAGAGTGTAATAGTCCCTCACATGGTGCCCAGTAATGTCAAAAATATTTGTTAATCCCATTGGACCCTTTCTTTCAATAGCTTGTTCATTTACTTACTTATTCTTTCATCCTTTCTTAACAGTCTGGCAATCTTTGATTTTTAGTCCAGGTACTTTATGTCCATTGAATATACTTACTGAAGCATGGTTACATTAAGGACTCCTGCTTTGCTGTTTGCTTTGTGCCTACCCCACCTCCCCTGTTGCTGTGGATTTGTTCTGAGAGGAGGAGCGTGGTGGGGGCAAGAGGTACGGAGTCACCACACAGACCCCAGGAGTCAGGTGAAAGTGGGCCAGAGGCAAGCAGCCTGCAGAATTTTTTATTTCAGTTGATACAACAGCTTATATAGCAAGGCAGCCAATCCAGTCGAGGGGTGGTCTATGCCCTAACCAATCACAGCCTGTTGCCAGGCAGTCTCCATTTGCCATGTGGTTTCCAAAGCCATCCAATCACAGCCTGTTGCCAGGTAGGCTCCGTTGCCAGGTGGGTTTCAAAGCTATTCCTAAGTAACTGACCCTTGCTTGCCAGCGGCCATCTTGGCATGGCCTTCTCATTCTACCACACTCCCCCACTATTCCTCTTTCTTGACTTCCGTTGAATTAATCAGATATTTTTAATACCTATTTTAATTATTTAAATTGACTTTAAAATTTTTTTTAAACTATTTGAAAACTAGAGTTGGAGACAGGAGGTGAGACAGTAAGAGAAATATCTTCTATCCATTGCTTCACTCACCAAATGGCTGAAATGGATAGCGTTGAGCCAGGCCAAAGACAGGAGCCTGGAACTCCTTCCAGGTCTCTCCCATGGGTGACATGGGCCCAGGTACCTAGGCCATCTTCTGTTGCTTTCTTAGGTGCATTATCAGGGAGCTGGATTGGAAGTGGAACAGCCAGGACTCTAGCCAGCACTTATATGAGATCATGGCTTCACGGGTGGTGGTTTAAACCATGGAGCTATGATGCCAACCCATTGATTGAGTTTTTTTTTTTTTTTTTGACAGGCAGAGTGGACAGTGAGAGAGAGAGACAGAGAGAAAGATCTTCCTTTTGCCATTGGTTCAACCCTCCAATGGCCGCCGCAGCCGGTGCGCTGCAGCCGGCACACCGTGCTGATCCGATGGCAGGAGCCAGGTACTTATCCTGGTCTCCCATGGGGTGCAGGGCCCAAGCACTTGGGCCATCCTCCACTGCACTCCCTGGCCACAGCAGAGAGCTGGCCTGGAAGAGGGGCAACCGGGACAGAATCCAGCGCCCCGACTGGGACTAGAACCTGGTGTGCCGGCACCACAAGGCAGAGGATTAGCCTAGTGAGCCGCGGCGCTGGCCACCATTGATTGAGTTTTAAAAACACACTTTTTATATGACCATAATATGCTTAAGCTTAGTATTATGCTACTTTATATGAAGCATAGCAATCCTACAATAGTACAGTCTAACTGTGTACTGTGCCCTTGTTTTTGTGTTGGTATTTTCATGTATGTCACGTCTACATACTTCATACATTCACAAAAGTGTTAACATTTTGTTCTAAACATTATATGTCTTTAAAGATACCAAAAAATAGATTACTGACTTCTCTGTTTACCCCTTCATTCTCGTTCATGGTAATATTCTATAAAGTTCTTGTGAACACTGAATTAGTGAATACTGAACAGTTAATCCTAGAGAAATTGTAAGGTTAGATTCCTCTGGGGTTCTAGTTCCAATGTTTTCATCAAGCAATCAACACACACATGTTTTAATGTGTATTTTATACTTAAAGTCATCTCATCATTGTTTATTATTGATTGATTCACACTGAACTCCAGGCCAACCATGCTGCAAGGGAGACCACTGAACACATGTTTTCGCCATAAGGAACGTGACAGCCTGTTTGATTTAGGAACACCAGATAGCATTTTAACATCACATTTAGGGCCATTTTGAACAGTGAAATCACCAAAATTATTTTTTAAATGAAAAACATTTATTTTATACTCAATATAAATAGAACACAAGATCGCTTATTTACAGTGTGAAAACCAAAATGAGAAAGCAAAATGTTTTGTTATTCAGTCCCAAGTTGGAATCAGGCAACTCCAATATTTTGTCATAATGTGTACGCCTGCAAAAAAAAAAAAAAAAAAAAAGCAAAACACAGCACAATCACCATGAGTATTTGGGGTTACAAATTAAGTCTAAGGAGTAGATTAATTCTCAAGTATGGAATCCATGAGTAACGAGGATCTGCCATTTTTGGTACTCTGCATTCTTTCCTGTAGATCTGAGTTTCTAGATGGTTTCATTTATGTTCAGTGTGAAGAAATTTGTTTAGAATTTTCCTTTTAATTCAGGTCTCTGGCAATGCATCCTCTCAAATTTTGTTTACCTGGAATGTCTTTCTTTTGCTTTCAAATTTGGGTGCATATGATAGTTTTGTTAGATAAAGAATCTGGATAGACAGTTCCATCGTCTTTCCAACCATCACTGCTAGAAAGGAAAATTAGTCATAAATAGTATCATTTTCCCTTGTGCATAATGTCACTCCTCTCTGGCTGATTTCTAGGCATTTTCTTTATGTTTTTCTTCCAATAGTATAGTTTTATTTATATTCAACTTGCTAGAAGTTCTCTGAGTTTCTCAGATGTGTAAGTTAATTTTTCTCCCAAATTGTGGGAAATCAACAATTTCATCTTCAACACTTTTTCTGGCCATTTCTCTCTTCTGTCTTCTTGAACTCCACTTATCCACATGTCAGAGTATTTGATGTTATCCCACATATTTTTGAGAACTCGCTTGATTTGCCTCCAATCTTTTGCTTGCTTTCAAGTTCTTTCTTTCACTGATCTGCTGATAAACCCATCTAGTGAAAATGTTCATGTCAAACATAGCATGCTTACGTCAGAGCATTTGAATTTGATTTTCTTATAGTTTCTATTCTCTGTAGGTATTCCCCTTCTGGTCACTGGTTATCATCGTCTTTCACTTTACATCTTGGTCATATATTTGATTACTGCTTGAGTATCTTTGTTCTTCACAACATGCAGATTATCTTTGGTCTTCATCTCTTTATTGATCTTTTTCCTTGAGTATGGGTCTAAACTTCACTTTCAGTAAACATTTCCCCTTATGCAATAATTGTTTATTGCATATTCGACACTGTGCATACTATGCTGTAGGAACTTCAGTATATATCATCTTCCTCGCGTGAGTTGATTTTTGCTCTAGTGATTAAATGATTGATTAAATTACCCTATTGTTATGGATGCTGTGTTAGCACTTTTCTACGGCAGGTTTGTTTCTGGTTTTTCTTTTAGCTTTAGGGTGGATCCTAAGTCCTGGGAAACAGTCTTTATATGAAATGCATAGTAGCCTTTCTTGGAAATCAACAGAAAGCTCAAAGTATTTACCAAAATCATATAACGAGATAGAATTCAAACTGCAAACTCTTTTTGCCCAAACAGCTCCCAGCTGTGACTCTGTTCGAATTTTTCAACTTTCTATTTGTTCTTCCCTGCTGGGTATCTTGGCATCTCCTCCCCCTGTATAGGCACAATTCATGTGTCAGTCAAAAATTGGTGGGGAGTTTATATGCCTATTTAGAGACTTCCCTTCCTGTGGCTCCTTCCTTCCCGGTGTCTTCCCCTCCATAAATTGCCTGCTATTTGGAGGCTTCAAATTCTGACACCTCAAACTAATAAGGCTGTGTAATTTTCATTTATTTATTTATTTATTTATTTATTGGCATTCTAATCTATGCATACTGGAAAAGACTTTAGGGAAAAGCTGTGTAAGCATAGATCTCACCCAGTGCCATTTATTTCATTCAGGAGGTGACTCCTTTTTTCCAGTCTCTGTCGGCTTTTGATTGTCCACCTGTACTATGAGAAAGATTGAACACTGCTGTTTGCATGTTCCAGAGTGTATTTTGCTCTCATTTTTATCATTGTTATTGGCATAATATTGAATCAAATACAAACTACTTCACAATGATCAGCTCTCTCTCTCATGTATTCTCTCTTTAATTCGCCAATTTGCTGAGGGAATTCTAACCTATGATTTGAACCCATCAGTGGTGGCGCAGGCAGCCCAATGGGGGACTGAGGCAGCGGAATGTTTGTAGAGAACAAACTGCTACAGATACCTGAAAAAGACATCTTCCTGGCAGAAAAAGAAAATTCAGTAGAAAATATGGAGAGGAAGAGAGGGAGGAGAGAGAGAGAGAGAGAGAGAGAACATACACAAAAATTTCCTCTTGATGACCTAGCAAAGGTATTGGAGCAATAGCTCTCAAAGAGAACAGAATGACTCCATCCAACTCTGGGGTGATCGGTGAGTGCTGGTGAGGTTTAAGTTTTCTATTGCTTGTTGTGTTTTATTTTTAAGTCTCTCTGATTGTGGAGAAATGTAAGGGTTTAGAATAAAATGAACCTGAGTCCCCGATCTTATTTTCCCTGAAATTCTGTTATTGATTCTGGCTTCCCATCTCACAGAATGACTCTGAGGTCTACAGACATCAGGGAAGGTAGGCTGGACAGCAGTGAGACAAAGACAGAAACACAAGCTGACTCGAGCAATTGGAAGCTTAGTCCTTGCTCCCATAACTGCCTATTGCAGTTTTGGGGTCGGTGGAAAAGGGAGGGCTTTATTGCATGTGGTTATTCAGGCATCCAGGCTGACAAGTATCTGTAGTCTTTGGCATTGCTGTCTAGTGCCTCATTGGGTGTTACTATCGTAGGGGATACAGCATAAACAAGTGCCCAGGAAAATCTTTTTTCTAAATTTTCCTTGAACTATGATTGGGAGGAGCATACATTTCTTCTTCTCCTATGACATTGTCTAGAATTTAGATTTGTTCAGATTAACATCCATGCTGAACTGCAAGGGAAATGGACAACATAGTCCAATTTTGTCCAAACTAAGGTATAGAGCATGGTCATGGGTATTTTCTTATAAAATATGAGAAAATAAATATTATTTTCCTGAGAGCCAGCTCTGATTTATGCTTGGAATGTGACTATGCACCTGACATCAAGTTGCCATGTAGTCTAAGCTAGATGCCACGCTGGGTGCCCCCAGAGGCCCCCTGTAGACAAGACTTAATACCTGTGACCTGTTTGAAAGCTGAGTCCACTGCACTCCGGGAGGTCAGTGAGAGTCTGAGACAGGGAAGAGAAAGAAGCCATTATGAGCACATCAATGAGCAACTCTTAGTGGCTCTGTCCCATGGTGATCCCAAGAGACCCTGTGGGATCGGGAAGTCGGTGTGCTTGCTTTCCAACGTTTTCACTCAACGTTGCACTCAACGTTTTCACTAGCAGAGGACTGCCCCTAGGGGTGTTAACTCCCTGCACTTCCACTTTCACTTCTGTGAGCTCACAGAAAGCCCAGAGCAGAGATCTACTGGTGACTAAAAGAGGACACAGGTGGCCTTGGGACAGAACAGTGGATGTTGAGATGTCCTAGGTAGGGCACCAAAGTATCTGACAGTTGACCAACTGGTAAATGGCTGTTGGTTTTTGTTTATTTATTTATTTATTTGAAAGGCAGAGTGACAGAGAAAGAGAGAGGGGGAGAGATAAAGAAACTTTCAGTTCCATATTAACCCTGAGAAAAGTCTGTGCAAAGGACATTGGTGTTGGTAAACTTCTAGCGTGTTGACCACACTGCAAGAGGGACAACTGGTCTCAATTCTGTCAACAATTATGGTAGAAGTGAGTCTGGGTGTGGCTCATTCCCAGGCAGAGTCACTTGGCTTTTAAAATGGGTTTCACTCTTCCTGCCGTGGACCTAGTGATGTTCCAGGGGGTGGTTTACAACCAGGAGATCTGGCTCCACTCATGGCCAGTCTCACATCTCCCATTCTATTTAGTAACTCTGTCTCCCCTACCAGGCTGTAAACTTGTTTCATGATTCTAAATCCCCCCCGAATGGCAGAGAACCTGATCTGGACAGTATTCAGACACACACTCTCCCATTTTCTCAGAACCATCGAGAAATTAAAAGATTGAAAAGATCAGTTTTACAAAGTCTTCCAGCAAGAATGCGCATAGCTCAAAAATTAAATTCTAAGAGAGGGAAAGAATGGGGTCAGTTAGCAGATGATTAAGCAGAGTAGGAAATAACTATCAATGAGCTTAGGACATGGTTTTTGTTTTGTTTTGTTTTGTTTTTTAACAGGCAGAGTGGACAGTGAGAGAGAGAGAGACAGAGAGAAAGGTCTTCCTTTTGCCGTTGGTTCACTCTCCAATGGCCGCCGCAGCCTGCACACTGCGGCCAGCCCACCGCGCTGATCCAAAGCCAGGAGCCAGGTGCTTATCCTGGTCTCCCATGCGGGTGCAGGGCCCAAGCACTTGGGCCATCCTCCACTGCACTCCCGGGCCACAGCAGAGAGCTGGCCTGCAAGAGGAGCAACCGGGACAGAATCCGGCGCCCCGACTGGGACTAGAACCCTGTGTGCCAGCGCCACAAGGCAAAGGATTAGCCTAGTGAGCCACGGCACTGGCCAGACATGGTTTTCTAATTTGTTGTACAGAGAAAAATGAAATTTGTTCAACCAGAGCAGCTGTTGTCCCAGCCAACCCTTGTCCTTGGTTGTGGTTTTACTTGGGGCAGGTGGCTCTTGTCTCTCTGCGAGAGGCTTCCCCTTACTATGAACCAAAAAAAAAAAAAGAAAAGAAAGAAAAGAAAAAAATGCACCAAGCATGGCAGAACTCTGTTTCTAGGAGCCCCTGGGCCAGCCTATGGGGACAGAAGCTTGAGCTGACTGGAGTCACAGCTACATCCCAGCCTGCACTAGAGAACAGCGGCCTTTTCTTTTCACTCCCTCTAAATGACCACCTTGAAGGCCAATCAACAAGAGTGACAGGGCGAGAGAGAGCCACGCAGCTGAGCTGTTTGCCAGCCTGGAGGGGGAATTCAGTAGCTCGCTCCTCGGAGCTGAGCCCCAGCCAGACTGTCTGAAATCCAGTGACATTTCTGCCTATTAGTGAATGGGAACGGAGGTCTTTCATCCCGCAGTTGAGCTGTGTATTGTCTGCTACGTCCTTGCTTGCCTGGCTTGATTGTTTGCCGAAGGAAAAAAAAAAACACAATTAAATCTTCCATTTAATTACGGCCTGTTTGGGTCTGAGGATCTGCTTAAAACTACAGCATCTTATCATATTAA
Organism: Oryctolagus cuniculus; assembly: GCF_964237555.1. Taxonomy (NCBI): domain Eukaryota; kingdom Metazoa; phylum Chordata; class Mammalia; order Lagomorpha; family Leporidae; genus Oryctolagus; species Oryctolagus cuniculus. The sequence goes on from NC_091450.1 coordinate 48,880,623, forward strand.
TGAGCGTGGCTGCCAAGATTAATACGTGAAATGGAGGATTCCCTGGAGAATGGAAGAGCAAGGCTGAGAATATTAGAATGCTATGATCTTCACATGATAGAAACACTATTGATAAAATGGCACACAAACCCCCAGAGATTGGGACTTCCGTGCTAACTGGGCATAAAAATCAACATCTATATTCCATAAGATCTGGTAGAGAATTCAAACTCAGATGCAAGGCACACACCCATAGCTGCAATTATATGCCTACTATCTTTTCTGCAAGAACTCAGTGCTGGCTTTTTTTTTTCCAGGGTTTGGAAGCAGGAAACCAGTAATGAAAAAGGCAGAGAGAGAAAGCAAGTCAGAGGTGGTTGAGAAAGTTTACAACAAATCCCATTTGAAACTGAGGACAAAGCTGTATGTAAGAGGCAGACCCAGGTTGAAGGTAGAGCTTAACTCTTGAAACCTGGAGCAGAGCTGGGTGCTAATTGGAGTTGGGGAGGGTAGGTGGGCAGAAAGGGAAGCAATGTTCTTGCAAGAGCCATGAGTGGCTTTGCAGGTTTGTAAGGCTTAGTCACCCAGCAGGAGCTGTGATGCACAGATTTGTCCACTTGGTTCAAAGCGCCAGGGGCAGGGTGGATGACCTTACAGATGAATACTGTCAACCCAAACAGCAGTCAGAAATTCCCCAAAGCTAATCCTCTTTATTTGGGAATATCAAAGTGTTGTGATGGGAATATGAGCATCACACAAAACTCTAGGCTTCCTGAAGGGTGTTGAGACAAGTGGAAGTTTTACAGGCAAATGAAGATATTCTGAATCAATCATCTTTGCCTGCAAGAATTAATAACAAGAGCAGGGTCCGTCCACGGTTAAGCAGGGAGTTGTTGGGCACATGTTGTGTCAGGCGGTGGTGCCCTGTGTCCAAGGTTGTGGTTCTTATCATCATGTATGAGGGTCCCTGCTTTAAAAATCTCAGGTTTTTTGGTTTTTTCTTTAATTGACTTATGTATTGGTTAGGGCTTGCCACTGTCATTGGACAATTTTTGAAACACAAATGTAGCATTTATTAAGCCCTCATGTTAGCTCAAAATGTACATGGCCAATGTTCATAAATGCAGAATGATTGAGGAGAAATGCACCTTAATTAACATGGTGTTTCAATTACTGTGTGTTTTTAGAGCAAAATGCGTATTTCAAGTATTCTCGTGCTCTTAGGGTAAATATGAAAATGTGAAGGTTCTACTGTGTCTATTTGAAGAGCACAGGGCCATTTATGATCTGTTTATTAAATGACAATGGAACGCATAGGCATTGAATGATCTAGACATTGAGTTGGATGTCTTGCATATTTGAGAAGAGAGCTTGGGTGAAAAATAACCTTAGTCCTTATAGTCATGTTCGTTTGAACTTCAGGAAGGCCCAAGCAATGGGAAAGCTACCAAAGTCTCATAGCCCAAATGAACTACGGTTTGTGGATTATGAGTTGAGTATGAGCCACGTAATAAAAGAAATGATAAAAATCAAGCCCGCCCCCCATTAAAAGGGCTCTAAGATACAAGGGGATAGACTAAGAATGGGATTTTTGCAGTGGGAATTGTGGCACAGCTGGTAAAGACTGTTCTGAGTGTGCTATTCCACACTTCCAATCCAGCTTCCTGCTAATATGCACCCTGGGAGGCCACAGATGATGATCCAATGACTTTGGTTCCTGCTTGCCATGTAAAAGACCCGGATGGAATTCCTGGCTCCTGGATTTAGCCTCACTTAACCTTGACTGTTCTGGGCGTTTGGTGAGTATATCAGCAACCAGAAGATATCTCTATAGCCCCCCGCCTCTGTCAGTCTGCCTTTCAGATACATAAATAAAGCTTTAAAAATTAGAACCCCACCCACGAAAAAAAGTAGATTTCATAAACTACAAAGCACTATAACATCTATGGAGGAGAGAAAGGGCTGGGCTTGAGGTCACTTGGTCGTTTCCCAGGTGTGTAGCTTTGGGTATATCACTTAACCTTAGTAAGTATTAGCGCTATCATCAGGAAAATAAAGCAGTAAGTACTTCGTAAGGTAGTTTGAGAATCAAAGGCAATTTTAGGGAGGATTTTATGCAAGAGAGTTAGCACAATATCTAAAATCTGGTACATTCATACTCAGGGTGAAAGCAGTGAGACAGTGGATAATCTTGAAACTCTATGGCAGGGCCGGCGCCGCGGCTCAATAGGCTAATCCTCCGCCTTGCAGCACCGGCACACCGGGTTCTAGTCCCAGTCGGGGTGCCAGATTCTGTCCTGGTTGCCCCTCTTCCAGGCCAGCTCTCTGCTGTGGCCTGAGTGTGCAGTGGAGGATGGCCCAAGTGCTTGGGCCCTGCACCCGCATGGGAGACCAGGAGAAGCACCTGGCTCCTGCCTTCAGATAGACGCAATGCGCTGGCCGCAGCACACTGGCCGCGGTGGCCATTGGAGGGTGAACCAATGGCAAAAGGAAGACCTTTCTCACTGTCTCTCTCTCACTGTCCACTCTGCCTGTCAAAAAAATAAAAAATGAAAAAAAGAAACTCTATGGCAGGGATTAAGAAAGCAATTCTAACCTTTCTCACTGAAGTAAGGGGCTTGGAAAGGAGAATTAGGAGAATTAGAATTCCCTTTCTACCAACCTACCCTCCCCAACTCCAATTAGCACCCAGCTCTGCTCCAGGTTTCAAGAGTTAAGCTCTACCTTCAACCTGGGTCTGCCTCTTACATACAGCTTTGTCCTCAGTTTCAAATGGGATTTGTTGTAAACTTTCTCAACCACCTCTGACTTGCTTTCTCTCTCTGCCTTTTTCATTACTGGTTTCCTGCTTCCAAGCCCTGGGAAAAAAAAAAAAAGCCAGCACTGAGTTCTTGCAGAAAAGGTAGTAGGCATATAATTGCAGCTATGGGTGTGTGCCTTGCATCTGAGTTTGAATTCTCTACCAGATCTTATGGAATATAGATGTTGATTTTTATGCCCAGTTAGCACGGAAGTCCCAATCTCTGGGGGTTTGTGTGCCATTTTATCAATAGTGTTTCTATCATGTGAAGATCATAGCATTCTAATATTCTCCTCTACATACTCCTCTACAAACAACTGGCTCCAGCAAGCCTGCATTTTGGAATCAGCATCTCTCTCTACCCAAGTTGGAGAAAGGCTGAGACCTCCTCTGAGCTCTGCAACCCCTTCCACACATTGTGGCTGAGGGATGGCAGGACAGGGTGGGCTACTGTGGTGGGCTCAGCCCAACGGGAAGAGGCCAAACCTAGTGGTGGAGGTGGTGTTGGGGATGGGAGAGGTGTGGCCAGGTCTCACTTCAGCTCTGAGAAACCAGAAGGAGCATCTAACGAAACCACCCCCAGCAGAAAGCTGAGGGAACAGCCTTTACTGCACTGGAATCTTCTACCCACAATGGCTGTGGTTGGAACTTCCCTATTATGTAGCAATACGTGGATCCATATGAGGGTGCTTGGTGAACCTGAGTTAAGGCAGCCTGGCCTTGCACTGCCTTCAATCCAGAGAAGGAGGCAGAGAAGCAAGCAGGGCCTCTTCCGAGCCCAATTTTGGTGGAGAGCAAGGGAGGCAACTCCTTAGGAGGCAAATTATGGAAATGCAGACACTCAGAGGTGACAACTTGGCTGACTGGAGAGGAATGCCCGCCTCCGCCAGGCTTAATCCTAGGACTTAGACAGCGATGGGGTCAAGTTCATGAGGGTCTGGCACACTTGGTGATTGAAGTCTCCACTCATCGCCTCCTCGGAGCCCATCAAGGGCCATTTGTATGCGGAGAAACCCTAGCAGGAACCACTCTCTGCTGTATTTTTCCCTGCAGCAAGCACTCAGGAGTCAATGAATAAGAGAGAATTGGGATTGGATCTCAGAACAGTGATGGACTTGGGGACACTGGGTTATGCTTTCATTCTGAATTCCATACTCAAGTTGCTTTTGTCTACAAGTGTAATACGTAAGTGGCTTAAATATGCCTAAGACACATTTCAGTGTGCTAATAACTCAGCTCATACTGGTTTCAGTTTCCAATGAGGATGAGTATCCATAAAGCCCAGGTGATTAAAATTAATCAGGTGTTGCCATTCTGTTGCATATCACATTTAGGACTCTGATATGAATTCTGCGTGCTAAGGATCAAATACCAGTTACTCCATGCTGGCAATTTGGTGCATAATGAATTTCCTGGGACTTTTTTTGGCTTCACATATTCTATGTGGTACATACATTCACTTTAATAATAGCTTTATTAATTGATATATAATTTACCTCTAATACATTGAAATGTAAAACTTATCTGTGCTGTGATGCTCATAAAACCAGCATCTTAAAATACATCCATCACCTCTGCAATCTATCCCTCCTCTCCCTCCTTTTGGTCCCCTTCCTGGGCAACAGGTTATCTGATTTCTATCACCCTACATTGGTTTGCAATTTCTAGAGTTTTGTATAAATTACCTCACACAATACATGTTCCTGTTTCATTTACCATCACTCTCTCAGCATAATAATTTCAGGATCCATCCAGAATCTGCATCAATAGTTCATTTCTTTTTATGAATGATTATAAATATTTCTGTCACTAAAGATCTATATCAATTTCAGTTTATCTTTCGCTTATGAATGGGCATTTGGGTTGTCTCCAGTGTTGAACTGTTATCCATAAAGCTGATATGAATATTCATGTGTAAGTCTTTTGAATTTATTCTCTTGGATCAATAACTAAGTGCAGAATAGTTTACTCAAACGGTCTGTAGAGGTTTCAGTCTTCTAGAAATTTCCAAACTGTTTTCGAAAGTAGTTGTACTATTTTCCATTACCACTAGCACTGTGTGAGAGTTCTAGTCACTCTGCAATCTCTGACAATACTTGACATGATCAGTATTTTTATTTACTTTTTAAAGAAGAAATTATGTGTGTGTATGTGTGTGTGTGTGAGAGAGAGAGAAAGAGAGAGAGAGAGAGAGAGAGAGAGAGAGAGAGAATACTTCCACATTCTTATTCACTTCCCAAATGCCTACAACAGACTGGTGGGGAGAGAGGGAGCATACCAGGATCTGGGAAATCAATCTAGGTCCTGCACATTGAAGATAGGAACCCAATCACTTAAGCTATCACTGTTGCTTCCCAGAGTGTACACTAGCAGGAAGCTAGAATCAGGAGCCAGAGCTGACGGCAAATCCAGAGACTTCAATATGCCAGGATGCAGGCATCCTAACTGACCTCATCATGCCATGCCAGTTGCCCACCCTGAATCCACTTAAATTTATGGAGATTTGCTGTGTGGCTCGGATATGCATGGTTATTGTCTATCTTAGGAGAGGTCCACATGTTCTTGAAACAGAATGTGTATTGTGCTGTTGTGTGAGATGCTCTAAAAATGTTAATTAGGTCCTTTGTGTTGCTCAAGGCTGTTTTATTTGTACTATGCTTGTTTGTTCTATTTATTATGAAGAGAAAGGTATTAACTATAGAATTCTATGCATCTTGCTGCATTTATGTCAGTTTTCTCCCCAAGTATTTTAAAGCTCTGTTGTTAGAGGAATAAATGTTTAGTATTTGGTGTCTTCTTACTAAGCAGCATCTAGCTATCATCACAAAATTATCTTATTCAATCATGGCAATATTCTTTGCTATTAAATCTGTTTTGAGGATTAGCACCTCACTTGCAGAGTTCTTAGTTTGTAACATGATACAGTTTTTTTTTCTTACTTTGTTGATAACATGATACAGTTTTTTTTCTTCCTTGACGCAGCCTTATACTTTAAGCCAGAGTCTCTTGGGACAACTTGTAGTTGGGTCTCGCTCCTTCCCCAGCTCCCCCCACATCCCCCACATCTAATAGTCCCTGTCTTTACTGAGATGTTTAGACCATTTACATTTAATGTGATTTGGTTTAAACCCACCATGGCACTATTTGTTTTCTATTTTTCCTGTCCATTTTTTGTTTACTTTTCCTCGTTTTCCTAACTTCTTTTAAATTAACTGAATATGTTTAATTCTTTTTAAAAATTTCCTTTGTTGCACCATTAGCTATAACTGTTCACTTAGTTACTTTAGTTGTTGCTTTAGAGCTTATAGTAGACATATATAACTTATTTTATGCTCAAGTGATATGATACCACTTTGTGACATATGGGCAACAAATCTTTCAAGAAGGCACTTCTATTTATTCTCTTCCAGTCTTCAAATTGTTGTTGCCATACAATTTACTAGTGTATACAACTTCCACAGTATATTGTTATTACATTTTTACATATAGTTATCTTTTGGGGCTGGCCTTCTTGTGGGTAAGGCCACTAACATAAGGTGCCCATTCATGTCCTGGCTGCTCCACTTCCCATCCAGGTCCCTGCTAATGGCCTTGGAGAGACTATGGAGGATGGCCCCTGCCACATACATGGGAGACCTGGAGGAAGCTCTTGGTTGTTGTGGCCAACTGGGGAATGAACCAATGGATGGAAGATAGCTTGTTCTCCCTCTCTCCCTCTCTATATTTCTCTGACTTTTAGGTGAGTAAATACATCTTTAAATATAGTTATTTTTAAAGTGATGTAAATCCTAAGAGAATGGCCTTGTGTATTCATCCATGTAGTTACTATTCCAATATTCTTCACTCCCTTGTTGAGATCAATATTTCCTACAGGTACAATTCCTTCAGCCGGATGGACTTCATTTTAACATTTCTTGTCAGATTTTGTATGTCTGAAAAAATCTTAATTTCATTTTTAATTGTGAAAATTATTTTCTCTAGGAATGGAGTTTTTTAAGGAATTAGTTACTCATTAGATTCTCATGGTCACAGCAAATGCGTGATAATAACTATAGCATAATTCTCATGTTAATGTGGAATCAACACAAACAGAACAGATTCAACATAGTTCGCAGACAGAATTCTAAGAATACAATTGCATTTCCCTCTCTCTCTCTCTCTCTCTCTCTCTCTCTATTTGACAGGTAGAGTTACAGACAGTGAGAGAGAGAGAGAGAGAGAGAGAGAGACAGAGAGAAAGGTCTTCCTTCAGTTGGTTCACTCCCCAAATGGCTGCCAGGGCTAGAACTGTGCCAATCCAAAGCCAGGAGCCAGGAGCTTCCTCTGGATCTCCCATGTGGGTGCAGGGGCCCAAGCACCTGGGCCATCCTCCACTGCCCTCCCCAGGCCACAGCAGAGAGCTGGACTGGAAGAGGAGCAGCCAGGACTAGAACCGGTGCCCACATGGGATGACAGCATGGCAGGCGGAGAATTAACCTAGTGCGCCACAGCGCCAGCTTGCTTTCTTTCTTTCTTTCTTTCTTTCTTTCTTTCTTTCTTTCTTTCGTTCTTTCTTTCTTTTCTTTCTCTTTCATCCGACCCTCTAGGCAGTCAAAAATCCACATGCACCTTCATTTTTGTCAAGCATTACTTCTTGATTTTTTGATCTGGAAATACTTGATTAGGTTAAAATGTTCTTTTATTCAAGTTTTGTCTCTAATAATATTGCCATGTATTATTACAGAGCTGTCTTTGTTGGATTCCAACGACTCATTCAATGCAATTGACATCAGTGTGTGGCAGAGGCTTGTGACCCCTTTGGTTGTACATAGAAACAAGAAGCTAATGGAAGGTAGAGAGGGATAGGAAGGGAAGCCTAAGGGAAACCTTAGGATCTGGGTTTCTTTGATCCTGGATTGCTTTCATCCTCTGAAACATTGGGTCTGGGGTGATTTTCTGCAAGTTAAGAATAAGATGACCCAAATAACTTCCAGGGATGAACATAAAGATTAAAATTAGATGGGAACGCCAAAGGGAACATCATTCCAGTCTACAAAATCCTCATGGATACAAAAGGGGAAGCTGGAATTGTCTACTGGGTCCTTGAGTAGTAGAATTCTATCTGCATTCTGACTGCCTTTCTAATATAAATATTGTGAGATAAAGGGTTAGGACAAGTAAAATGAGGTTTCATTTTCTATTTCACTCAGTACAGATTTTCAACATTTTTTAATAAATGGATGAATAAACAGACGGCTGGCTGAGTAGATATGATAGCACATGTCAGAAATATGAACTTGTCTAGGAAGTGTCTGATGAAGTTAAGAGTGATTGATAGATACTGGATTCTGACCTGAATTTCCATTGATGTGACCCAACGAGACAGTTCCGATGTGAAAATAGATGTTGCGATTCTGTGTCTGTGTTTGTAACCCATCACAAATCTTTGTCAGAAAGCAAAACTAATCTGAGCATACTTTTTAGCCACTTTGCAGAAGTTTAGGAAATACAAATTTCTCTCCAGGGAAAGTGACACCACCATGCGTCTCACTTGCTTGGCGTAATACAGGCAACATTACCCAGTTACACGAGCACAAAGACATGCCTATTCCTTTAGTTGGTGCTTTTAAATGGAGACCCTGGCTCTCTGGCAGCAGAAATGGGTCCACCTGTTGTGAAACCATTAACAGGAGGGCATCTCACCCAGGTGCTGCCATTGTGGGTTCAGAGGGGATCTAATTTCAGTATATTTGTGTCCTTTTCAGTAGTTCATTATTTTCTAATCTGCTATGGCCCATATCGAAGAAAAAAATGCTCTGACATTCTCTACGTAGAACAAAATCAGGAATCAAAAACAATAGAATTTCTCTGTTGCTCTACCTTCCACCCACCCCATGCTGGCAAACTTTCACTGGCCTGAAAAAAAGGATGAGATACAAAAACATCTAGATGAGTAGGCAACATTTGTCTAGAAGTGGCTTTTGGCGATATTATGGAGAAACACAGACCAGAGCAGTGTGCCCCATCAGAGGCAATCTGCTATCCCACTCATCTTTGAAGGAAGTTTCCATGGACATTTTATTTCATCAACAAGACCTTCAGCTAAATGTGAATAGACAGAAAAAGACAGGCATCAGAGACCAGTTACATAATCCAGATGTAAAAGACACAGAATATAGTATTTCCAAATCTGATACTGCCATTCTCCTCTCCTTAACCTCCTTATTTCTAGGTAAAACCTATTGACCCCCCAAAATTACAAAGCGATTCTCAGCAAATTAATTATATAAACACAAGCCCCAGAAGAAGGATTGAACTGCCTAGGAGAAAAAAAAAAAAACTCTTTTCAAGCTTTCAGAAATACTTTTTCTTTGGGAAAAAAAAAAACCTCAAGCTTATCACAAATGCCTTATCTGTAGCATAGCACGTCTCCTGTGGGTCTTTGTTAGACGATGCTTTGTTGACCCAATTCTAATTATTCTACATATTTGGAAGAAATGAAATTCCATTTATTTTGAAATATTCTATATTCCATAATCCCAGAATAATGATTTTATTGAGTTTGTTTTGACATTACAGCCTCAGCATTCATCAAGAGATGTTGTAAGAAAGAGCTTTCTTGCTCACTCACTGTCAGGATTTTGTTAAGAACATCATCCACGTACTTCTCATTGTCAGAGGGATGATAAATTGGCTTTAGAATGGATGGATGGCAAAAGCATAGCTCCTCCTAGGGATTTCCCACAAACATTTCCTCTGAAAGGTACACAACCAGCAAGCCCTCGTCTCCTCTCTGGTCACAGTGATGAGTTCAGCTCACCATGACGTTATATGTTGACAGTCTATCCAGGTGACTCTTAGATGCGGTAGAGATTAACAAAGCACTGCTTTCCATTATTTTTGACTTAAAGTTTAAACTGGGGTATTATCTTCACGGTTCCTGGGGGAAATAACTTGGCCAGTGGAATAAGAAATGGTCGGATCACCGTCTGCTGAAGCTCAGACTCTGCTAAGATGTTGTGTGCCTTCACACTTCGTGTGTTGAAACTCTGAGCCACGTGGCTGTTTGGAGAGGTGGCCTCCGAGGAAGTAACTCCGCTTAAATGCAGTCTTAGGGCAGCGTCTTGATGTAACACTGCAGCCCTTGTAAGAAGAGACACTGGAGAGGCTTACTCTCTTTCTCCCTGTTCATGCACAAAGCAGTCACAGCAGGACACAGTGAGATGGGGTCATTCCCAAGCTGCATCTCAGAATGAAAACAACCACTTCTGTCACCTTGACCATGGATTTCCCAGTCTCTGGGGCAGGGGTAAAGGGACCTCAGGTCCGAGGGCCATGTAAGACCTGCAAAATCATTTGCCCTGCCAAGGTAACCACAAATGGAACTTGAAATTCAGTATATCTGTAGCAGGCTAAATTTTAAGCTGATCACTTGGTATGGCATGCAAATCATGCTATAAATATCCAAATGGCCCTTGGCAGAACAAAGAGCAGTAAATTTCTGTTGTTTAAACCACCCAGTCTCATGGCAGACCGAGCAGATGAACACAGCTTAAACCCATTTGGCAGTGGACACTAGCAAGCTATGTGTCACAATACAAGGATTTTAACTTCGCTTCTGTTATTGTCCACTTCACTATCTCATTGACCTGAGTGATTTGCAAGAACTCTGTATTAGAAAATAACTTTAATAAGCTTTATTTCTTTCAAGTGTATGGGTCCTTTAGGGTTAGAAGAGCTCACTGATCCTCCAGTAAACCAGCGCATCTTCTAAATGAGCAAACTCACATCCAGAGAACTAATGGGTCACAGAACCAAGACCAAATCCCAGCTGCCTGGATGCTGAAGCCTTGATGGTCTTCGGTTGCCATGTTGCACCACTTCCAAGTTCTTGATGGCTTACAAGCCAGCTGGTGAGAATGCAACGATACTCAAATTCATTTTTTTATTTAATGAAAACTCTTTTCCTGCACAGCTAGCCAACAAAATTGCACTGTAATTTACATTTTAAAAAGACACAGTGGGGCAGCCACTTATTCCAGCATGTGAGACTCTGGAATACCTGGACTCATATCCTGGTTCCACTCCCAATTTTAGCTTTCTGTCATGCAGACCCTGGGAGGCAGCAGGAGATGGTTCAAATACTTGGGCCCCTGTTACCCATGTGAGAGATCTGGGTTGAAATCCTGGCTCCTGGCTTTGGCTTCAGCTCAGTCCCAGCTATAGAGAGTATTTGGGAAGATTTCTCTTTATTTCTGTCTGTGAGTTCTGTGAGTAGTGAGTCTCTCTCTCTCTCTCTCTCTCTCTCTCTCTCTCTCTCTCTTCTCCCTTTCCCTCTCTCTCTCTCTCTCCCTCTCTCCTTCCCTCTTAAATATATAAAATAAAATTTAAGAAGAGACAGGAAGTCTTTAGAACTGAGTTCAAATCCAGACGTAGCAGGGTTAGCAATCCCACAGTCCCAGTATGACTGGAACAGGTGCCTAAGTTTTATGAAGTCAGTTTCTTGTGTCTAACAGAGAGGAAGGGATGCCTGCACCACCTCCTGCTTGTGGGAACCCTGTGGATCATGCGCACAAAGCAACCAGCCAGCATCTGGTGTCTGGGGTGTTCAATGCCTCCCAGTGGCCTGGACCAGTTCTCATGCAGAGGAACACCCCAAGAAGGGTAAGTGCCCACGTGACTTTCCGGCTGGTCTGCTTTGCCATCAGTGTGGCTGTGAAGGCCCCTTCCTGACTGGCCTTGAAAGGAATGAAAGGAGGCCAGAGGATTGGAGGTGGCCCTGGCAGTGACTGCAGCAGGTGGGGGTGGGCAGGGGGAGTAACTTCAGGGAGCAATGGTGGAAGGGAATTAAAAGTCTGCGTGTGAGATGAGCTCAGACAGTGTCTGAAGGTCATTCGCTTACACAGAAAAGGAATAGGAGCAGGAAAATGAGTTTCTCTTAAGTGATGGCTCCTGGGCGTGATTTATGAGGGCCACTGGATTGAGGGTTGTTTGAAGCTGACTGCATGGTAGCCCGGACCACTGATGGAGAGTTTTCATAAGAGCGTGCCGTCCATACGATGAGACCCAAGCTTTAAAGTACTTGAGTCCCTGCCTCATGTTTATTAATTGATGAAAATTCCACTTGTAAGCAAATGTTATGTTTCCCAGATTTGGTCTAAAGCAAAAAAATAAAATAAAATAAAATAAAAAATAGAATCTATTATCTTGAGTTGAGTGACAGTTTCCCAGACGAGAACGTCACTCTTGAGTTGGACATTTTGTCTTCCTTTGCTAGAGTGATCTTTTTTGGTTTTAATTAAGATGGGAGATGTACACATGAAAACCATACATGGTTCAAAAGGTTTTTAACAAAAAAAGGAAACCATTGGCCTTTCTGATTCCCCTCTCTACCACAGAGGCTTCTACATGTTTATTCCAGTTTTTGCCTCTCTTCCAGGTTGCACGCCTATTGCAATATTTTGTGATGTTTTTCCTTACAATAAAGATACTGCCTGGTTCACACAGAAGAGGAAAATGTCAGTCATTCACTCTCTTTTCCTTCTTCTTCCCAGGATCCTGGTGTTTACTCCACACAGAATACAAAAGGAACCAGGCTCCCTGGAGTGGCACAATGGTCTGGCCCTATAACAACTTCAGTCCTAATCTTTAAAAAAAATGAAAATTGTGTTTATTTATTTATTTTTATGTACTTGAAAGGCAGAGAGAGGCAGAGGGCGAAAGAGAAAGAGAGACCTTACATCTGCCGATTCACTCCCCAAATGCCCACACCAGCAGGGGCTGCGACAGGCTAGAACCTTCAGCCAGGAACTCCAGCCAGGTCTCCCACATGGATGGCAGAGCCCAGGATGCATTCACAGGGAACCACATCAGAGTGAAGGAAGAGGAACTTGAACCAAGCACTCTGACGTGGAACGTGAGAGTCCCAAAGGGAAGCTTAACCCACAGCACCCCAACAACCCCAGTCCTAATTTTGGTAGCTTTTTTATTTATTTATTTATTTTGCAGTTACACTCTTTCTTCTTGCACCCACTTTAGTGGGTTCTCTCACCGCTTCCCTTTTAAGCTGAGCCTATTCTAAACCACACCCTTTTCCTCCACTTCCCTCCATGTTCCACCCTCTGTGAGCTGTAGCATCACGTTCATGCCACCAAGGTTGAAAACACAACACAATGTGCCAGACCCAAAATGAGGACTTGGTGACTTTTTCTGTAGGTGAATCCTACAACTTGAAAATCAAGCAACAAAGACCAAAGACCAGAAACGTTCACTTATCCTGATGATGTGAATGCATCAGCTCACAGAGCCACAGGGAGCGTTCTAGTATTCTAGATCTACATTTCATTCTCTCTCAAGGGAGGAGTTTCCAAGCTTGTGACTCAAATTCATGTCTTCCTCTTCAGAGCGGTGCACTCTATTAATCTCTCTGAACACCCCTCATTAATTGTGTTTCATATTTGGCCCCCAAGTTTCTTATTCTGATTCCCATGCCCCTACAAACACCCTTGAAGGGACTAATTTCCTCCCTCTCCCTCTCTCCATCCTTACTTCATTCCTCCCTCCCTCTTTCTCTTCCTTCTTCCTTCCTCCCTCCTTCTCTTCCTTATACTTGCTGATAACATCATTGCATGTCCTCAGAATTAATCAGTCTGCCCACGATTCCATCTGTTGGTAATCATTCAATTTCTTTACCGGAAATAAGCTTCTTGGAGTCCACCTCCCTCCAACCCACCCACCCACCCACACACACACACACACACACCCCACACACACAGCAGTATCCATTCTCAATACCAGTCCACTGCTGCCCAGTTTCCATCCTCAATTGTCCCTTGTTTCAGTTCTACCAGCACTAGCACAAGCCTAGACAGGGAGTTTAATGGCATATCTGTTCAGAGAACAAATAGATGTTTCCTTATATTCTTGGTTTCTACTCCTCCACTCACTGCCAATCTCTGGTTGCCTGACCTGTCCTAGAGTCTGTCCTGAGTTATCCTTGGGAGATGAGCTCCTATACCACAATATCCCCTGCTCTGGCATTTTCTGGCCTGAGACTTTTCCCACTTTATCCATCAGTGATTCTTAAGCTGATTTCCATCTTTCTGCAATGTATTGAGATCTGTCAACCACAAACCACAGCCTCCCACATCTGCTGCTGCTTGGGCATTCTATTTCTATTTTGAGTTTCTCCTGGCAGAGTTGGGAGTCATAAGTTCATTCATTTGAGAGGGAGAACCAAGAAGGCAGCGGCAGGTGATGGATGCAGGTGGATGAGTATAACAGGTGGAGTCATGTCCATGTCAATAATTAGGACTCTTCTTGCTGGCCATGTCTTGTCCCCAGCTGCCCCCTGGCTGATTCCACAGTCACTTTGGAAGCATAGCAGATTGAACATGAAGTGAGAAAAGGTTGTTGAATTTCCCCTGTCACGACTGTTATTATTTGTTCCGTCTTCAGAGTTAGAATTCCACTGATAATGGGAAACTGATGAGTAATAAACATCATGCCTGCCTCTTGGAAGTACTGTAAAACATTTGTATTAATTAAAAGTCACTCAGAAGCACTTGAGAAAGAGGGCAGCTCTGTCGTTTTGCATAGTAATGAGTAGAGCAGGTGTTTGCGAATTTTTTGCTCAACACCACCATGAGTAAGGGTATATGAAAGCTGTCCATTATGCAGGGTGGGGATCAGGAGGTAGGTGAGTTGGTCAGGGCTAACTCACTCTGCAGATTCCTGAGAATAAAAATGGAGATTGGGGCAGGTGTGTGGTACAGTGATTAAGGCAACTTGGCATACCCACATCCCCTGTTGGAGTCCCTGATGCCTACCCTATCTCTATTTCCAATTCCAGCTCCCTGCTAATGCGTACCTTGGGAGTCAGCAGGTGATGGATCAAGCACTAGAGTTCCTGCTCCTCTCCCACTTTGGGAAACCCAGATTGAACCCTGGCTCCTGACTCCAACATGGTCCAAGCCAGCGCCGCAGCTCACTAGGCTAACCCTCCGCCTTGCAGTGCCGGCACACTGGTTTCTAGTCCCGGTCGGGGCGCCGGCTTCTGTCCTGGTTGCCCCTCTTCCAGGCCAGCTCTCTGCTGTGGCCAGGGAGTGCAGTGGAGGATGGCCCAAGTGCTTGGGCCCTGCACCCCATGGGAGACCAGGTTTAGTACCTGGCTCCTGCCATTGGATCAGCGCAGTGCGCCGGCCGCCGGCTGCGGCGGCCATTGGAGGGTGAACCAACGGCAAAGCAAGACCTTTCTCTCTGTCTCTCTCTTACCGTCCACTCAGCCTGGAAAAACAACAACAACAACAACAACAACAACATGGTCCAGCCCTAACAAGACTGTATTTGGGGAGTGAACCAGAAGAAGGAAGATCCCTTCTCCTTTCCTCTGCCTCTGCAGATAAATAAAAATTACACCAATTTTTTTAAATGGGAGTTCACCTTTGAATCTGTTGAGGAGACCAAGAAAACCATGAAGAAGGAGTAAATGGTGAGAAGCACAGCCTCTTGGTGACGATGTGTGTGGATCCCTGATCTGAATATGTTAGGAAAACCTAAAGGGCTCCACAGAGAGCAGGGAGTCCCAAGTTCCTTGAGTGATTGACTGGGTACCTCTCTACATCAACTGTACCTAGTGTTCTTTTTTTTTTTTTTTTTGGGACAGGCAGAGTGGACAGTGAGAGAGAGAGACAGAGAGAAAGGTCTTCCTTTGCTGTTGGTTCACCCTCCAATGGCCGCCGCGGCCGGCACGCTGCGGCCGGCGCACAGCGCTGATCCGATGGCAGGAGCCAGGAGCCAGGTGCTTATCCTGGTCTCCCATGCAGGTGCAGAGCCCAAGCACCTGGGCCATCCTCCACTGCACTCCCTAGCCACAGCAGAGAGCTGGCCTGGAAGAGGGGCAACCGGGACAGAATCCGGCGCCCCGACCGGGACTAGAACCCGGTGTGCTGGCGCCACTAGGCGGAGGATTAGCCTAGTGAGCCGCGGCGCCGGCCCTGTACCTAGTTTCTATGCTAACCACAGCGACCCAGTAAGAAATACGGATTTGGTCTCTGATCCCGTGCCAGCTCCAAGCAGTTGAATTCAATTTAATGTAGGATGCTCGATGCCTACAGAGAATCAGACAATGGCATGGTGTGACAGATCCACTACATTTGGTGTTGGAAGTCTTGTGAACAGAGCAACTGTTTTTCTTTTAAGCATATAAAGTGACGCATTTTATAGTGACCAGAGTTCAGGTTACAGACTCAAGAACCAGGGTTGATTTCTGGTTTTGCCTCTATGAATTATTTCATCTTGGGCAACATGTGAAAATTACCCTAATTTCAGGTCCCTTATATCTGAAACCACACGAGGACTCAATGATGACAGATGAGGGAAAATGCACTCTGTTAAAAATGCCAGCTGGGCTGGCACCGTGGCTCAATAGGCTAATCCTCTGCCTGCGGCGCCAGCATCCCAAGTTCTAGTCTTGGTTGGGGCACCGGATTCTGTCCCGGTTGCCCCTCTTCCAGGCCAGCTCTCTGCTATGGCCCGGGAGTGCAGTGGAGGATGGCCCAAGTGCTTGGGCCCTGCACCCCATGGGAGACCAGGAGAACCACCTGGCTCCTGGCTTTGGATCAGCGTGATGCACCGGCCGCAGTGGCCATTGTGGGAAAGGAAGACCTTTCTCTCTCTCTCTCTCTCTCTCTCTCTCTCTCGCTGTCCACTCTGCCTTTCAAAAACAAATGCCAGCTAAAACTTCATAAGTTTTGCTGTTATGCTGGAGAATAAAAACATCAGAAGCAGGCTCTGTATCCCAACATGCTGTGCTGCGAACGTGCCCTCTTCCTTCCCCAGAATTCAGGTGTTGCCAAGGTGACAACACTAAGGGGTGGGGGCTTCAATGGGTGATTAGGTCAGGAGGACTCCCCTCTCACAAGTGGGTTCAAGATCTCAAACCCAACTAATGCCACCTTGAGTGTCATCCCTCCATGTTGACCTCTCTTTCAACCTCAAAAGGACACAGGGCACCTGCTAGTCCAACTGATGGGGTTCCTGGTCACAAAATCTCAACTTGTAGCTCAAGTCTTCCTGATAAAGTTAGGAATACCCACAGGGTGCTTTAGGGGCTCACTCCTAAAGCACATACAGAGGAATGTTGCACCACAAGCTCCTACCCCACCTCCCTAGGGAACCTCCTTCCCCATATCCTGGTACAATCTTTCCCCCATCTGCCCTTGCACAGAAAACAATTTTGCTTCAGCTTCTGTCCAAATCATCCCCCGTCCTAGTCTGGAATCCCATATGTAAGTTGCCCTAATAAATTCTTCATGCTGCCTTCTCCATTCTTTGGGCGTGGGTTTCTTCTCAGTTTGGGAGCACTGCATACTCTGGCAATCCTCAAACAACCTCAATCAAAGAGACTCCTGCCTGGCTCTTCTGCTCTTCCACCATGGGAGGATGCAGCAAGAAAGTCCTCAGAAGCCATCAGAAGACTTGACCTTGAACTTCTCAGCCTCCAGAGCCATGAAAAATAAATTTCTGCTCTGCGCAAATGACCCAGTCTGTGCTGGTCTGTCACAGAGGCACAACACAGACTAGACATACAAGGAAAAAAAATTTCAGAGAAAGACTCTGTACCTCCATTTTTGTTGCCTAGAGTGACACTTATTGTGAACTCTGGCCTGCCTTCCTGGTCCAGATGTGGCTGATGCCAGGAGTTGGGCTGACTGAGGCTGAACTTGGACCTGAACTTGCTCTCCAAAGCCCTCTCTGGATGCATTAGCTTGAGAAGAGCTTTATTTAGTTGCACCTGCAGAATAACAGGAGTGCTTGATTCGACCTCTCAGCATCTCTCCCTCACAGGATTGGGCATAGCATGGGGTAAGGGAGGCATCTGGGCACAAAACCTAAAGATTGTATCATAGTCTAGTCTGGTATCCATCATCTTAGAAACTCAAATTCCCCTCCTCTTGCGCACATGCTTGCTTTAGTTCTTCTCCTGTGTTAGAAGATTCCCTTACCCTCTCCACCTTTTATAATATTTATTTATTTGAAAGGTAGAAAGAGAGAGAGAGAGCGAGAGAGAGAGAGAGAAAGCGATCATCTATCTGCTGGCTCATTCCCCAATGGCCACAACAGCAGGGGTAGTCTGAACCAGAAGCCAAGAACTCCATCCTTGTCTCCCATGTAGGTGGCAGGGGTTCGAGTTTTTTGACCACCCTCCTCTGCCTTCCCAAGCGCATTAGCAGGAAGCTGGATCAGAAGGGAAGAATCAGGAGCTGAACCAGCACTTCAATATGGGATGTCGGCATTGCCAGCTATGATGTAACCCTCTGTGCCACAATGTCAGCTCCCCCTCTACTGTTATGGAACTATCTCTGTGCAAAGATGATGTACAGTACCTGCATCTCATTTTGCTGGAGCCCCTCCTATTTACTCTGCTCCTTACACAAATTTAAAGACAAATTCCAGGTTCAATGTCAACTATCTACTATCACTTAGGACAAGGTCTTTAGCTCTTCCGAGGCTCAGCTACCTTACTGTGACATGGCAACAGGTGCATCGCACAGGGCAGTGACGAGGCTCACACACATCATTGCAAGTGAAGCCCTAAATATGGAGCATGGTGCTTGCAAACACTCAGCAATGCTAGGTGCCAGCTAAGGACCCGATCTCTGTTTGTAGAGCTAGGCTTTAACTCCGACCATCAGTCTCACTGGGTGATACTATTCAAGGTCACAGAAAATTACACTTTGGAGCCAGAAAAGAGCATGCATCTCTTACCCGTAGACTATGTGATGGGTAGTATATGGAAACTTGACCTGTACCATCTTGTTTCCCCCCTCCTATTGAACAGATCAACAACTGAGGCTATCTTTCCCACCAGAATCCCAGATTTCAAGGAGTGAAGCAAACCCTTCAGTCCTCATTGCACAGAATCCGAAGTACATAAGGTCAAGGCCATATTGAAAGTCATAGGTGTCTACCCAGCTTGGATCTTGCAGGCCAGCCCCGTTTTGAGGTCACACTTTGGAAAAATGGGTCTATTGAAAGAGCATGGGGAGACAGGATGCCAGCTAGCTGGAGCGATGAGGAGGCGTCTTCCCATGCTTTACCAACAAATGGCCTCCCCTTTGGAAACCCCTACTGTCCAGGAAGAGTGGCCCATCT
Source organism: Oryctolagus cuniculus (assembly GCF_964237555.1). Lineage (NCBI taxonomy): Eukaryota > Metazoa > Chordata > Mammalia > Lagomorpha > Leporidae > Oryctolagus > Oryctolagus cuniculus. Next base: position 48,899,536 of record NC_091450.1, read on the forward strand.
TCCCCACAGGATGCTGGCCAAGTCTCCAGCCCAAGTGAAAATCAGATGTTTGTATGCACAACTCCGTGTGTGTGTGTGTGTGTGTGTGTGTGTGAGACAGAAAGAGACAGAGAGAGGCATGAAAGAACTGGCTCTGCTAAATAAAGGATCTCATTATGTGTGCTATTTTTATTCCTCAAATGCCTGCCTGCCTCCCTTCCCCCACCTCCCCCCACCCCCCCCCCCCGTGAGGTTACCACTGAAATCTGACAATCAGGGTTCAACTTCACTGTCAGCTTCCATTAGGCAAATCAAGCAGGAAATAAGAAAGTGAGTCTGGCCTTGGCAGGGAGCTGATTCAGCAGTGATAATCTGCTGGGCTGGAGAGGGGGGTTCTGCTACCAAAGGGTTTAATTAGTCAGCGAGGTGCTGTCTCCGCCCACGCCCCCTCCCCTTCACCTCATCCTCCAGCCTCTTGCTTGTCTCGAATTCCCAGGAACACACAGCTGGGATCACCCAGCACATACTCAGGGCCATCCCCAGGGCCCCTGGCTGACCCTGGCAAGGGCATTTCTTGCATGAGTTGTCTCCTCGGCCCCATCTGCTGGCTCACCCACGGTCAGCAAGACAAAGATGGCAGTGAAGCCAAAACCACAGTGATTTTGTTCCCAAAGGACCAGCAAGTATCTCATTCCCCTCTCTAACCCTTCTCCATCCTCTCTCCTTCAATAGGCATAGGATCATTCCTTCAAAAACAAATTTAGGGAGCATGTGTTTAGCTTAGTGGTTAAGATGCCTGCATCTCGTATCAGAGTACCCAAGGTTCATTCCAAACTCTGGTTTCTGGCTCCAGCTTCCAGCCAATACCAACTCCAAGAAGGAGTCTCAAGTAATTGGATGCCTGACACCCAAGTGGGAGACTTGGAATGAGTTCCCAGCTCCTGACTCTGACCCATGCCAAGCCCTGGCTGCTGTGGACATTTTGGGAATGAACCAAACAGGAGCTCTCCCTCTCTCTCTCTCTCTCTTTCAAACTAAACAATTTTTTTAAATTGCCCCATCAATAGTAGGTAAACTATTCTTGCTGGGTTATGGAGAAGATTCCAAGGCACAGTCTCTTCCTTCAAGGAGTACAGGGTCTAGAAGTGGACATGGGATGCAAAGAGGGGAGAGAAGCATGAGACAAGTTGCTTATGGTCTGGAAAGATAAACTGGGCCAAGTGCACGACACACGATGCAAGTACAAGATGGGAGAAAATGCAAGCAATAAGGTTAAGAGCTCTGGGAGCTCAGGGAGTTTGAAGGAGGATGACCCACTTCTAAAAAAAGAACGCTTTGAGAAGTAGCCTTAGAACTGGGTTGGAAGGGCTGAGAGGGAAGCTTGTGATGCCCCAGTCTCTCCAAGCACTGCCACTTTCTGGTGCCGTCTCCCAGCATCTCACCCTCCACCTGGGAGCTCTCTGAAGTCCTCCAGCTGTGGCTGCTCCTGCTGGCTTCTGCCCTACCTCCCAGCCTGCTGCAGGGTCACAGCTGCATGCTGCCCATTATGTTTGTCCCCACCCCTGGTCCTTGCAATGCATGGCCACACAGGACTGCCACCATGAGAGTTGAGTTGCTGCTGCTGCTGTAGCTGATGCCACGTGTTGCTTGCAGCTCCTCCATGCCAGCTACTCACCCTGTGGTGGGGAATGGGCCAGTTGCTAGCAGTGGTGCATATATCTTTTCACATCTCTGCAATGCCTGGCTCTGCGGATTCAGATTCCCTATGTGTTGGTGCCTTAGACCTACTCTCTTTAGCATTTGGGGATCAAATCCCTGAAGATGAAGTTCTAACAGAGTAAGTGTGAACCCAGCCTGGAAATAGCTCCTCCTTGCTGATAGTAACTATCACATCAAGTCTGGATCCCGCAGCTCACGCCCTTACTCTGATGTCTAGGGGAGGAGGTTGGGACAAGTGCCCTGCTCTCCAACTGGCTTGAGAATCTCAGTCTTGAATGATTAGAGTCCCATGAGCTCTCACCAACCTCTACCCACAAAGCTTATGAAATCTTCAAACAGGGCTCTGCTGGGTGGTTGTTCAGTCAGACCCTACCCTGTCTCACAATAGGCCCCACTCAGATCTCTGCATGTAATTGAATCTAGCTGAGGTGGGAGGTGAATGAGATCCTGGGCGGTGGCTGGATTGTCTCTCTTCTCATATGCCTCTGGAAACACACACACACACACACACACACAAGTGCACACACACTATGGTTATTGTTGCTGCTGCCTGGCCATTTTCAACTTCTCAAAGGCAAGACTTTTTCCAGTTTTGTCCTATCAGTTGCAGGCTACACCACACTCCAGTTTCTAGAGAGTGAGATTGTGCATCAATGCACAAAGAAAGGAGGACAGGCAGTAAACACCTCCTAGGTCTTTGTCCAGATCTCCTTCCTGCTCATTGTCCTGCTACTCATTCTCTCCAGGGCTCTATCCTCTTCTTCCTCCAAACAGCTGGGAGTTGGACCTAGCTCTGCAAGGCTTAGAACATAGTATTGAGCATTAGATGAGATATGAGGTGATAAAGAGTTCAAAATATGCAAAGCTCTGACATCAGTGTTATGATTAAAATCCAACACCTTTAGCATTGTAGGCATCAGAGATCCCCCCGAGAAACAGAACCAGTAGGACACAAACAGATACCGGTTCATGCAATTGTAGAGGCTGAGAAATGCCATCATCTGTCCTCTACCATTTGGAGACCTGGGAAAGCAGATGGCACAGCTGAAAGGCCTGCAGGTGTGGGGACCAAGAGCACAGAGAGTGGAAAATACTCAGGCCCATCCCTGGGCCCCTGGCTTGATGTCCAAGTTCAAACAGTCAGGCAGAGGGACTCCACCCTTCCTTTGCCTTGGTGTTCTGTTTAGGGCCTCCCTAGATTGGGTAGTGCCCGCCCCCACTGCAAATGGCCATTGACGTTTCTCAGCGTGCCACTCACAGGTACCCAAGTAGATAAGTGATCTCTAACCAGCTATGCAGGCATCCTAATCAACCCAACAAAGCCAGTGTACAAATCTCTCCATCATGGGGCTGGAGACAGTTCTACCAGAAAAAAGAAAACACTCCTGCAGAGAACCTGCAAAAAATCTTTGCTCTAAATTGACATCGTAGCAACCAAGGCATAGCAAAGAGCAGTCTTGGATAGACTTCCAACTAAGCTACTAGTTCATTTCCTAGTTAGTTTCTCTGTCTATAGAATGGGAACTAACTCACAGTGTGATCATGAGGGCATTTAAGGAAAAAAAATCATATATGCTCCGCTTCTGATCCAGCTCCCTGCTGATGCACCTGGGAAGGCAGCAGAAGGTGCTGCCAGTACTTGATTCTCTGCCATCCATGCGGGAGACCCAGCTGGAGTTCCAGGCTCTCGCTCTCGCTCTCTCTCTCTCTCTCTCTCTCTCTCTCTCATACACACACACACACACACACACCCCTCTGCCCCTTTCTCTCTGTCACTCTGCCTTTCAAATAAACAAAATAAGTCTTTAAAAAAAGTGTGAGTATGCCTGATATAGAGTCTTTTTTAAGATTTACTTTATTTATTTGAAAGACAGAGTGACAGAGAGAGGGAGGGAGAGAGATCTTCCTTATGCTGGCTCACTCCCCAAATGGCAACTATGGCCAGGGCTGGGGCCAGGCTGAAGCCAGGAGCCAGGAGCTTCTTCTGGGTCTCCCACGTGGGTGCAGGGGCCCAAGCACTTGAGCCACTGTTTTCCCAGGTGCATTTTCAGGGAGCTGCATTAGAATGGAAGCAGCCAGGACTTGAGCAGATGCCCATATGGGATGCCGGCTTCGCAGGTGCTAGCTTTACCTGCTACTCCACAAGGCTAGCCCCTGGCATAAAGCTTTGAGTGACCAGTAGGTAACAATAGCCACCAGGATTAACTGAAAGTTGGGCTCAGTTCTCAGCAATGCAGTTGTGAAGGGGAGTGAAAGAACAAAACAAAACCCCGAATAAATCTGAGAATAATCAGAACTTAAGGCACTGATCAGACCAGCCAGGCTCAGGTTTAGTCTTTCATCTCCAATAAAAGCCTTTGACACAGAGACATCATTATCATGTGCAGCTCCTCAGAAGCTCACGCGGCATTTTGTGGGTAAATAGAATAGATCAGGATGAGAGAGGCCCTTGGAGGAGGGCTCCCAGCCGCTCCGACAGCACAGATGAGCTGGTGGAAGTGGGTCAGTCGCCTGCACCAGCTGTCTCGCGGCCGGAGCACGTGCAGAGCCCGGCGTTGCTATTTTCTTTCCCTGCGTGAAAGCAGCTTTGGACTGCCCTAGGCACGCATGCAGACGGGAGACAGAGGGCTGGGGTGGGCCTCCACACAGCAGTGTGCTTGCGAGAGCCGGGGATGTCTTTACCCTGCCATCCTATCATCCGCTCTGGCTTCACAAAATGAGTGTGAATTATGGGGGCCTGCTGAGCCTTTGATTTCCCTCAGCTGCTATCCCAGCAGCCACTTTCCTGGAAATTAAGTGCATGTCTCAGCTGCTGGCAGAGGGAAGGGGGACTCACGGCTTGGCCTGTCACTCTGCCGCCAGCCGTCCCTCCCAGCTGCCCCTCCCTCCGCAGTGCCAGGGTGGCCTTTTCAGAGGCATCCATCCGTCACTCCTCTGGAAGCTGAGCTGGGATCCGGAAGCGTTCCAATTAGAGACGCTGCTTCTTTCAGGAGGCAAGACTTAAAGGGAAAAGCAGTGTTTGTCTGAGTGCGCCCAGTAATGCAACGTTTTCCCTCCTCCTTCCTTTCATCTCCCCATCCCCGCCTCTCCCTCTCAATCCTTCTTTCCTGGCACCATTTTTTTTTTAAATGAGCTTTTTTTTTTTTTTTTCTCTCTACCAACCAAGGAATCTTTCCGGAACAGCCCTTCTGGGACTCAAGCCTGTGTAAAAGCATCTAGGGGTGCTGACAACATGCTGATTCTGGTTTGGAAGCTTTGTCCTGATTCGTTCTGCTCCAGTGATGTTACTACTTCTGGTCCGTGCAAGAGGGTCTATCCACCAAAATGTCATGCATTCCCTCTCTCAACAACCCCAGGTGGCTCCCCATTGCCAGAAGAATAGTCGGGACTGTAGATACCATACAAAGCCTTTTTGGCTTCTGGGAATCTATGCATGCATTCACACAGTAGGTCAAGCAACAAATGTTTACTAAGGGCCTCTTGGGACTGGGACCCTAGCCCATGTCTCTAGCTCCGTCTCCTACTGCTCCCTGATCCTGCCCAAATCCACCTGCCCCAAGCATCATGACACTCTTCATTTTTAAGTGTGTGCTCAGTTCTGCTCCTAAGCCCTTCCTTTCTTACTCTACTTTGCAATTTGCTCCTCACCCTTTAAATGCTCTTGATATTTGGCTCTGCCAAGAGGCTTTCCCTGGGTCTTCCTAACACATCTTGCTGCCTATATCTCCCATTAGACTGGAGTTTTTCTTACAAGTGGCGCTGGGGATGAGCATTGTGGCACAGCAGGTTGAGCCATGGCCATACTGGAGCCACGGTTTGAGTCCTGGCTGTTCAGCTGCTGGCTAATGCACCTGCGAAAGCAGCAGAAGATGACCAGAAACTTGATCCTCTGCTAGCCAGAATTCCTGGCTCTAGCCCCAGCCTTTGCATCCATAAAGGTAGGGAACCAGCAGATGGAAGGTCTGTCTCTGTCTCTGTCTTGCTCTGGCAATTTTCACATTGATCACAATGAATGAATTGATATGTTGTCATTAACTATGTTTCGTACATTATTCAGATTTCCTTCATTTTTACCCAGTAGCCTTTTTTTCTGCTTCAGGGTCCCATTGGAATAACCATTTTTGAGGTTCTGAACTTGATGAGTTGGTCTCTTAAAATCATGGGACAAAGCCCGCTTCCAAGGGCTGGCGTTGTGGAGTAGCAGGTTAAGACACTGCCTGCGACACCAGCATCCCATATGGACGCCAGTTTGAATCCTGGCTGCTCCACTTCCAATCCAGCTCCCTGCCAGTGGCCAGGAAAAGGCAGTGAAAGATGGTCCAGGGGCTTGGGTCCGTGCCACCCATGTGGTAGACCTGGGTGAATCTCCTGGATCCCGGCTTTGGCCTGGTCCAGCACTGGCCGTTGAGGTCATGTGGGGAATGAACCAGAGAATGGAAGACCTCTCTCTCTCTCTCTCGCTCTCACTCTCGCTCTTGCTCTCTCTGTAACTTTTTCAAATTAAATAAATAAATCTTTCTGCAAAAAAGTTTCCATGTATACCATTTGTGTACTACAGGTGCACAGAATCCTGTTTTAAAGTCTCTTGACTACAAACACCAACATCTGTTTCACTTCCTGCCCAATAGGGGGCGCCCTTACATAATAACTTCCTCTCACTGTAGTAACCACCTTTCTCCAGGCTTTCCCCCTCACTCTTTCTGTCTCCTAAGGGACAGGGCTGCTTCCCCGTGTGGTCCTTGGTGGTGTTCACGCCCGTCCAGGGGGGAACTGCAAGCCATAACCCTCATTCAAGGCAGTTACGACTGGGTCTGTCATCTTTACCACCCCTGATTAAAACAAATCCAGGGACATTTCAAAACAACCGCTCCCAGCTTCCTAATTGAATTCCTAAAACTGCACACACTGCCCAGAAAGGCACTGCCATCTATGGAGTGGCTTGTGCACCGGCCACCACGGCTGCATCTCAGTTTCTCATCCTAAATTACTGGGGAACCCAAAGGGAGAAATGCCAGGGCTCCTGTGTAGCTTCCAATAGCTGTAGTCCGGGCAAACATCTGCAGCTAGCAATCCACGGTTGTATGCCATGCCTGGTGGTGGTGCAGGCACAGGTCCCTGGGGCATCTTGAATAATTGACCGAACAGGTAAAGGTTCCTCCTAAGGTGTCAGAGGTGACTCTGACCCACACAGGAGAGGCAGGGGTGTAGGCTAGACATTGGAGCTACTCCTCTCCAGAATTTTTAATATCAGCACCTTTGCACACCTCTCTTGTTAGTGCATTTACAATTCAGTTAGATTTTTTTTTGCATCCTATTCTGCATTCCATTCTAGGGTCCCGAGACCTCCTGAGTGATTGTTTCTATTTGCATTCATTAAGGCTCACCCTGTGTTATAAACTTCTATGGGTTTTTATAACTGTAAGGTGTCACGTTTCCACCAACACGGAATCATACAAAACAGCTTCCTTGCCCTAAAAAAACCCGATGTGCTGCCCCTGTTAAGCTCTCTTTTCCCTTCACCCCAGGTCCCTGGAAATCACTGAATTTGTACAATCTCTTTAGCTTTGCCTTTTCAGAGTGTCTTATACATGGAGCCATACAGTACTGAGCCTTTTCAAACCGGCTGTTCTCACTTAGCAATGTGCATTTAGCATTCATCCATGTCTCCCAGTGGCTTGATAGCGATTCCCATTTGTTACTGAATAATGTGTTATTGCACAGGGTACTACAACTTGTTTATCCAGTCACCTAGTGGAGCGCATCTTGGTTGCCTGCTGCTGTGGACAACTATGAACCAAGTTCCTAAAAGCACTCACATGTAGTGTTTTGCATGGACCTGTTTTCAAATTAGTCTAATACCAAATTTAGTGTTAGCTGATAGTTAAACATTTAGAGGGAGTAAATGTTTAAACACTTTGCTAGAAGCTCAAATGGCCTATGATTTTCTGAATGTAGAGAAAATCCCAAATTACCCTTTCCTTGCAATCTCCCAAGGGTAGAATAATGGATCTTAGAGTTGTCCCGGGAAGGGCAAATAAGTTATTTGGGGGAACATGATCTTGAACGTCTGGAACTGAATACCTGATTATGTTGGATGCAGCTGTTCAGACTGTAAATTTTTTAGGATCTAAAATGTAGTGTTTTTCAAAAGAGTTTCTGCAGGGCCAGTGCTGTGGTACAGTGGGTTAAAGCCCCAGTCTGCAATGCCGGCATCCCATATAGGCACCAGTTCGAGTCCCAGCTGCTCCACTGCTCCCTGCTGATGCACCTGGGAAAGCAGTAGAAGATTTTCCAAGTCTTTGGGCCCCTGAACCCACATAGGAGACCTGGAAGAAGCTTTTAGCTCCTGGCTGGGGATTGCTGCAGCTCTGGTCATTGTGCAGCCATCTGGGGAGTGAACCGACAGATGGAAGACCTCTCTCTCTCTCTCTCTCTCCCCCTTTCTCTCTCTCTCTCCCCCTTTCTCTCTCTCTCTCCCCATCCCCCCCCCCATCTGTCTCTACCTCTGTCTGTAACTCTGAATCCAAATCATCTACAGACTGGTTTGGAAGTTGACAGCTGACAACTGTATCTGGCTTCTGTCTATCTACTGGAGTCTCTTGGCAGCCAGCCTGGTCACGACCATGTATACATAACGCACCATGTTCATTCTGTCTTTCCAATCATTTGCTATACCCAACTCCAGGATCTTCTCCTCTCCACTACCAACCAGACATGACAGAATCTTTCCAGATTTGGTTCTTTTCCACCTTTCTTCTTTAAATCATCTCAGACTTTCATTTCAATGCATTCTTCAGTTTAATTAAATACCACACAGCCCTTATGTTAAATAATTGATGGATTAATTAAACACGTATTAAGAATCTATTCTATTCAAGACTTTTTGCTTGATTTGGGGAGACATAAAATGCTTTCATAAATGGTCCATACTCACCTTCCCTTTGCATTTATGTATTTTGCATTTCAAGCTTTTTTTATTGCAATCAAGTAGTAAGATTTCCATGAGAAGAAATATCTTTTGCTCCTGCATCTTCAAAAATACCTGTATGTGGAAGCATGCATCATAAGAATGACTAATATTTATTGAGTACATACTAAGTGCTGGCACTGTCCTGAGTGAGCAATCAATTGAACAACACATAGATATTCATGTACATCTTCATAGGTTCTCAACATGCTCATCATAAAATTGACTGCCTAGTGTGTACCAAATTGCACAGCAGTTCAGTGTCAGAACCAAGATTTGAGCTCAGGTAGCCTGACTTGGAAGCCATTGGCTCTCATTCCTATTCTTGGGGTCTACTGACTACGCCCTCTGATCTGATCTCTGTAAAAAGACATGCTCAAAAACACTCGATGGTTTTGTTACTTTGTAACATGCAGTCAACGATGTACAAATTCCCGTGTGAACCGGAGCCCTAGCTCCTCTCTGTATCCCAAAGCCTCCCTAAAAACAAGCCACATTCCACACCTTTGCTGTGTGCTGGATTCATTGTCCTGCAGGTGGCCCTCTGTTCCACCTCCTCTTTGTCCCTATGAGGACGCTCGCTCATGCTCAGTGGCAATTCTGAAACATCCCTCAGGACCGTTCCTACAGAAGGCTGTGTACATGGTGTGGGAGTGGGTGGAGACATATGCATTTCTTTATCGATTCCAACATACCCAATTTATTTAAGCTGCATTGACTGCCCTGTGGCCTCTGGGAATGTGTGTGATTCTCAGAGGCGATGTCGAAACTAAATCAAACTGAAAAATTTATCTTTAAGTAACAACTTACGGATCTAATAACCAAGGGAGTTTGCACTGAGCAGAGATGTGGTAAATCTATTATCTTAAGTATCCTCTCTGCTGACACAATTTTCCCTAAAGCCTCGGAAATGTTAAATTTCTGCCAGACAAGCACACGTGAATTCCAACTACTGTTCTGATGGATTTTTCATGGTTTTCCCGCGACTCGTGTTGTCTGCTAGAAATGCCCTGTAAGGAAGAGGCTAAGGCTAATCAACCAGATAACAGGGACACAAAAGCTTGGGGATCTAATGAGACTTAACCCAATGTGAGACAGTCAGGTTTGTAATCTGAGGGTCTGTGCAGCGAGTTGGGTGGGATTATCAGGATCTTCTGCTTAGTGTCTGTCTATGGTATGGACACATCTCTCCAGGTCTATGTAGGAAACAACCAGCTTTATCTAACATATTTCAAAAGGAGCAGCCAATCCTGGGGCCGCATGAAGTTGCTGGCAGGAACTAAGGTAGTGAGGCATTGTACTATGCACACTGAAATTGGGGGTGAGCTTCTTTCCTAGCAAGAAGACAAGAAACATCAAAAACCAGGGCTGTGGGGATTCAATTGTTTGTCCCTCTCCAATTCATATGTTGAAATCCTAATCCCCAAAGTGACAGGAATGTATGTAGGACTGACACCAGCTAGGAAGGGCTAGGCCACTTCCAGGAGCTGGGTTTGAAGACAGTCTATCAGTTATCTCATTCATTATTCCAGCAGGTGGAATGGGACAGCAAGACCACAGTGGCTTGCAATGTTGGTATCCCATCCAGGAGAGCTTGTTCATGTTGTAGATGCTCCACTTCTGATCTAGGTCCCGGTTAACATGCCTGGGAAAGCAGCAGAAGATGTTCCAAGTGCTTGGGCCCCTGAGCCCCTGCCACATACATGGGAGACCCAGATGAATTCTTGGATCCTGGCTTTGGTCAGGCACAGCCCTGGCTATTGTACCTGTTTGAGGAATGAGCCAGCAAATGGAAATGGGAAATTCTCTCTCTCAATCTCTCTCTCTCTCTCTCTCTCTCTCTCTCTCTCTCTCTCTCTCCCTCTTGCTCTGTCACTCTGCCTTTCAAATAAATAAATCATACCAAATTAAAAAAAAAAAAGAATGAAAGAATGGACGAACACATTATTTCAGAACTGGCTGCTATAAACTGTCGATGTGATGTGAAGTAGACTCAGCCCCAGGATTTCAAGAAAAGCAAAATGCATTCCTGGAATTCTTGGAAAATTCAATGTGAGAGGCCAGCATTTTGAGTCAGTGGGTTAGGCCAACACTTGCAGTGATGGCATCTCATATCAGAGAGTTGGTTCAAATCCGACTGCTCTACTTCCAACCCAGGTTCCCTCCTAATGTGCCTGGGAAAGCAATAGAAGATGGCCAAAATGCTTGGACCCCTAACACCCATATGGAAGATCTGGACGGAGTTCCAGGCTCCTGGCTTTAGCCTGGTCCAGGTCTGGTCAACGTGGCCATTTGGGAAATGAACCACTGAATGGAATCTCTCTCTCTGTCTCTCTCTCTGTCTCTCTCTCTGTCTCTGTCTGTCTGTCTCTCTCTGTCTTCCAAGTAGATGAAAATAAATTAAAAAAAAAAAACCATAAGCATCAGAACCATCCCAGTTGTCATATCCACCACCACCCCTTGGCCTGTCTCCTTCCTCCTTATGGGTAGGAAGTTTTGCAAAGTGCTTGGACCCAACTACACCCTTATCCGTCTGCAGGCCACTAAGATGCCAGGTGGTCTGCAGCCTTGTTGATGTTCATACTGCTCATTTCCCCCTAATTTTAACCATGTCAGCAAGTATGTCATGACATCTCCAAGTTTTTACATACATTTCCCTGCTGACCAGGGATATTGAGAAACTTTTCACTTGAGGACTGGCCATCAGGGTAGCCTATTTTGGGAAAGAGCTATTTCAAGAACTTTTCCATAGCCCCTTAGCCATGGAGCAAGTGACCAACGTAGGGGTCTGGTTTGGGGCTCTCCATTGTTTCCATTGGTCTGTTTCTGTTCTAGCCTTGCACCCATACCAACTGTCTCACTACACTTCTGATTATAGATTTATGTTTGGCCCTCATTGTCTCTAACATTTTTTTTTCTTCTTCAAGGATATTATGGCTTTTCTTAGCCTTTTGAACATCTTCCTAAATTATGGATATTTATACCCTTAAAATATTGATTCAGTTTTCTGATAAGTCTACCCTTGCCAGTGTTTTTAAAGATATTTTGCTGCATAATTGTGGACATTTAATACCTGCTTGAGGACTCTCTCTAGGATTCCTCTTGGTAAGCACCTATGGGATAAAAATTTTATTTCTGTTTGTCTGAGAATATCCTTATAGCACAGTCAGTTGTAAAGGATGTTATCACTGGGATATAACTTTGCTAAAAATAATTTTGTTTTAGAAATTTAAAAGACACATTCCATTGTCCTCTGGTATCCATAACTTCTATCAGTAAAATAGCGTATCTCAAGATTTTATACACACACACACACGTACACACACACACACACCATATGTGTGTGTACGTGTGTGTGTGTATCCTTTGAATGTATTTTGTCTTTTTCCTATGGTGCTTTTATGATGACATGCCCACATATGACATTCTTTGTATTTATCCCAGTAGGAGGCCATAAAACTTTTTGACTGTTTGGTTTGATGTCTTTCTTCAGTTTGAGAAACGTTTAGCCACTGTGTCTTCTGATGTTGCTTCTGTCCTGTTCTCTCTTTCCCCTCTTTCCAGGAATCTAAATTCAGTCTGTTCAACGACTCGCCATGCTGCATATGTTCTGCACACTCCTCTCTGTAATAATCACCAGCACTGTTTCTCTGTGTTCAGTTTGTAGTATTTTCCTGTTAAACTGTCGTCCAATATACTCATCAATCCCTGTGCTGTTTCTAACCTACTGTTAAACCACCAGTTGAGTTTTTATTGTATCCATGGTTTTTTTTTTTTGTTATAGAATTTCTATTTCGATATTTTTGTGGATTCAAATTCTCTGTCGAAAAGGTCCAGGTTGTCATTTGTTTTCCTAAGCATGTTAATCACTGTTATTTTTAAAAATTTTCTCCTTAAGATGGGATGGTTTGTGGGTGGGAGGGTGGTTATGTGGGGGAAAAGCCACTATAATCCAAAAGTTGTACTTCCAAAATTTAAATTTATTGAATAAAAGTTTTCTAAAAATTTTTTTAAAAATAAAATATATATCAAACAGTGCCTTGAACACAGAAAAAAATTATCTCTTTAATGCCTACATCCCATGTTGGTCTATTTCTTTCTTTTATTTTATTATTTCTCCTTGACTTTTGGCCACTTGCTCTCATATCTTGATATACAGGAAATTTTATTTTATTGGGTGCCAGACATTTTGTTTAAAAATTGTAAGGTTCTAGGTAATGCTATATTTTTTTCCAGAAAGAAATTTATTGGGGGCTAATAGGTTCAAATGCTTTAATACAATCAGGAGTGACAAAATTTGAGGCTAGGTTTAAGGTTCCATATGGGCTTGTCTTTTTTATTTTTTTATTTTTTATAAATATTTATTTATTTGAAAGGCAGAGTGCGGAAAGAGAGAGAGAAAGAGAGAGAGAGTTAGAGAGAGAGATCTTCCATCCACTAGTTCATTCCTCAAATAGACACAAATGCCCAGAACTGGGCCAGCAAAAGGCCAGGAGCCTGGAGCTGCACTTGGGTCTTCCATGTAGGAGGCAGGAGCTTCCCAGGTGCATTTGCAGGGAGCTGGATGGGAAACAGAGCAGGCAGGATTTGAACCAATGCTGTTATACGGGATGCAGGCCTTGCACACAGTCACTTAACCTGCTGTACCACAACAGTGACCCTGAACGCATCTGTTTTGGATCTAACTCCTTCTTGAATCATAGGCCTTTAGGGCTCTCAATTGAACTACACCCATGAGTGGTAAGCCACCTTCTCTGCTTTTCATGAATTTCAGTACTGTTTTTTCCAGCATCATGAAACTGCTAAAACCTCTGTTTATGATTCTATGAGTCCCCATTTCCAACTGTTTATCACCACCAGGCAGGCCAGCATTCCCTGCTGAGAGGCACAGAACTTGGGTGATGGAGAAGAAACACATTAAGTCCCAGTTGCAACCCCAAGACCCAGTGCTGCAACAAGGCCTGTAGCTCATCCCACTAACTACACTCTTCTAAGTTGCTTTTAGGAAGGGACACCTAGGAGTGAGGTGTGCCACCTACGACTGGAGGACACCACGGTGGAGGTGTGCCCTGTACAGATGAGAGACTGTGCTGGCCGTGAGAATGCACTGGTTGGATCTCCTGTTGCTGAGAACACAATTGATTGACAGCCAAAGCTTCTATCCCTCTAGATTCATTGTTGCACTCATCCTGAGGTCACTATTCATGTAAGGTCCTCCCACTCAGAGAACTGGACCAAGAAAATAACAGTACAGCTTCATTCCTATAGGACATGGAGCCCTGTTACTGGATGATTGGCCAAAGACCTGTCCATTGGCCTGGACAAAACTTCCTTAGGACTATTCTGCTACGTGGGACTCTTCCTACCCAATATTCTCTCCGTCCGCCTGCCTTATTACAGGTGCCAGACCTGCAGCTTGGTCTGAACAGTCTCGCTGGTGATGTCTGCTTTCTCATCCTCTTCCTTTCACAGCTGTTACGCTGATGTATTTCTTGCATGGCTAATCTTGTCTTGGCTTCTGCTCCTTGTTTGGCAAATGTAACACAGCCTAGAACCAGGGGTTCTCAATGGACTGAGGAAGAATTGCAGTAAAAAGAGATGGAGAGAGAACTCTCACAAAGGTAGATGGAGAAAGAAGTAGGACATCTAGGGAAAGATCATATAAAAGATTTCAAGATTGTGCAGTTAACCATTTCAAAGTCTGCAGGGTTGAGTAGGGTGAGAGCTGCCAAGAATGCAATGGATTGAAATATTGAGGCACATTGGCAGAGAAATCATGCATTCTGGTTTGTTCTAGAGAGTTCTGTGAATTATCTGTTCTCCTGGTATATTCCCAACTTCACTTTCAAAGTGTCTTGGCTTCAACAATGAATTATATGATATTGATTCCTATTATCTTTCGCCGCCTAACAAATGACTCCGTAACGTTGTGAAATAAAACAAACACCATTTATTCTGCTCCAAGTGTCTGTGGTTTAGGTGTTTAGACAAACCAGCAGGAAAGATCTGTCTCAACTGCATGATAAACAGCACACCTGCTGGGAAAATTCAAAAAGTGGGGGCTAGCAATGCTGGAGTTGGGGCTTAGCTGAGACTACGAACCAGAGCACCTGTGTGTGCTCTTTCTGTGGCTTGGGCTTCCTCCCAGCATGTAGCCGGGGTGGGGGTGGGGGGCATCAGAATTCTTAGTGGTTTCCCAGGGCTCCAGGAGTGAGAAGCCCACTGAAAAACAAGAGAGCTGCATGAACTTCAGTGACCTGGGCTTGGAAATCATAGCCTTACATTGACTCCTGCTGTAATCTACTGCAGAGGTTGGCACATTCTTTTCTTTTTTTTTCTTTTTTCTTTTTTTTTTTTTTTGACAGGCAGAGTGGACAGTGAGAGAGAGAGAGAGACAGAGAGAAAGGTCTTCCTTTGCCGTTGGTTCACCCTCCAATGGCCGCCGCGGCCGGCGTACCACGCTGATCTGATGGCAGGAGCCGCAGCCGAGACTCAAGCCTAGACACTCCAATATGGGATGCAAGTGTCTTAACCCGTGTCTTGACTCCTTGGCCAAACATTTACCCCTATCTGCTTTTAAACTTGGAGATTGGCATTCATCTATACATCTGTAGGTTGGCTGTAGCAGCACCTGTTATCCAAATGTGACTATTGAACTTTGGTTGGCATACACCATGTGGCTGAATGAGAGATATTCAAACTCTCTGTCAGAGGAAGCAGGTGTTGTCCTGGTGCTCAGAGGCCGACTCTGCAACAGAATTTAGTGTGCAATGAGTTTCTTAGGCAATGCTCTTGGAACCAAAGGCGAGGAAGAGAGACATACTGGGCAGAGAAGTTGAGCTGTGATGGATTCTCAGCAGAAGCCTCTGGGAGTTCTTGAGATGGACTGACCCTTCAGAGCCACTCAATCAGCCAGCTACAATCAGAGGCCCTGACTTCCATGTGCCCATCCAACAATCACAGGGTGCTGCCTGTCCCGGGGAGGAGGTGTGGCTGGCAGGAGAGCCTCTCTGTTGCTAAGGAAAGTCCCAAAGGGACGGCCTGTTGGCAGCACTCCCGGAAGCTGGATCACTCCACTGCCCTGTATGTCAGGAGCTCAGAGGAGACCTGGAAAAGAGGAGGAAGCTCCTTTTCCCCTCTCGAGTCCAGAGGGAGAATGTTATGTTTGGTTAAAGACAATGATTACTCAGGAAGTGGTGAATGGACTTGTTTTATAAAAAATTATTGACACATAATAATTATATATCTTTTTAAGGGTCTTTTGAAAAATCTTCATTTACTTTCATTTTGTTTGAGAGAACAAGAGAGAGAGAGAGAGAGAGAGAGAGAGGAGAGAGAGAGAGATCTCATCTGCTGGTTCACTTCCCAAATGCTTGCAACAGCCATGGCTGAGTGGACTAGGCTGAAATCAAGAGCTGGGAACTCAGTCCAAGTCCTTGAGCGCCCATCAGCTGCCTCCCAGGAAGCATATTAGCAGGAAGCTGGATCAGAACTGAAGCAGCCAGGACTTTACCAGGCACTCCAATATGGGGTGCAGGCAACCCAAGCTGTATCTTGACTACTGTACCCAATGTCCACCCACCTGTCCATCTTTTGGGGATACGTTTTGGCACACTTACATATTGTGTATTGGTCAGTTCAGAATACATAGGTTATCTATCGTCTCATTTACTTCTTTGTGATGATAACATTCAAAATCCTCTCTTCTAGCTGTTTTGAATGACAGGATACAATCTTGTAAACTATAATCACCATCTGTGTCATCTGATATCAAAATGTATGTCTCCTATCTGGCTGTTACTTTGTACACAGAGCCAGTCTATGTATGGGACTCTTACTACTCTTACTCTTATTACTGCCTTTTCTAGTCTCATTGAAATAGAATATCTGTGCTGGCGCCACGGCTCAGTAGGCTAATCCTCCACCTCTGGGTTCTAGTTCTGGTTGGGCACCGGATTCTGTCGTGGTTGCTCCTCTTCCAGTCCAGCTCTCTGCTGTGGCCCCGGAAGGCAGTGGAGGATGGCCCAAGTGCTTGGGCCCTGCACCCGCATGGGAGACCAGGAGGAAGCACCTGGCTCCTGGCTTCGGATTGGCGCAGTGTGCCGGCCGTAGCAGCCATTTTGGGGGGTGAACCAATGGAAGGAAGACCCTTCTCGCTGTCTCTCTCACTGTCTAACTCTGCCTGTCAAAAAAAAAAAAAAAAAAAAAAAGAAGAAGAATGTCTGTGTTCTCCAGGGAGTGGTGACTCCTAATGGCACTTGGAGACTATTTTTTAAAAAAAAATCTGTAAGAATGTATTTGTTAATTTGAAAGGCAGAAACAGAGAGAGAGGAGAGCAAGAGCGAGAGCGAGAGCGAGAACTTCCATCTGATGTTTCATTCCCCACATGGCCACATCCATCAGGGCTGGGCCAGGCCAAAGCCAAGAGCTCAGAACTCCATCTGAGTCCCCCAGGTGGGTGGCAGGAGCTCAAGCATGTGGGCCATCTTTTGCTGCTTTCCCAGACACATCAGCAGGGAGCTGGATCAGAAGTGGAGCAGCCGGGACTCGAACACACACCCATATGGGTTATTGGCATTGCAGGCAGCAGCTGCTTAACCCTCTGTTCCACAAAACTAACCTCTACTTGGAGATTTTAACACAACTTTGACAGTGTCACTCTGGGAAGTACACACATACTATACAGGCACTCAAAAAGTCTCGATGGCAGCCTACACCAAGCCACACCTTATATAAAAGGGGACACCCAGGCTCAGAGACATTCAATGAGTTGCTCATTTCACACAGGGATAGAAAACTAGAACCAGAATTCTCACTCAGTACAGGGCTTTCTCTCTCTCTCTCTCTCTCTCTCTCTCTCTCTCTCTCTCTGCAACAGTGCATTATGTCTACAATGTCCCATTCACCCTTTTAGCCTTGCAATCTGCTCACTTCAATTTTTAATACAAATTGTGGCTGTGACTTACACAGATACTGATGAGTCCTACATGGTACATCCCCTAATGAGTACAAACCAATTAAAGTATTATGTTGAAATAATTGATGGGCTGTGTCAAGGCAAGAATGAGAAATTCGATTTGCATAGAGAACTATTGATTAGTGTGCTATATCATCGCTCTGAAAGCCATTCGGGACGGCCTTCAAGGAACTCAGAGATGAGAGGGAGACTGAGAGGCACACAGATGCACAGACAACTCTATTGTGAACCAACTCGAACGTATCACCAACCCCGGCTGCCTCCGCCACCCCTCCCTGAGCCGCCAGCTCTACCGCGCTGACAGATCTAAATATGAAGAAGAAGAATGTCTCCGGCAGGCTGTTATTTTGCTGCCTGAATTGTGTCAGGGAAGTGTAAATATAATCACATTTTATCCGCCAATCTGAAATGGATTTCAGAGGCAGGGATCACAATGTTAGGAGAAATCTGTTTTCCTGGTTGCATGCCTTGATTGAAAATAACTCCCTTGTTACCATCAGTAATGTGTTCCAAGGAGAAAAAAGCAGCCCAGTTCACTCCAGAATTACTAGGCGATTCAATCAAGACCCCCGCCCTGTTGTTCAGGTTGGACGGGAGACAGGTAAGGCCGAGACTTGCCTCGAGAGCAGGTGGACGATGCGTCTGTGGCTCTCCAAGTTCAACATCTGCATCTCCAGCGACAACACTGCAGACCGTTGCTGCAAAACACTGCCTTCTCTTCATGCAGCCATTCCATCTCTTGGGTTGGCTGTTCCAATGCCCTTTCGGGAGGGCTTTGAAATCCAGAAAAAGACACATAGATGCCTCTTCTTGTTGCAGCCTAAACACACCGGCTTCATAGCTGAATTATTGCTTCCATCTTCCTTTTTGATCAAATGAACACATACACACATGCACACACACACACACACACACAATTGGCAATCAGACCTTCTTTTCAACAATTTGAAGGTCAGTGTGAGCTAAGATCATTCTGTGTCAACCCCAAGACACTTGGTCTTTAATTGGACCTGAAGGGTTGTTTCGCGCGCGCACGTGTGTGTGTGTGTGTGCGCGCGCGCCTTGTGGGATGAGAAAAAACCCTAAGGTACACTAGGTTGTGCTCCCAGAGTGTGCTCTATGCCGCTCGCTGTGGTCCCAGCACGTGTCATGTTGCTGGAATCAAGAGCCGAGCCGATCTGCCGGGAGCACGCAGGTGTCTGCCAATAACGTGACTTGACATTTCAAGCTGGTTTCCTATTCCTTTTGCTCTTTTCACAGAGAAATACCTCAAATCTGTCAACGCACAAATGTAGACCTAATCCTCCCCTGCTCAAAGAGAAGGAACACCAGAATAGTCACTACGCAGTGCCATGCGTGGGTGAAATTACTTCTCTAAATTTAGAACGAGGCCAGGTTTTGAGGCTCACCCTTGGTCCGAGGTCTGAAGCATGAAAGGCCTTGCGTTGGGCAAATTTTTCAGGCTTTGCTCAGAAGGGGGCATTTAATCCGATTTGATCTCCAAGTGAAGGCTTCAGGGGTTGATTCCAAGTGAAGGCATCACGGCCCGCCCTGTGGCTTCCAGGCACTTTGAAAAAGAGTTCTTTCTGATGTCATCGTGTTGTCAGCGACAACATGAGACCCTGGGGAGCCTGGGTCTCTGTGTCAGAAAACTAGCCTCCAGTAACACCCACCATGCTGAGGGTGGCAGCAAATACGAGGCTTAGAGTGCCGGGGAGACATTGGTGGGGAGGGACCTGCTTTCTTGAGATCCGAGGATCTCCATCAAGACATGCAGCTCCTATGTTTAAAGGAATCCCTCTCCCCAGCAAGGAAGAATTAGTAAAAACCCTCATGTGAGGCCATGCTGATTTTTCTATGATCTCAGCTACTCTTCTAATGGCAAAAGGAGGCGTTAATAAGAGCCCCAAGGTGGCAAGGGTCTATCAGCAAAAGAAAGCAAATTTGACTTTCAAACATCCTCTGACTCTAGTATTCTCAGGTTTCTTGCCATTGTAGCAAGGTGCACCACTTAGCTATTTGGTACATGACAAGCTAGCCCTAAACATTAGTGGACAGAAACCCCACCATGGTTCCAAGCTCACATGGTTGGGTGATTTGGGCTGGGCCCTCCTAGGTGCTGCCTCTGCTCATATGGGCTCACTCAAGAGTTTGTGGTCAATAGACAGTCAATGGCTTTACTCTTGTGACCAACGACAGACTGGTTATTGGGTACAGGGACAGGGTAACTGGGCCACACACTGCTAACATCCATACGGCTCATGAAGGCTGATCCACAATGTGGTGGTTATCAGGTTCCCAAGAGTGGCAAAGCTGCAAAAGCTGTTGAGTCCTGAGTTTGGAACAAGATCAGGATGATTTCCACCACCTTCTAAACTGAAGCTCTACCCCAGATTCACTGAGTGGGGAAAACAGCCCATATCCTTGGTGGGAGAAGCTCCACTGTTTTGCATGGCCAACTTGGCAATCCAACCCAAGGGTTTGGAGGCATGAGGTTTTAGCACTGTAGGTGTAGCTGGGAGTGGATAATGAGCAGAAACAACTCCAACTAGAGCTTGCATTTCTGCTGCTTAGCCAGAGAAGTGGAGAAAAGGGATTAAACAACTCAACGTCATTGAACAAAAAGAAGTAGAGACTTCGAGCTAGGAATAGAAACACAAGAAACGCTGAGTGAAAATAATTGTACTTACCCATATTCAGATACAGAAAGGGCAGTGGTCCTCCTTGGGCCCCCACCCTACACCTAATCATCAAAGTCCTCCGTTTGGGCTTGGGAAAGATGGTCATTTGATGACTTCACCATCTAGCTATATCTCAGGCCAAACTCTCCCGTCTACCGCCTACCTGAGCTCTCCTCCTAGAGGGCAGGTCTGAAGCTTCCTTTCCTGTTTGATTACTACCAGGAAATTCTTCTTCTTTTTGAGACCTGATGGGTGTCTTCTCCTTGTAGACCTTTATGGGATGACCAAGTGGGAAATCAAAGAATTCACAGGAACAGGAATGACTCACATGGGACACAAGGGATCCATTTCCCCACCTTGCAAGCATTTTACTGACAAGCACCTCCCTGTGTGCTTTCCAGAGAAGCATCTATGGCCCAGAGGAAGAAGCCCTCTAGGGGAGCTGACAAAATGTGCCTTTGCTTTCCACATTTTCTTCTTCCTGTATCGTATTTCCCCCCATTCTTCTCCTGTGTCAACCTTACCCCACTTTTGAAAACTCCTATGAGTACCCATCCTCCCCCAAGTCTTCAGCTTTCAGCCACAAGAACACACCAGTCATTTATACCTTAATGGGGTCCACTAACTGTACTGACTTTTCATAAAGAGATTCAGTATTCATGTATTAAAGCTAGTTTATATTTTGACATGTAAATCTTTATTACTAGTTCATCCAAAGCACAGAATCGCATAAGGTATCATGAAAGACCTACAAGTAGTATCAGTGAGTTTGGGGTTAAACACAATTTATTCTTGAAAGGAAAAATATGTGGCATAGAGGCTACAGGAGCCCCCTGGGATGAGGGTCTTTCTTGATAACCCATGAAATCCCACCTGCTGCTCAGTTGGCTGTTTGTCTCTGCCTAAGATCACACCAAAGACCTCCCCTGTTCAACCCTAATTGCTTCCCTTCTTCAGATTCTTGTTGTCAGATCCTGAGCAGGAGTCTTGTAATATAACCCATGCTGGGTACTTACTGGTGGTTCTGAAGCAAGAACCTTGAGCTCATCTCTGAACCAGAGTGTCCCCAGGGTCCCAACTCATCCCCCTGGATGAAACAGGTGCAAATTTGAAGAAGAAAGCACTGCTTCTAATGCAGAAGGCTAGCGCATTGGCAACCTGACCTGGAGTAGCATGAAATAATTATTCTTGTTCCTACAGGAGTATCCAGCAATGTCCCCACCCTTAGAGAGAGGTCAATAGAAAGTAGGTGGCACTTCTTAAGATTTAGCACCAAACCAGTCACCCAGGGCCACTGATGTTGCTTCAGGCCAAGTGAGATCAGCATCTCCATTTTTGCCATGTTTTCTCCATGGCCAACCTTGCTGTACATTTACCAAAGAAAGGGAGATTGAAAGATGAAAGAAAAATAAAATGGACCCAGCCATGGCTGACTTATCAATTTTCACTGTAACCTTGCAGGAAGGGGCCAGAGGATCCCACACCCCCCACCCCACCATACAGCAAAGAGGATCAGCATGAGCTGAGGGCTCAGAGTCACCCTTGGTCCTCCTGTCTTCACAGCCCAGGCATTAGCCTGTTTGCCTCCTTGAAAGTTTAGAAAACTTTTCTAAAGAGAGGATATTGGAACTAAAAAATCAAAAATGGTTGGCACTCTGTAGTTCCATTTTCCTTGATTTTAAAGATTAAAAAGAAAAGTAATCCTAACTGGGAAATTGGTGCATGGGTTTACTTCTGCAGTCATATATTAAAGTCATAAAAATTTTAGTGTCTTGATACAATGCAACATCATCTTACAGTTCCAGAGATTGCAGGTCTGAGATGAACTAAACTGAAGGTTCTAGTGGAGTTTTTCATTTCTAACATCCCTGGGACAATCCATCTTCTTGTCTCTCAGGTTTAGATGTTGCCCACATTGCTTTGCTAATGACCTCCTTCCATCTTCAAAGCTAGCAATGGTTTGTCCAATCCTCACCTCACAATATTCGGACACTGAGTCTTTTGCTTCCCTCTTCCTCACTAAAAATCCTGTTGTTGTTGGAGCTAGTGCTGTGGCATAGTTGGCTAAACCTCTGCCTGCAGTGCCAGCATTCTCTATGGGCAGGTTTGTGTCCCAGCAACTCCTCTTCCAGTCTAGCTCTCTGCTATGCCCTGGGAAAGCAGTGGAAGATGGCACAAGTGCTTGGACCCCTGCCAACCACATGAGAGACCTGGAAGAAGCTCCTGGCTCCTGGTTTTGGATTGGCCCAGCTCTGGCCATTGAAGCCAGTTGGGGAGTGAACCAATGGATGGAAGATCTTTCTCTCTCCTTCTCTCCTTCTCTCTCTCTCTGTAACTTTACCTCTCAAACAAAAATAAACATAATGTTGTAAAAAATCATGTTTTTTAGATTTATTTATTTATTTGAAAGTCAGAGTTATACAGAGAGAAAAGAAGAGGCAGAGAGAGAGAGAGAAAGAGGTGTTCCATCCTCTGGGTCTCTCCCCAGTTGGCCTCATTGGCTAGAGCTGTGCCAATCCAAAGCCAGGAGCCAGGAGCTTCTTCTGGGTCTCCCACATGGGTGCAGGGGCCCAAGCACTTGGGCCATCTTCTACTGCTTTCCCAGGGCATAGAAGAGAGCTGGATCATAAGTAGAGCAGCTGGGACTTGAACCGGTGCCCATATGGGATGCCGGCACTGTAGGCAGCAGCTTTACCCACTATGCCACAGTGCCAGCCCCAACTTTTTTTTTTTTAATAATTATATCCATCCAGATAATTCAATAGGATCTCGTTGTCTCAAGGTCAACTATGTAGTAGAATATTTAATTTTACTTTCAGTGTTAATTCCCTCTGTTTCCTTGTAATCTAGCATATTCATTGGATCTAGGCCATAGGGTATGGATTGCAGTGGGGGACCATATTCAGTCTATGACAGCCGACCTAGCCAAGTTTATACTTGAATGTAGGACATCTCATTCCCAATGGATGCCTCCTTCACTCTTTTCCAATATTTCCTTGTGAATAAAGAGTAAGACATGGTACAAATACTTAACAACTATCTCCTTCTCCCAGTGAGTTCATGAATGTCAAGTTAGCACAAGTGCACATCAAACAAACAAAAGTCCCTGGTTACAAAAGAAGGGCGCTTTTTCTAACACAGCATCCAGGCGCCACTCACACTGCTGGGAAGTATTTTCCCTCCTTTTTATGAGACCATCTGGAAGGTCGTGTTCAGGAAATGAGAGTGCCCTGACACGTGGGTGCTCTAGGGTGCCTTCACATCTGCAGTTCCCAAGGGTTAGGGTTAGGGTTAGGGTTAGGGTTAGGGTTAGGGTTAGGGTTAGGGTTAGGTTGCATGAGTCAAGACTCATTTTTTTTCCTTTACAATCACTGTTTATCCCTAAATGTCAGCATAGAGAAAGGAAGGTTTACATTGCCCATTGGAAAAATGTGCTATAGATTCATGCAAAATTAAATTGGGTTTCAGATGGGGATGTTAATCTATACGTGCAGGGGGAAGAGAGGGAAGGAGGGAGGGAGGAGGGAGGAAGAAAAGAATTAAAATACGTTGAGCAAGAACTCCATGTCACACAATGCGAACAGTCTATACCTGCATCACCTACTCATTCAACAATAAAAATTGAACTTTATAATTAAAACCATGAGTTGAGTCTAGATACTGGGGGTAGAGCTCTGAATGAGCTAGATGTGTTTCTTTAAAAAAAAAAGTTAATCTTTTTTTAAACCTAATGAAAGGCAAAGAAACAGAGACAGAAAGGGATCTGTCATCCATGGGTTTAGTCTCCAAATGCCCACAACCACTGGAGGTGGGCCAGACCAAAGCCAGAAACCTGGAATGCAGTTCTGGTCTCCGACGTGAGGTAGCAGAGACTCAAGTGCTTGCACCGTTACCAGAGCTGGGTGTACAGTAACAGAAATCTAGAGGGGAAGCTGAACTGAGATTCCAACACAGGCACTCTGCTATGGGAGGCAACATCTCTAGCAGCAACTCAACCACTACAACGAATGCCTGCCCTAGACAGAGTTCCTGACCATGAGAAGTAGCGGGAAAGCCAGGCAACAAATAAGTGCACAAATAAAACAGATAAGGTCATACTGTGATAAAAGCTGTATACATAGGAAAGGGGCAAGATAGAGCAATGGGAGACAGGAGGTGCCGCATTGCTGCCCCTGGGACCTTGAGACAGACTCTACAAGGTCAAGTCCAGTGTTGGGGCAGGGAGGGGCACATTGTGCGGAGCTCTGGCAGATCCCAGCAGTTGCTCTGTGTAAGTGTTTCACGGTCTTGATGTCCGATCGCCCCCTTTAAGTTCGTGCCTTCTCAGGAAATCTTCTAAACATGACAGCACTACACTGCTATGATTGAGTTCAAGCTCCTCCAATCACATTTTGCCTCATTAGCGGTCCTATTCACCCTCTCCCTCCAACCTCATCCATAAAGCTTTTCTCCAACACCCCCGACAGGGAGGCAGATTTTTTTTTTTACAGGCAGAGTGGACAGTGAGAGAGAGAGAGAGAGACAGATAAAGGTCTTCCTTTTTGCCGTTGGTTCACCCTCCAGTGGCCCCCGCAGCCGGCGCCACTGCAGCCAGCACACTGCGCTGATCCGATGGCAGGAGCCAGGTGCTTCTCCTGGTCTCCAATGGGGTGCAGGGCCCAAGCACTTGCCCATCCTCCACTGCACTCCCTGGCCACAGCAGAGAGCTGGCCTGGAAGAGGAGCAACCGGGGCAGAATCCGGCACCCCGACCAGGACTAGAACCCGGTGTACCGGCGCTGCAGGCGGAGGATTAGCCTATTGAGCCACGGCGCCGGCAGATTTTGATCTGTTCTCCTGCACCCTTTACTGGGCCAATAATAAAGTCTTTCTCCTCTCTACAGAGAGTATGATGGGGTGCAACAGCCAGTGAGTCCACCTTCTTCCGTGACAGACTTTATATGCACAAATCCCAAAGCACAAGGATCTCCTATCCCATTGCCAGCCCACACACATGTCCTTACTGATCTCATCAGCAGGCATTCATCCCAAGGGCTGTCCCCCTGCAGGGAGCTGATGGAACCCAACTCTCAGATCTTCTCACTCAAACTGAAGGGCCAGACTCTAAATTACTCTCTGATCATCCATCCTGGTTGCTTCCCTAAATACCCGAAAACTCTTAACAACCTCTAAGGAGGGGCAGGTGTTGTGGCACAGTGGGTTAAGCTTAGCAGACCCACATCTCGTGGTAGGATGCCTGGAATCAGATCTGCCTCCACTACTGATCCTGCTTTTTGCTAATATGCCTGCAAGGCAACAGGTGATGATCAAGTACTTGAATTCTTGTTGCCAACATGGCATACCCAGGTGGACATCCTGGCTCCTGGATTCAGTCAGGCCCAGCCATAGCTTTTGTAGGCATTTAGGGAGTGAACCAGAGGATGAAAAATCTCTTTCTCACTCACTCTTGTTCTCACCATTGCTCTCTCTATGTTATTCTGCCTTTTGAATATATAAATAAAAGTTTAAGCAAACCTCTAAAAGGTCAATTTGATGAACTCAACAACACTGGACAGTTCACTGCAGGAAAGTAGTCTTTTGTTTATTTATTTTGTATATTTGAAAGGCAAAGCAAGGGGAATGGGAGAGAGAGAGAGAGAAAGAGAGAGAGAGAGAGATTGATTTTCCATGCACTGCTTCACTCTCCAAATGGCTGCAATAGCCAGGGTAGGGCCAGGCCAAAGCCAGGAAGCAGATATTTCATTCTCCATTCAGGTTTCCCATGTGGGTGGAAGGGACCCAAACATTTAGACCAACTTCCATGAGGCACGTTGGTAGGGAGCTGGATGGGAAGTGGAGTAGCCGGGATTCGAACCAGGGCTCCAATATAAGACACCCATGTCACAGCAGTGGCTTAGCCCCCTGGGCTAAAAGGGCAGCCCAAGAAAACCAGGCTTTACAAAAGAGTGCCAGTGCAGTTGGCGGCCACTCCTGGATCTGCTGTGGCCCTGACTCCTCCCTGGGGAGGGAAGGGTCAGGTACAGCTACAGCTGTTTCAGGGGAGAGAATTATCAGCATTCTCTGATGCCCTCCATTCAGCTTTGACCTCCAGAAGCTCTGCTGACCTGTGTGATGAGTATCAATGTCATTCCTAATGTTCTACTCCTCTCCTAACCAGTACCTCCGCTGTGTGATGATTACAATCCCTCCTGCCACCAGCAGGGGCAGAGTATCCTTCCTTCCGCACTGACACTGGGCTCAGCTGTTTAAATGGCTTTGGCCAACGTGAGTGAGGCAGACTTAGGCAAACCAAGGCTTGACAGGTGCATGTGCCGTGTTGCCTTGCTTTTGCATTTCTGCCTTGGCTGTGAGACCATACATCGAACAATAGCCTGCTGCTGGTCCGACGAGGATAAAGGTTAAATAATGCAGCTCGGGCAAATCCACAACTTGGAGTCCAAATCAGCCAGGCTGAGTCTGGCTCAGCCAAGTCCAGGCACCTGCAAGAGAACAAATGGTTCTGAAAGTCACTGAGTTTGGACACAAGGTTTCGTACGTAGCATTAACGGTTGCCTTTCGCTGGTTGATCCACAGCAGGAAGCAGCATTTCCCCAGTACATACCTTCAGCAGCCACAACTAATCAGACAAAAGCTTTGACATCATCCAAATCAGAGAAAGCAGAAGCTGACCATGGGTCCAAGCCAGCGGAGCAACGTCTGCGCAGAAATCGCACTGAGAAAGTCTTACGAACTAGAAAACACCAGAGCTGGCTCACTACCCGGAGACTCCAAAAATCTGGGGTCATGCTTTCTCCAAAGCCGACAGGTCTGCTCTGCGTTTGACCCCTGCTGGACAGAGTTATTTTGGATCTGTTCTTGTGACTCTGGGGCTTAAAATAGTTGCTTGCTGAGCCATCTGTCTCGGGATCCGTCTCGCTTCTGAAAGGTGTAGCAGCTGCGGCTGAATTGAAAGCAGCTCCCGTTAAGAAAGTGAACAATCTCTCGGCTTTTCTCCCTCCTAGGAGTGCGCCCCAGGGAGAAAATAAAATAGAGGGCATTTGGCTGCCGAAGAGGATAAGAGCTCAGGAGGAGAGCGGGGAGATGCTGGGGGAGGTAGAATCCCAGAACTGGCTTGGAAAGCAGCCAGGTTAACTGAAGTAGCTGGAGGAAGCCAAACAGAACAGCACGGGGCACGGTACGTGAATGGTATTGTGGCCGGGAGTAGCCAGAAAGAGCATGGAGCCCCCCCCTAAGCCAAAGACTCAGCTCAGGCACCCGGCTGGTCACTGTGTGACCATCTACAGCTCTGTGCCGCTCCAGCCTCAGTGGTCCCATCCTTAAAATGGGGTTCGTGAGGCCTATGTTAGCTTACGAGGGTGGATCAGAAAAATAGAGACAAGGGGTCAACATTGTGGCCCAGAGGATTAAGCTGCTGTCTGGGACTTGGGCATCCTGTATCTGAGTGCCAGTTCAAGTTCACTGGCTGCACCACTTCCAGTCCAGATCCCTGCTAATGTGCCTGGGAAAGCAGCAGAAGGTGGCCCAAGTGCTTGGGCCCCTATCACCCACGTGGGGAACCTAGATGGATGGAGTGCCTGGCTCCTGGCTTCAGCGTCAGCTGTTGTGGGCATTTGGCATTTGGGGAGTAAATCATCAGGATCTCTCTCTTTCTCTCTCTTTCTCTCTCTCTCTCTCTCTCTCTCTCTCTCTCTCTCTCATGACACAGATAAAAACCAGGTAGCTGTATAGACCTAGGCAAGATGCCATCAGTCTTACCCTGGTCTAGATGCTAACTTCTTTTTTTAAAGATTTGTTTTATTTATTTGAAAGGCAGAGTAACAGATAGAGGTAGAAATATAGAGAGAGGTCTTCCTTCCACTGGTTCACTCCCCAGATGGCTGCAACGGCCAGAGCTGGGCTGATCTGAAGCCAGGAGCTTCATCCAGGTATCTCACACAGGTGCAGGGGCCCAAGGACTTGGGCCATCTTCTACTGCTTTCCCAGGCCACAGCAGAAAGCTGGATCAGAAGTGGAGCAGCCAGGTCTTGAACTGGAGCCCATATGGGAAGCCGGCGCTTCAGGCCAGGGCTTTAACCTGCTGCGCCACAGCGCCGGCCCCTAGATAGTAATTTTTACAAGGCAAGAGCAAGGGCCCTCTGGCTCACTGCTTGATGCTTTATTTCTACTGCACAGTTCAGTATCTGGTAGACTCAGGCATACACAATACCCCCTTCACTCAATGATGTAATTAGTGAATTAGTAAATGTCATTTGTACAAAGACCAAAAAAATTATTATTCTATTTCCTGGCAAAGAAAGAAACAGCTGTCGTCTGTCGCTAGGAAGCTTCTGGAGCTCGTTCTATTCTAACACAGACTTGTGAGCCAGTGTTGACTTGCCTGCCTGACACTCACCCCAGACCAAGGGCAACCTGCCACCCAGAGCAGGATTCCAGCCCACAAGGAAAAGCAAGTTGCTGGCGTGGAACCCAAGGGGGTGCGTGTAGTAATGACCCTGGAGCAGGACACTTGCAAAAGCACCTGCTCTCTGTCTCGTCTTCCGAAGGCCCGTGCTTTTTGTATCTCTAGGCGCTGCCTATGTGACAGGATTGCTCCCTGAGAATCTTTACAACTTTTGGAAGGCTGCTTCTTGCTTTCTCTGTGCTCCGTCTTCCTCTCTGTAAAATGGGTATGAGTAACATACTTCCTTCAAAGGGTTCTGTAGCTCGGGCGCCAGCAAAACTATGGCAATAGACAAACTCACTCTGCACTTGTGTTTCTTTTATTACATTTTTTATGTGTTGATCTTCATTTTTATTTGAAAAGCAGAGAAAATCACACACACACACACACACACACCACAGAGTGTGTGAGAGAGAGAAAGAGAGACGGATCTTCCATCTGTGGGTTTGTTCTCCAAATGGCTGGATCAGCCAGGGCTGGGCTAGGCTGAAGCCAGGAGCCTAGGATTCAGTCCAGGGCTCCCATATGGATGCCAGGGACTCCGTGGCTTGGACCACCATCTGCTGCCCCCAGGGTATGCATTAGCAAGAAGATGGATCAGAAACAGAGTACTCGACTTGAACCAGGCACTCCCAACAAGAGATGTAGGCATCCCAAGCAGCAGCTTAACCACTGCCCCAAATGCCCACCCCTGCACCTGTGTTTCTAAATAAAGTTTTACTGGAACACAGCCAGGCTCATTCATGCCTGTGTTTACATTTCTCCAGTTCTCTGTGTGCTTCTGTGGCAGTTCGCAGCTGCGAGAGGAACCCTATGGCTGGCAAAGTCTACCTCAGTTACGATCTGGCCCTTTACAGAGACTGCTTGCTAACCTCCTGCTTTGAGGATTAAATGAGATACTCAGTGTAAAACCAGTGGGAGCATCTAGACGTGGCATGGTGGTATGTTGTTGGTGTCTTGGAGATAGGCATGGATTTCTCCATGATGCTTATAAGGAGAGGGGTCATGGAAACACACAAGACAGAATGGGAACATGAGAGGCCGGCACTGTGGCATAGCGGGTAAAGCCGCTGCCTGCAGTGCCAGCATCCCATAAGGGCACTGGTTCAAGTCCTGGCTGCTCTACTTCTGATCCAGCTCTCTACTGTGGCCTGGGAAAGCAGTGGAAGATGGCCCAAGTCCTTGAGTCCCTGCACCTGGGTTGGAGACCCAGAAGAGGCTCCTGGCTCCTGGCTTCAGATTGGCACAGCTCTGGCCATCGTGGCCATTTGGGGAGTGAATAAACAGAAGGAAGACCTCTGTCTCTCTCTCCCTCTCACTGTCTGTAATGCTACCTATCAAATAAGTAAATTAAATCTTATAAAAAAAAGAAGAGAGAGAAAGAGAAGTAGGATATTAACGTAGGCTGACTTCCAGGGAAAAGGGAGTGGAACAATCAGGACAGACCTTCCAAAAATCACTCTTAGTTCTAGTGCTGTCAACCTTGGCTCGTGACAACCATTCTGCAATGGGCTCAATCTTAAGTTTGCTCATTGTGACTGCAGTCAATCTCTTATACTTTCTGGTAGTCAATTCACAGCCACGGACTAGATCCCATTCAACAATTACCATTCGACTTTATGAACTAGAATTGCTTAAGTAGCCTATTTTCGGTTTTTTTTTTTTAATCAAAGTAGGATCAACTATAAGGATCAATTTTTACTTATCAAGGATCTACTATGAAAGGCCTGCATTGTGCCACCAGTGATGCTGGCATCCTATGAGGGCAAGGATTCATGTCCCAGCTATTCCAGCTCCCTGCTAATGCACCTGGGAAAGCAGTAGAAGATGGCCCAAGTGTTTGGGAGACCTGGATGAAGCTCCTGGATCCTGGCTTTGGCCTGGCTCAGCTCTGGCTGCTAGGGCCACTTGGGGAGTGAGCCAGCAGATGGAAGGTCTCTCTCTCTCTCTCTTTCTCTCTCTCTCTCCCTTTCTCTCTTTAATTCTGACTTTCAAATAAATAAATCTTTTTTTAAAAAGTGTCATGCACCAAGGTTTGTGCTAAAGGTTTTCACATGCATAGTTTCATTTAATCCTGACAATAACCTTCAAGGTTTTACCTCAACCAGAGGCTCAGCCCCATGAGGCAACACGGCAGATTGTGGAGCTAGGGGCAAAATTAAAATTTGGACCAAGTGGGGCCGGCACTGTGGTGTAGCGCGTAAAGCTGCTGCCTGCAATTCTGGCATCCCATATGGTCACGGGTTCAAGTCCTGGCTGCTCCACTTCCGATATAGCTCTCTACTATGGCCTGGGAAAGCAGTGGAAAATGGCCCAAGTCCTTAGGCCCCTGCCCTGTGCAAGAGACCTGGAAGAAGCTCCTGGCTCTTGGCTTCAGACTGGTGTAGCTCTGGCCATTGCAGCCAACTGGGGAGTAAACTAGCAGATGGAAGACCCCTCTCTCTCTCTGCCTCTCCTTCTCTTTCTATGTAACTCTGACTTTCAAATAAATAAATCTTAAAAAAAAACACACAATGATAAACACAACATCTAAAACGTACAATATGTAAAACAAATGTACTTGCAATAGGACTTTTCCATGCTATTATAATCTTATGGGGCTACCACCATTGATGTGGTCACCTGTTGGGCAAAACATCCTTATGTGGTGTATCACTATGTGAGCAGAGATTCCCAAAGCCAACCTGGACTTTAGGCACATTTTCCACTCCACTGGATTTCATAGCATTTCTGTCATTTCAACCTGCTTTTCCGGCCACACTTCCAAAATCCAGGAAACCTTCCGATGAGGATGGACAGCCACATTGAAAATTTCCTGGGTAAAATGTTCACCCAAGTTGAACCATCTCTAAACACTGCCTCCCCCTGTGCTTTCCGTAGAACTCCTAGTGTCTCCAGGGAAGGTTGGATGGATGGCAGTGGCTTCTCGACCATGAGGCTCTGTGGGAAAATCTGGGGCTTTGTGAACAGAAGGAAGAGGATTGCCTCTCTCCATGGGTGCAGGTGTCCTGAATTAATCCTGTTGGCAGGTCTTATCACCTTCCAATCAAGGCTGAAATCATGACTGCCCCTCAGGGGGTCCTAGTCCTTCTCCTGTATTTCCCAAGGCCTAGTTCAAGTGTAGACAAAGTCCTTCCATTGTTCTCCTGTTTCTAAGAATTATGAGAACAACATAGAATCCATAAAAGGCCGTTCAAGAAGCACAGCTCATGATATATAGATTTCTGTTTCTTCCTCCTCCCAGTTCTTTTATGTGCCTTGTGTGCAGAGTGTGCAGCTTGTGGTCAAAGCATGGCACCTTTATTCTGCCTCCCTCCCTCTTTTAAACCCCCTTTGAGGGGATATTTTCACTCCCAGCCAGGATTTTCACCACTGACAAGCTCTTTTCTCTCTCTTGATAATAGAATATCCCAATGTTACCATAGTCACAAACTCAGGGGTAGGCATGTGTCATAGCATCAAAGACCACATTTGCAATGCTCACATCCCACAGCTAAGTGCCAAGTTCAATCCCAGGCTCCAACTCCTGATTCTAGCTTCCTGCTAATGTGCACCCCAGGAGGCAGCAGGCAACGGCTCAATGCCATGGGCACCTGCCACCCACATAGGACACCTTGATTCAGTTCTTTGCTCCTGGGTTCAGCCTGGCCCAGCACCAGCTATGGTAGGTACTGCAGGAGTGAATTAGCATATGGGAAACTTGTCTATCTCTCTGCCTTTCAAATAAATAAACTGCCAAACGCATTCTGATTCAGAATTTGGATGGCCACAAAAACAGTTGGAATACATACTTCACCTCCTGCCCACCCACACATGCAAAGATTCAATCTCTAGAAGATGGCGCGTGGAGGGTGCTAGAGCTTGAATGCATAGCCCCCAAAGTGCCTGTACAGGGAATTTAATCCACAAAGTGGCAGTGTTGGGAGGTGACATAAAAAGTGATTAGGTCACAAAAGGTCTATCCTCAGGCATGGATTAACCCCACACTCATGGGCGTGGTCTCTTTATAAAGCACAACATTGGAAGTCTCTTTCTCCTTTTGAGTGCTTTGGGAGACTCTGCCATTCTCTCGACCCAAGCAGGTGCCTCTATTCTTCCTCATGACACACAGGGCTTGCCTACCTCACTCTGATCCCTCCGGGTAACCTGGATCTACTAAGCCACAGTACAGGTCCTTTTCTCCTGTAAAATACATGCATACAGGGGTCGGCAGGGTGGCGTTACGTGGCTGCCTGCAAAGGTGGCATCCCATATGAGCACTGGTTTGAGTCCCAGCTGCTCTACTTCCAATCCAGCTCCCTGCTTATGTGCCCAGGAAGGCAGCAGAACATGGCCCAAGTCCTTGCACCTCTGCCACTCAAGTGGGAGACTTGGATGAAGCTCCTGGCTCCTAGATTGGGCCTGGCCCAGTCCTGGCATTTGTGATCATTTAGGGAATGAACCAGCAGACAGAACAGCTCTCTCTCTCTGTTCTCTCTCTCTCTCTCTCTCTCTCTCTCTGTCATTCTGCCTTTCCAATACATATTTTTTAAAGCAAAGAAATCACTATCTTGAGAAACTCATTCTTTCCTTCATGAGGGTGGATCCCACATGACCAAATCACCTATATAAGATTCCACCTCTTCTCTACACTATGACAGTTGGCATCAGATTTCAGTGTGAGTGTTGCTGGGGACAAACCACATCCAAACCATCACAGCAAGGCCAGAAGCACCCACTCCAGCTTCCCACTCCACTGTTCTTCCAGGGAAGGTTGGCACCCGTATTGCATGGCAAGTTCACCAGATACAGAATCCTTAACACAGAGTCAAAAAGAAAAGTTGGCCGGCGCCGCGGCTCAACAGGCTAATCCTCCACCTAGCGACGCCGGCACACCGGGTTCTAGTCCCTGTCGGGGCGCCGGATTCTGTCCCGGTTGCCCCTCTTCCAGGCCAGCTCTCTGCTGTGGCCAGGGAATGCAGTGGAGGATGGCCCAAATGCTTGGGCCCTGCACCCATGGGAGACCAGGAGAAGCACCTGGCTCCTGCCATTGGATCAGCGTGGTGTGCCGGCCGCAGCACACTGGCCGTGGCTGCCATTGGAGGGTGAACCAACGGCAAAGGAAGACCTTTCTCTCTGTCTCTCTCCCTCACTGTCCACTCTGCCTGTCAAAAAAAAAAAAAAGAAAGAAAAGTTGGAGACAAATCACCTACCAAGACCCGCCCCTCTCCCTGTCAGTCCACTCTCTGATCTGAGCTGCAAACTTCTGTCCTTTGGCATGTGGAGGTGGGAGCCAAGGAAGTCTCTCCTTTTCCAGGAGAGATTCTGCCTGATTAATGCAGAGTATTCAAGGCAATCTGTGTAATGGAAATGAAACATACACTGTAGATGTAGACGAAGAATGAACAGTCTACATACAGATTAGGGAGCCGCAAGGGGGAGTGTGAAGCTTCTGAGAGAGATAAAATGCTACCAAGGAAGGAGCTCAACCCCACCATCAGGTACCAGGGATATAAGAGCTGGGGAGGTGACGCAAACATTGACTGTAATACCAATTGAGAATCCCAACTACCTCCTCAGTTCATCACAACATCAATAAGAAAGGGAGATCATTTTCCTGCAAGCCAATGATTCAGTGAATTCCAGAGATCTGGAGGCAGATGGAGGTGGAAAGACAAGTGGCATTGTCATGGCAAGAAACTTAGAATTTAAGGGCCCTACCTATGTTGAGTTCCCCTGTCCAGAGTTTAGATTCAATGGCCTAGGGTAAGTCTTGGATACCCAGAGATTAGAAAAAAAATGTGAATGAATTTGCATTCCTGGTTGAAAGTTTCTAAATGAACTCTTAAACAGGTTAACTTTTTCTTGTCTGCCTTTCCCATCTGCTTCTGTCTGATTTGTGACCATTCGATTTTCTTACAACACTTAAGAGAAGGCTAGGAAACAGGATAGGCTAAAAACACCACCCAACACTCAGATTCGTGTAACCAAGTCTGATAAGACTCTGAGGCTGCCACCCACAACTCAAAGCCTGTGTTTGGTGGGTTCATCTGCATAGACTGCTTAGCCAATACGACTGGGACTCCCAACCCCACGAGTGAAAGACAATGATGATGAACGTGGAAAAGCATTGAGTTCCAACAGCTGTGCTGTTTGGAAATGTCAGTGAATGACTCCCGAGCCACTAAGTTGTTGTTCCAAAAAGGAAAGGAGACTCACGCATTTTCCCTCCCTCACGTTTATATAAGAAGAAATGCCCTAGGAGTTCCCTGGAGTCAGAAAACCAGTCCCAGGATTTGCATTGTTTTTGTAGGGTGGCCATTGTGTCAAAAGCAGGGCCAGCATGCCATGTTGGGGGAGGAGGCAGGCCTTATGAGTAACAGTAGACTATTGGGGTCAATTACAAGGGCATCTGCTCCACAACAAATCCCAGAATCATTTGAAACTTAGAATTTGACAGCCTGGGAATTTGTGCCACATCAGAGCCTCATCAACTAGCTACTCCTATGGGTCCAAAGAAAGCCCTCTTCCCTAAGCATCGGTCCACTGGGATTTGATATCTATGTTACACGGCAGCCTGGTTCTGTGCATGCAGTCAACTCTGATCTGTGGCAAAGCAGAGTTGCTGACACCAAGCATCCGGGCCCATGAAGGCATGAGAAACAGGGAGACCGGAAACCCAAATTGGCTGATTTCATTCACAAGCTAGACACAGAAAGACAAGCAAGCACCTCATGGTCTTCCTTATATGCAGGAGATAAAATTAAAGTAAATAAAATCATAAATCAGTGAAACAAACCAAAAAAGGAAGAAATGCCTGCATGCTTCAGTTTTGCTGCAAATGCCGTGTTTTGTCAAGTTTTCTTTTGTGTCTTTGCTTAACTGTTAAGAATTATGTATTCCTACAGTTTTGATGATTTTGTAACCACCTTAGAATTTACTTTAAGATGAGTGAAGTTGAACATCTTTTTGTCTGATGACTGGAGCCCTTGTCTGTTGTCCTGCTGGACTACGATCTTTTTCCTTTTTTTATTTGTTGAACTCTTTGTTCAGGAAGACAGTAAGCCTTTGACTATCATGTCAATTAAAAATCCGATGGGGGCAGTGCTGTGGCATAGTGGGTAGAGCTGCTGCCTGCAGTAACTGCGTCCTGTAAGGGCGCAGGTTCAAGAACTGGCTGCTCCACTTCCAACCCAGCTCTTACTATGGCCTGGGAAAGCAGTGGAAGATGGCCCAAGTGCTTGGGCTCCTGCCGCCACATGGCAGACCCAGAAGAGGTTCCTGGCTCCTGGCTTCGGGTTGGCTAATCTCTGGCCTTTGTGGCTATCTGGGGAGTGAACCAACAGATGGAAGACCTCTCTCTCTCTCTATGCCTCTCCTTCTCTCTGTGTAACTCTGACTTTCAAATAAATAAATAAATTTTTTTAAAAATCTGTCATCTTGAAAATGATCTAAAAGATCCATTAGACTGTTTTTTAAGGAATGCTTTTTTTTTTTTTTTTTGAAAGCAACACATTGAGAGAGGGAGAGAGAGAGGAGAGATCTTCCATCCTCTGGTTTGTTCCCCAAGTGCCTACAGTAACCAAGTCCTGGACCAGGCCCAAGCCAGGTACTGGGCACTCCATCCGGGTCCCCCACGTGGGTGGCAGGAACCCAAGTACTTTGGTGGGAAGCTGGATGGGAAATGAAAGGTAGTGGGAACTCGAACCGGGCCCTCTATAAGGACGCGGGTCTCACAATTGGTGGCTTAATCCGCTAAGCCACCGCGTCCTCCCAGATGCTCAAGAGCCGTAAGTTGACAATGTGGCCTTGGTAAAAATTCCCGTAGTCTTGCTCCTTAGGGCCACAATGGGGAATATGATGATTGATGATGATGGTCCCTGAGATTCTGGGATAATTCCATAGGGCTGTCACTGTCCCCAGCCACCTTGCTTTCTTCCCCTCGCTGCCTGGAATGCTTCCACCCAAGACCCCAGGGGAAGATGGGTGCAGAGAAAGGCTCCAGATGCCAGGGAGGGATCCGGGTGCATTTTAGCCTTGGCATGACTCAGAGCCAGTGTTGTCAGAGCCTCATCTCCTTGAGATCCCAGTGTCATCACCTGCCAGGGTTTCATCCCGGGAGAGAGACAGCCACCAGCAGGATTCTAGCAACAGTATTTTCTCTCCTCATTTGACAGACAGGAGCGAGGTGACAGCAGCAGTGGGCTTCACAGCAAATGAAGCCTCTCTCCTCCTGTTATTCCAACGCTGGAGCTGGAAGTGCTGCACTTACTAAAGCTCCCCGTGTCCAAAACAGAGCTCATTATCTCAGGCTCTCCCGTGGTGCTCCCCGTCTCTTGGTAAACAGCATCGTCCAACACCGAGCCACCCCAGCCAGAGAGATAACGAGGAGGCAGGATGGAGCGGAACAGCCCCAGGATGTGGAATCCGGGGAGCAAAATGCAATCAGCGGCTTCACCATGGAGATTCTTGGGGCAATTTCCCTAACGTCTGAGAGCTTCAGTGTGCTCTTGCATGATACACCTCATTAATACCATCATCATGGTCATTATCATCTGAGTGTAGAGGATTGAACGTGTCCACCATGGCTCCAGATTTTTTTTTCTGCCAAACATGGCAATTTCTTTTGCAGCAGTGGCTCATTTTGCCTGGCAAAGTCTGATTCCCATTTTTTTTTTCAATTGTGCTGTCACCATCCATCAGCATCATGCAATTCCTAGGCACTGGCTGGTGGTACATGCAGTTCGTCCACTTGTCCACTATCTGCCTTTCATTCTGCGGTCACCATCTTCCTCATTCTCTCTTGTACTAAAAATGCACTGGATTTTCTCATGACGGCAGTAATACACATTTTTGCTAAAAATGAGTAAATAAGAAAGATCAGGTTTTCTGTTGCACAGTAGGCTAACTATGGATCAGGGTCATGTACTTGAATGTCTCTTTTAAAGTCTTAGTTGAAAGGATTTCAAATGTTTTTACCATTAAAAAAAGTGGTGAATGTCCAAGAAGATAGGTATGTGTGCATTGACTGGACATTACTCGAGGTAGACATCTAGCAAAACATCAGATGGTTACCCCTTAAATATGTACAAGTGTGATGTTAGGGGCAGGCATTTGGAGCAGCTGTTACAACGCTGCTTGGGAGACCTATAGCCAGTGTCTTTCAGTCCCTGCTCTGCTCCTGATCCCAGGTTTCTGTTAACACACACACCCTGAGAGGCATTGGTGACAGCTTCAGTAGTTATGTCCCTGCCACCCATAGGGAAGACCTGGATTCAATTCTCACCTCCTGCTTTCCATCTGGCCAAACCCTGGCTACTGCAGGTATCTGGGGAGCTCTCTCTCTCTCTCTCTGCCTTTCACATAAATAAAATTCATTAATTCTTTTTTATTTTTTAAAAACTTTCCTTTTTTAAGATTTATTTTTATTTATTTGAAAGTCAGAGTTTCACAGAGATAGGAGAGACAGAGAGAGAGAGAGAGAGAGAGAGAGAGAGAGAGAGAGAGAGAGGTCTTCCATCCGATGGTTCACTCCCCATTTGGCCGCAACAGCCAGAAGTGAGCCAATCTGAAGCTAGGAGCCAGGAGCCTCTTCTGGGTCTCCCACCCAGGTGTAGGTGCCCAAGGATTTGGGCCATCTTCTACTGCTATACCAGGCCATAGCAGAGAGTTGGATAGAAAGTGTAGCAGCCGGGACTCGAACTGGTGCCCATGTGGGATGCCAGCACTTCTGGCCAGGGCATTAACCCGCTGCACCACAGCGCCGGCCTCAAATTCATTCATTCTTTAAAAGTTAAAACTTAAGTAAAATTTCAAAAGAAAGATATAGCAATGTATAAAGAACAAAATAAAAGCATCCTATAGCACGTTCTATTAGACTCTCTGTCAAAGCGTAAGAACACTTAAAAACTGAAACACTAGAGACTGGCATGGTGGCACAGGTGTTAAGCTGCCATTTGCAACTCCAACATCCCATGTCAGAGGTCTGGCCCAGCCCTGAATGTTCTGCTTCTGATCCAACTCCCTGCTAATGTACCTAGGAAGGCAACGGAAGATGATCCAAGCGCTTGAACCCCTAGCACCCACATGGGAGACCTGGATAGACTCCCAAGCTTTGACCTGGATCAGCCCTGGCCATTGTGGCTATTTAGGGAGTGAACCAGTATGTGAAAGATCTCTCTCTCTCTCTCTCTCTCTCTCTCCCTCTCACTCTGCCTTTTAAATGAAAGAATAAATCTTAAAAACAAAAACCAAGGCAAGTGCATTCTGATCACTGGAAGCAAGCTGGGGATAAGAGGGCCCACCAGGGCCAGTGGTGCTGTGGGCTCAGCAGAGTCCACTCACTCCCGGGAGCACCAGGGAGTCCTGGGAAACTCCTCTGAAAAGCAGGGAGAATTATTCTGACATGAACAACAGCTTGAGCTACAGCCTCCTGGTCCTCCCAACACAAAATGCTTATATACATTGTAAATCAAGAAGAAAAATCTCATTTCAGTCCAAGACAAGCTGATATGAAAGGCATAGAGACATAAACTACACAGGAAATATCCAAGAAATGAAGAAGGAATGGATGAGGCAGGTGGCACATGCTTTAGCCAGGGACAGAAACAAGACCTTTGAGCAGAAAGCCTGGGTCATCAGTTTTCATTTGGTAAAGTGAAGTTCCACGAGACCTTGAAAATACTAGAGCTTGAGGCAGAAATATAAGCACACAGAGAAGATGTGGCAAGACAACAGAGATGCAACATGAACTAGAGGGAACAACACGCAGCAGGAAGTAGACGAGAAGCAAATGGCTAAATGCATAGGCATCACCCAGGAAGGATGAGTTGAAAAAAGCAAATAGATGGAAACATAAATGAATATAAAACAGGAAATAAAATACACACATAGTTCACACACACACTCACACACAATATCTGTATAATCTGTATTTGTCTAACTAGTCATCTATCTACCTATCCATGGAGAGGAAAAATGCAAAAACTTTGCAACATGCCATAATTGTTATCCTAAAGGAAGAAACTAAAATAATTAAATAAAACAGTCTTATTTGAAGTCTTATTTCAGGAAAATATCCCAAAGGAAAAATTATTGAATCGACATAAGGGAAGCATATTAGGGACATCAGGAAAATGGATATAAAACTATTAGTACCAAGATATATCCTAATAGTGGGCATTATAGGTAAAGAAATAACCCATTGAATATTGAATCCAAATATCAAGTTAATTCAGGATAAAAATCATTGGAGGGGTCTCAGACAGGTGTTCCATGTCTTCAAGAATCTTTAAAGTAAAAAAAATGACTCAATCATTTTATACCCAGCACAACTAAGTGTAAAGCTAACAGAAAAGCATTTTAGTACTGATATAAAGATAGACATTTAGATCTTTAGAACAGAACTAAAAGTTTAGAAATAAAATTCAAATGTTTTTACAAATTGATTTTTTATAAAAGTGCCAAGTTTCTGTAGTGAAAAAGAATATTATTTAGAACAAATGGTGCTTGGGGAACAGACTATCTCCATACAAAAACCGTTACATTAGATCCTAGCTCACAGAGCGTACAAAAATTATCTCAAAATGGATGAAAAATTTAAATATGAGAGTTAATATTATAAAAATCTTAGAAAAAATAGAAATCCTCATGACCTTGGACTAGGCAGCAATTCTTAAACAATGACACCCAAAGCATAAGCCGTAAAAGGAAAAATAAATTGACTTCATCTAAATTAAAAATTTTTGTGCTTCAAAAGACACCATAAAGAACATGAAAAGCAATCCTTAAATTGGAGAAGATATTTGCAAATCATATATCAAACAGGGGGATTGTACACAGACTATGCAAAGAACCTTTACAGTACAATAATATGAAAGATTGGGGTGGACGTTGGTTCAGTGTGCTAAGCCACCACCTGAGATGCCAGCATCCCATATAAATGCCTGTTCTAGTCCCAGCTGCTCCAATTCCAATCCAACTTCCTGTTAATGCTCCTGGGAAAGCAGCGAAGATGGTCCAAGTGCATGGGCCCCTGCACCTGCATGGGAGATCTGGATGAAGCTCCTGGCTGCTGGATTCATTCTAGCCCAGACTTGCCTATTGACAGCATTTGAGAAATGAACCTGAGGATGGAGGATATTTCTCTCTCTCTCTCTCTCTGTGTCTCTCTCTGTCTCTCTCTGTCTCTCTCTCTCTCTCTTTCTCTCTCCTCCATCTGTAACTCTGCCTTTCAAATAATATATAAATAGTCAATGGGCACATGAAAAGATACCCAATTTCAGTAACAGGGAAAAACAAGTCCACGATGGGATAGAACTTTTCACCCGTTGGGATAACTATAATAAAAAATACATAGAGAGAAAATAACAAATGTTGTTATGGATGAGGAGAAATTAGTACCACTTGGCCTTCCAATAGGCATGCAAACTGGTGCTGTCACTGTTGTGAGTCCTCAAAATGTTGCACGCAGAATTACCATAAGACTCAGCCATTCCATTCCAAGGTACATACTCAAGAGAAACGTGAATGCATGCCCTCCAAAACCTAGTATGTGATTGTTCATAGCACTATTATTCCAAATATCCAAAAGAGTCAAAGCAACCCAAATAACCATCAACCGATAAGCGTATAAAGAAAATGTATATCTACAAAGGACTCTGGATTGGATACATGCTACAACAAGGATGGGTCTTGGAAACATACTGTAAAATGAAAAAGAGGTTAGCCAAAATAGACTACATGAGTATGGTTCTAGTTATATGAACTATCCAGGACAGGCAAATCTGTACAGATAGAAACCATAAGATACTTCATAAAATTTATGGACAATGAAATTAAAAGATAAGTTGGAAATCCTTGCTTAGTTTTTTTTTTTCATAATACATGTCCAAGAACTTTTGAGGACCCGTTATATGGGTGAATTTCAAAATTTTTGGCAAAAACAAACTTGCGTTGAATTTCACTTTCCACAAGTCTCTGAAGCACCCTCATAATTAGCTGTTGCCTGGAACTGGGGGGCAGAGAAAGTTGAAATGATCATGAACTGACTACTAATGCACACCAGGTTCCTTTTTGAAGGGATAAAAATGTCCTCACATGGATGTGGTGACACTGCCCTGTGGACCTATTAAAAAAGCACTGACTTGTATAATTTAAATGGATGAATTGCATGGTACTTGAGTTACAACTCAATAAAGTTGTTGCAGAAAAAGAAGAAAACCATCTTAAAGTGTGTAAGAATTTAGAGAATATAAATCCCATAGGATCTTGTTAAAGAAATACTAGATGATAAACTTCAGCTAACCAAGAAATGAACCGTAACTCTATGGTAAACAGACTGGCAGCAAACCTTGAATGAATCTAACTGTGGGACTGGGTCAAAGCAAAATGTGGTCTCAAAACACTGCCTGTTATAGATTATAATCCATTGAATGAAATAACTTCTCTGGGTCCATACTGATATAAATAAATCAACGGAGAAGCAAAAGCTTTTCCTCAAAGCAAAGTCCTACCTCATGGGTGTAAGGAGAATGATAAAATTATAAAAGCATCATTTGGGGGACAGTACTTGGTAGAGTAAGTCACACCTCTGCCTGCAGTGCCGGCATCCCATATGGGCACTGGTTCAAATCCCAGCTGCTCCACTTCCAATTAAGCTCCCTGCTAATGTCCCTGGGAAGGCAATGGAGAAGAGCCCAAGTGCTTGAGCCCCTGCATCCATGTGGGAGATCTGGAAGAAGCTCCTGGTTCTTGGCTTCTGATCAACCCAGCACCAGCCATTGCAGCCATTTGGGGAGTGAACCAGCAGAAGGAAGACTTTTCTCTCTGTCTCTCCCTCTCTCTGTCTGTAACTCTACCTCTCAAATAAATAAATAAAATCTTTAAAAAATAAAAGCATCATTTGACAACCATCACAATGGTTGTTGGACATAGAAGACCCATGGTTACTGAGTCAGGTGGGCATTGAGTCAGGCTTATTGCTGGGTAGTCATTTGATGATGTACAGGGATATTGGGACGATCTAAGAACATGCCCCACAGAATAATAATTCACCACAAAGGGGAAAGGTAGGTGTTTATGCTGGAGAAAACTGGGAGACATCAACATGATCAGATGATGGAGGTCAACTCTCCTGGGTGCATGGTAAGAGCGGACACAGCATGCCTCTAATACTGAGAGGAGTTCAGCACCATTTCAATGATATCCCCTCAAGGGATGCATGGAATGCAGGGACAAGTCAGAGGGACCACACAGCACTGGAGTCCTGTACTCTTTTATTAAAAAAAAAAAAAAAACTTGAAAAGTGGAGTTACACAGAGAGAGTGAGAGGCAGAGAAACAGAGAGATCTTCTATCCACTGGTTCACTCCCCAAATGACTGAATTGGCTGGAGCTGGGCCAGTTTGAAGGCAGGAGCCAGGAGCTTCCTCCAGGTTTCCCACATATGTGCAGGGGCCCAAACACTGGGACCATCTTCCACTGCTTTCCCAGGCGCATTAGTAGGGAGTTGTGTTGGAAGTAGAGCAGCTGGGACTCAAACCAGTGCCCATAAGGGATACCAGTGCTGCAGGTAGCTACTTAATACACTAAGCCACAGCGCTAGCCTCAAGTCCTTTACTCTTTAAAATTGTAGATGACACAAGAGTTGGGAAAGGTTATGGAATTGGTGCAGGATAAAGGACACTGGACACCATAATACAATAATAATACATATTCCTGGATGGCTTCTTGGACCCACCCAGAAAAAACGATACATGAATTGGATGGGAGTGTTGCAAGCATTTTTCACTTCCTAGCCTGGAGTCTTGCATGGTGGAATACAGGAACACCATACGCACTACATGCACCACAAAATGATTCCTTGGTCAACGACAGACAGCAAATATGATTAATGGTCTCAGGAGATTAGAATGCAGTTGAAAATTTTCTGTTGTTTAATGACGGTGCTGGCATCAGAACATCATAGTGCAAAGCCCTCCTCACGTGTTCATGGTGCAAACACAGGTACCGAAGGAATGGTCATATGAAGCCTAGCACAGACGACTATGTACAGAAGATAATTCAAGGTAAGGATCACGAGGCTGCTGGTTTCTGTATTTTCAGTACACCACTTCTATTGTTATTTTAGAGTGGGTTCCTTCTACGTATTAAAAAAAAAAAAATGTCTACTGGGGCCAGTGGTGTGGCATAGCAGGTAAAGCCACTGCCTGCAAAACCAGCATCCCATATGGGCGCCAGTTTGAGTCCTGGCAGCTCCACTTCAGATCCAGCTCATTGCAGATGGTTAAGGATATAGGACTGCAGCCTGCAACTTTCTATTTATGTCACATCTTCATTTGGTTTTGGTTTCAATGTAATGCTGGCCTCATAAAAAGAGTTTGGCAGAGGCTCCAGCCTGTCCAATTTTTTGGAAAAGTTTGAAGAGTACTGGAGTTATTTCCTCTTGACTGTTTTGTAGAATTCAGTAGTAAAGCCATCAAGTCTCAGACTTTTCCCTGATGGAAGGCTGTTGAATATTGCTTCAATCTCATTTCTTGTTATGGGTCTGTTTTGGCTGTCTATATCTTCCTGATTTAATCCTGGAAGGTTAGATGAATCCAGGAATTCCTCCATTTCTACAAGGTTTTCCAGTTTATTAGCACATAGTTCTTCATAGCAGTTTGCCATGATCCTTTGAATTTCAGTGGTGCCGGTTGTAATGTCTCCTTTTTCATCTCTAAATTTTTGTATTTGATCTTTTTTTCTTTGTTAGTCTGGCTAGAGGTTTATCTATTGTGTTTACCTTCTTTAAAAAACAACTTTTTTGTTTTGTTGATCTTTTGTAATTTTTTTTTAGTTTCAATTCCATTTATTTCTGCTCTGATCCTTACTATTTCCCACCTCCTGCTGATTTGGGGTTTGGTTTGTTTTTGTTTTTCTCAGTCTTCAAGGTGCATCATTAGGGGCAGGTACTGTGGTGTAGTAGGCTAAGCCTCTGCCTGTAGCACCAGCATATGGGTTATTATATTATTATACAATTTTTATCCTATATGGG
This sequence comes from Oryctolagus cuniculus, assembly GCF_964237555.1. NCBI lineage: Eukaryota > Metazoa > Chordata > Mammalia > Lagomorpha > Leporidae > Oryctolagus > Oryctolagus cuniculus. The sequence continues at coordinate 48,944,312 of NC_091450.1, forward strand.
TTCATGTCCCATCTGCTCCTCTTCCTATCCAGGTCTCTGTTTATGGCCTGAGAAAACAAAGGAAGATGCCCAACTTCTTGGGCCCCTGCACCTGCATGGGAGACTCACAAGAAGCTCCTGGCTCCTGGCTTTGCATCAGATCGGCTCTGGCTGTTGTGGCCATTTGGGGAGTGAGCTAGCAGATGGAAGACCTTTCTTTCTGTCTCTGCCTCTCTCTGTCTGTAAGTCTACCTCTCAAATAAAATATTTTTAAAAGGATTCATCACTAGATCTTTATCCATGAACTTTTCAAAGTATTCTTGTGTGAGCTTATTCTCATACCAAGAAAATTTTGGTATAAACAATTTTTTCATAATATGCATTGAATGCATGTTTTAAGAAAACCATGCATAATTTCAGAAATATTTTGAACCAAAATAAATTCATATTTTAACTCTAGTATTCCATGAACTTTTGGAAGCACTCCTACATGCATGCACACTTGTGTGTGTATATTTGTGGATCTGCATATGTATGTGTGTATATCCATGTCTGTATTTGTGTGTATGCATGTGTATATATATGTGCATATGTGTGTATGAATGTAGGTATGTTTGTGTGAATATGTGTATATGTATATGTGTGTGTTCATTTATATGGGTGCATGTATGTGTGTATTCATGTATATGTATGTTTGTATGTGTGAGTATGTATATGTGTCTGTGTGTATATGTGTGCAATTGTGTGTATGCATGTTCATGTGCATGTGTGTATATGTGTATTGTGTGTATGTGTGTATTCATGTATGTATGTGTGTAAGTATGTGTGTTTGTGTTTATGTATGTAAATGTGTATGTATATTTGTGTGTATATGTGTGCAATTGTGTGTATGTGTGTATGCATGTATGTGTGTTCTAGTGCTTGTGTATATATGTATATTTCTGTGTGTATGTGTGTTTGAGGTGTATATATGTTTGTGTGTATGTGTGTATTTGTGTGTATGTGTTTGTGTTAATATGTGTATATGTGTGCATGTATGCTTATGTGTATGTGTGTATATGTGTGTGTGTGTGTGTGTGTGTAGCTGAGGTGAGAGGTGGAGACTTCCCCGGCCCAGAGGAGAAGGTTCTGGAATATTCAGCAGGCTTTGACCAGCTGCTCTCTCTGCCTCAGCAACCTGCTGTGGTTCCCGTGTCGGAACTTTTCTAACATACAAGCTATTAAACACTGTTGTGCCTGTTTGACATCTGGAACAAATTCTTTTGTCATACACCATCACACTTTAAACAAATAAGAGCTAATGAGTTATACAGATGCCTTGATTTTGCTTCAACCAATAATTACTTTGTTCACTCGAGGGTTGTATGAAAGTAGCAGAGACAGGAAGCTCTCTCCTGTCCCACCTGGCATTAGAACTCATTTGTTTTGACAAATACCTGACTCATCTGATGCTTACAATGCAAAATATTTATTTTGCCAGGTCTGCCCTATAGATCATTCTGTCCAGGAGTGCCACATCACAGTGGTGTGGAAAGAGTGTTAGTTTTAGAGTATCAGAACCCAATAGGGTCTCCAGTCTTTCAGTATCTGAGCGCACAAAGGCAAGTCATTTACCTGCTCCAGGCATCTGTTTCCTCACCTATGAAGTGGAGGTAATACCATGTACCTGATGTGACGCTCTTACACAAGAACTTAACATGATGCCTGGCACATGACAGGAAATCAATAAACAGTTGTTCCCATCCTATCCTAAATCGCTTTTAATTAATGTGCCCTTTGAGAAAACAGTACTAAGATGTCAATCATTTTTTAAAGGACTTATCTGTATCAGATCACTTTGAGGATGGTGATTTGCTGTTTTTAATTTAGAGCCAATTAATCAGTGTAGTGTGATCTTTTCTCTTGCACCAGATACCCGTTTCTCTTCAAAGTCTTTCAACCTGAGGGCATGTCAAGAAGTGAGGTCAGAAGGCTGGGATAAGAGAAAGTTAAAGGGCTGTGTGGGATACAAGGGTGTGCACCGTGACTCTCCAGGGGGAGATAACGGGTTAAAGCTCATTTATTTCTGGGAACTAGAAGCAGGGAGCAGGTCAGACTACGGCTCCAGTATCTAAATGAGGTACATGGGAGGATCCAAAGTGATGATTCAGGGAGAGCTCAGTACAGGCAGAGGCAGCTATAGAAGGAAACTCACTTGGGGCAGCCTCAAAGCCTGATCTCAGAGACGTTAGAGTAGGTAGTGGCTTCCGGGGGCTGGGAAGGGTAATGGGGAGTGGGACCTGGGGAGAGACTGATTGACAGATACAAAGTTATGGTTACATAGGAGGACTAAGTTCTGGTGTTCTGTTGCACCACACAGTGACCATGGTTAAAATATGGTGTTGCAAATATTAAAAAACCACTAGAATATATATATATATATAATTTTACTTTATAAAATAGAATGTATGTATATATTTATATTTCCATATATTTTATATATACAACATATATTTTTATAAAGCCAACCACTACCCCCTTCCTTTCATGCTTATAACATTCTTGTACCTTCTGACAGTTCTATCGGCTACACACACCTATCCCAACATGACGGATTTATTTTACCTACTTCTTGGACGTTAAGGAAAGAGGGCTAGACACCTCGTATTTTTCACTTCTGGCTGATCTTGCCCACGACGACATCTGTAAGATTCATCCATGGCATTGCACATCAGGTATTCCCATCGCGGTGTGGCATTCCCCTGTAGGAATACCCTGTGATGGATTCATACATTCTAGAGTGATGCTGAGGACATCTGGGTTGGCTCCGGTTCGGAGCTGTTGCGCAAAAGACAGTTATGGACATTCTTAAATTCTAGTGCATTCAAACACTTGTCCAGTGTGTGTGTGTGTGTGTGCGTGTGTGGTGTGTGTGCCTAGTGTGTGTGTGTCATATGTGTTGTGCATATGTGCGTGTGTGCCATGTGTGCTGTTTGTGTCTTCCCTAGGAGTGGAATCACAGGTTTATGGGCAGTGAGAATCCTCATGATTAGTCAGTAATGCATAACTCCTTCCTAAAGTGTTAACACGCAGTGAAGTAATGCTATAACTAGTACTGAAACAGTATTTTTACACTTTGTGTTTCTGTGTGGGTGCAAACTGATGAAATCTTTACTTAATATATACTGAATCGATCTTCTGTATATAAAGATAATTGAAAATGAATCTTGATGTGAATGGAATGCAAGAGGGAGAGGGAGATGGGAGGGGTGCGAGTGGGAGGGAAATTATAGGGGGGGGGAGCCAATGTAATCCATAAACTGTACTTTGGAAATTTATATTTACTAAAGAAAAAAAAACGCAGTGCCAAGGAGCAACTGATCCCAACGATTCTTCCACAGGTTGTTTTTTGAAAAGTCTCCAGGTTCCTTTAAGTCCTTTCTCCCTTGGGTTAAATTTCTTCACCTAAAGTGCTCTGTCCTGGTTATACCAGCAGCCCCACTGAAATGTTGCATTCACACTGGAGTGACGATGCTTCTGGTCAGAGTATGAACTTCCACCTGTGATCAACTTAAATCATCCGCGTGCCTGCACACGCACATTTGCATATCAGCTACTTGAAGGAGGTTGTGGAAAGTGGAATTGAAGAATAACTAGGGCTGGCATTATGGCCTAGCAGGCCACTGCTTGTGACGCCGCATCTCACATCAGAGTGCTGATCTGAGCCACAGCTGCTTCCAGTCCCCCTCTCTGCTGATGGGTAGGCAGGAGAAAGCCCCAAGTGCTTGGGCCTTTGAAGTCTCCGACTTCACCCTGACCCAGCCCTAGCTGTTGTGGGCATTTGGGGAGTGAACCAGCAGATGGAAGATCTTTGTCTGCCTCTGCTTTTAAATAATTTTTTTTTTAATTTAGGAGTCGACTTGTAGTGTAGCCAGTAAAGCCACAACCTGAGACACCGACATCCCTTGCAGGCATTAGTTAGAATCCCAGCTGCTCCACTTCTGATCCAGCTCCCTGCTAATGCTCCTGGGAAAGCAACAGCAGATAGCTCAAGTGCGTGGGTCCCTGCACCCTCATGGGAGATCCAGATGAAGCTCCTGGTTCCTGGCTTCAGTCTGGCCCAGTCCCAGCTGTTGAGCCCATTTGGGGAGAGAACCAGTGGATAGAAGCTCGCTCTCTCTCTCTCTGTCTCTCTTTCTCTCTCCCTCTACTTATCCCTCTCTATCGGTAACTCTTACTTTCAAATAAAAAATAAAACACACTTAAAAATATTTTTAGAAGTAAGTTTATTTTGATACAAAAAGGTTTGAGAGACATATATACATGGAAACTTCAAAGTTCATGGAACGTACTTTTATGAAAAAAATTTCTTCATGGATTGACACCAAAATAAACCTCTTTTAATCTTTAATTTTAGTGCCAATGGTTATACTCATTTAATCTGAAAACCACAGGCTACTTTTTATATGTAGTCCTATCAGGCTAGGTCTTCCTCATTTTCTTCGTAAGAAAATACTGATAAAGATCCATGACCTAAACTTGTAAATACCTCTCTGCCAATCCCCCCTACCTTTCGAAGCCCCATCAATTCATTATTCAACAAGTCTAGTTCCAGCACAAGCTAAAAATCCACCTGACTGTGATAAGATTTAGGCTTCCCCAGGAATAGCATGAAAAATAGAAGCAAATATTTTTCTGAAATTCTAATATTCTCTAGGACTTCCTTATATTTACTTGTTTAGCAGCCTCATTAACAATGGGAAGAGAGGAGCTTTGTTTTCTGTGAAATAAGGAAATAAGGAAGATAAATAGTATGTTGAGCAATGTATCATTATTATAAAGATATTATGAAAAAACTAAAAATGATATTTGGTGGCAGCTAGCAAATGCTGTTTCCAGCACCGAAGCCAGAGAAGATCTCTTTGTCCTTAATCCACTTGGTAGCTCAGCTCACTGTTTTATTTTCCCTTGAGTATCCGGGAAGCATGCAGCTACCCAGACCAATAGCTCAGGGTGTTGGGATTAACCCTGATCTGACCTGTTCTGGACCTGAGAGAAGCGTACTTGAGTCTAGGATTGGTGTAGATCGTGGAGTTAGGATTCCCATGGAGCCTCCAAAAGCATGAGGCCACAACAATACAAATCAACAATTAGAAACACACAGAAAGCTGACATGAGGGAGGTGTTTGGAAGAAGTTTGGAAGAGGTGAGTCTAAAACACAAGAAGTGGGGCCAGTGCTGTGGTGTAGCGGATAAAGCCGCCGCCTTCGGTGCCAGCATCCAATATGAGCACCGGTTCGGGTCCTGGCTGCTCCACTTCCTATCCAGCTCTCTGCTATGGCCTGGGAAAGCAGTGGAAGATGGCCCAAGTCCTTGGGCCCCTGCACCCATGTGGGAGATCCTCAAGAAGCTCCTGGCTCCTGGCTTTGGATCAGTGCAGCTCCGGCCATTGTGGCCATCTGGGGAGTGAACCAGCAGATGGAAGGCCTCTCTCTCTCTCTCTGTCTCTCCCTCTCACAGTCTGTAACTCTACCTGTCAAATAAATAAAAATAAAATCTTGAAAAAAACAACTAATTTTGCATAGAACATAATATAAAAATTTGGCATTATAAATATATCAGCTGCAAACATTTAAGCCATGAGCCTCTTCCCAAGAGAAATGAGTGCTTAGAAATAAATCGTGGGGGGGGGGGGGCAGCATGAGGTGCAGTGGGTTAAAGCCCAGGCCTGCAGCACCAGCATCCCATATGGGCGCCCGTTCAAATTCTGCTTGCTCCACTTCTGGCCCAGCTCCCTGCTAATGCACCTGGGATAGCAGTGGAGGATAGCCCAATTCCATGGGTCCCTGCACCCACGTTGGAGGCCCAGAAGAAGCTCCTGGCTCCTGGCTTCAGATTGGCTCAACTCTGACCATTGCAGCCATTTGGAGAGTCAACCAGAGGATGGAAGACCTCTCTCTCTCTCTTTCTGTCTCTACTTCTCTCTGTAACTCTGTCTTTCAAATGAATAAAATAAAATAAATCTTAAAGAAAGAAATACACTATTTTGTATTCAATTTCAGGAGATTCCGAAACTCTCATACATTGCTGCTTGGAACATAAAATGGTTCAGCCACTCTGGAAAACAGCTTGGCAGTTTCCTGAAATATTAAAAATGTCAGGTACGAATGTTGTAGGGCAGTGGGTTAAGCTGCCCCTGGCGACCCAGCATGTCCTATCTGAGTGCCTGTTTGAGTTGGCTTTGAACTTCTAGGCTCCTGGCTTCAGCCTGGTCCAGTTGAATTTTACCAACATTTGAGGAGTGAACCAGAAGATGGAAGTGCTCGCTCGCTCTCTCTCTCTCTCTCTGCCTTTCAAATAAAGAAATAATTTTTTGTCTTTTTGATAATATTTGTTGAACTCCTTACTTAACACAGAGTTAATCATATGTGTATAAAATCAATTGAAAATAGACCTAAGTAAAAAATAGATTCAGAATAAGAGAGGGAGGAGGAAGTCTATAACTGTAAAGCTGTATAGCTCTGCTTACATTCCTATGGACTTACTAATAAGGGTACAGTTTAAAAACCTGCCATGGGGCCCCAAATCCCATGAAGCTGGGTGGTAAAAATGTAATCTTAAGTGTTAAAGTGATCATATTAAGTGTTAAAGTAATCATATAGATAAGATTAAGTGTTAAAGGGATCATATAAATAAGATCAAGTGTCTGGTAATAATAATAGATGGAATTAAAAAGGAGAGCATGTTGTGACATGGGAAGCAGTCCATACAGCAGACATACAGAATGATAATTGCCTTAAATAGCACTCTGACCTCAGACTCAGCCCTTAAGTCATTCCAGTCTGGCTGAAAAGCCCATGAGAGAATTTCAGGCATGGAAAACTAAGACATTATGAAAAAAAGAATGTCCTACATGAAGGACCTCAGTGGGTGAGACCCCAGTGGAAAGAAGGGGCCATCAAAGAAGGATGTACTTTTCTCTGAAGGGAGGAGAGATCTTCCACTTTGTTTATGGCCTTGTCTAAATACTGATTAAGATTGTGGATTCAAAAGGCTTCCATAGCCTTAGCAGCTCATGTCAAGAGCCTCAGGTGATCACTGACATCATACATAAGAGTGTTAATTGCACTTACTTCCCATGCAGAATTTCTGTCCTCAATGAGTTGTATTATGAGAGTTAACTGTAAAACTTATTCTCAAACAGTTTGTGTATGTCTGTGTGTGTGTGTGTGTGTGTGTGTAAGTTGTTGAAATCTTTACTTAGTATAGAGTTGGTTTTCTATGTATAAAGTTAACTTAAAATAAATCTTAGGAGAATGGGACTGGAAATGGGAGAGGGAGGAGGAGGTGGGATGGGAGTTGGGGTGGCAGGGCAGGTATGGTGGGAAGAATCACTATATTCCTAAAGTTGTATATATTAAATTTGTACTCCTTAAATAAAAGGTTTCATTGGAGAAAAAAGTTAAAAACAAACGTGATCTAATTCATAAATATTTACCCAAGAAAATGAAACCTTATGTTCCTATAAAGAGCTATACACAAGTCTCCATAACAGTTTTATTTGCAATAGTTAAAAGCTTGCATTGACCCAAATGTCTAACAGATGAATGGATAAAGAAATGGTGATTTTCCATATAAAGAAATACTACTCAGCAGCCAAGAGGCATGAACTATTTATACCTCTATAAAATGCCAGAAACTCAAAATAATTATTCTTTCAGAAAGGATACTGTATGTCTTCATTTAGTTAAAAATCTAAAGATGCTAAACAGTCTACAGTGTCAGGACAGTGTTTGGGAAGGAGGAAATATAAGAGGGAACAGGAAGTTTTAGGGGGAGATGGATGGACTCACCATCCTGGCAGTGGGGACTCCGTGGCTGTATCTACATGCCCCAACTCATCACATTGTGACTTTCATATGTACTTATTGCTGGAAGGAACTCACAAGCTGTGGGACACAGAGAGGAGTGAGCAGAGTTAGATTTATCACAACACACTGCAGGGAGAAACAGGTGAGCAGGACAGGCAGGGGTTGAGCCCTACTGCTACAATATGTGGCGAGGGAGCAACAGGCAAGCAAGACAGCTGCAAGCTAACCACTGCTGCAACGTGGGTTATAATCTGGGGGACACGTATCTAAGGAAGATCGCTACTGGCTAGGAGCTTTTCCATCACTGTGATTTCCTTGTTGTTGGAGATTCTTACCAAGGACTTCCTTATAGCCAGGGGCTCACATGACTTCCTCAATACTCCATTTACTATCTGTCTCTTATTCCTTAATAACAGTGGTTACAAACACGATACAGTTTGAAATAAAACTTGAATAATCGTGCACTTTGGCCAACAGTATGCAGAGGTATCACTTGTATCGAAAGCCATTTTGCAAAGTAGGTCATAAACGTTCACTCTCGTTGGTGTTCAAATATGGGTGAAACTTGAAAGACTACACCAAAGTAGGCCAAGATTGGGTTGCTTGTAGCAGATAGTGTGGGTCTGCAATCTCTTTTTGGGAGAGATGCATGCTTGGAAATTTGAGAGACTCACCCAGGTGAGCTCCCCAGGCTGCAAGAATGTAGCAGCACCTACTGCCCGCCGTTGGGCTCACACCCATCAGCAACCACCATATTCACGTGTTGTGTTTGACCCTTGGTTCCTTCTGTTTGGACAGAATAGCTAACTTTAATTACTCCTTTCGGGATGCTTAATGCATTCTAAGTGTGTGCTAAGTCTGGGAAACTGATGGATTGCTTCTGGTTAGCACTTTTATGCTCAAGGTTAATTGTTGTTTTCTGATGGTATGTTTTATTTATTAGCATCTTTTAAGAAAGCTGGTAACCATTGGTTGGTTAAGAGGATAAACCATTAATATGAGAGGCGAAGTATCAACCGAGGGTCAATCTACTAATTTCTTGGTCACAGAAGACATTAGGAGCAGACCCTATAAAATAAAAATGCTTACACGGAGCATCTTCTCTTTAAGCTAAACGATACCATAAATATACTTGTTAGCAGCTTGAAACCCACTATTGCAGCAATGATGAAAAGTTTGAAATAGGCAGGGCAAAGGGAGTGAGATACATAGAAGCTGGGGGGTGATTGGGGAAAGGCATAGGATGGCATAGGATGGCTGATTGCTCATGAATTTGATAGATTAGGCACAGAAATTTACAGTATGGGAAAGACGAAAGAAAATGCAAAAGTTTCCAGTGTTCTCAGGACCTTCTCTGAACCTGAAATTCTAATGTCATCCTTAAAAGATAATGGCTCCCTTGCTATGAAAGGGGAAATAAGGGCATACAATCTTCAAACGAGCCCAGGCTGGCTTCCTGCTGATTGGATTTGTTGGTGGAAGCCAGGGAAGAGATATGCACTTCCCAGTTTGGAGCTATTTCGAGGAGTTTCTCTGAAGGTGAGCAGAGACCTGGCGCATTCCTTGAAGATGATGAAAAACAGCACGGTAAGCAAAGCTACACGTGTGTGTCGGAATTCAGGGAAGCACTTCTGACAGCGCAACCACAAGTAATGTGGGTAATTAAGAAAGAATGGGCTCCTTTGACTCTGACAAGAGCAAAACTGTGGAGACACTGAGAGCGCCATTCCAAATGGCTCATTCCTGTCTGGATTTAAAGCAGTGGTCACTAAATCCGGACAGCGATCACAGCATGGTGTCAAGTACAAAGTGTGGGGAGAGAGAGAAAGAATATATTTGACAGTGAGAGTTCATTTGGTGGCTCTCCTGCCTAAACATGGCCATTGGCTAGCCATTTCCTAAAACACAGTGTAGGGGCACAACGAAAGGGACTGCAAAAATGAGGAAATACTGACAACGATTACAGTCCTCCTTTCCGTAACTGGTCGCACAGTGATACCTCTTCTACTACCTAATCTGAATTCCCTTTGCCTTCAGCAAGCGCTTCCCCATCTGGTGGGGTGACCCAAATCTTCATTAGTAATCCTGCCTGCATGGATTTCGTGGAGTTTCCTGCTCATCAGAATTGCAAGACATGATAAGATCACCTGTATTCCAGACACATTAGTTCCTTACCTATTGTGGAGTAATAGCCTGGCTTCACCTTGGTAGTCCAGATCAATCATCCCAGCCAACACAGTAACCCCTTTCCTGGTCTATTAACTCAGACTCACAAGGACAATGAAGAGGCCACTACGCAATGTTACCTTTCAATTCCATGCAATCCTTGTTGTCTCTCCTGGTGGAAGCAGTCTTCTTGAAACCAAGACTTCTTTTTATTTTTTTGAGTGTACAACAACTTATTTAATTTTTATATAAATTTTATTTTTTGTAAATAGAGCATTTTCTTGTATTTTTTTTGTAAATACAGCTTTAGGAATAGAGTGATTCTTCCCATTGTATCTGTCCAGACATACAGTCATAGAAAGAGGAAGCAAATGTTTTGGGTTACTAGTGGCAATAATAAATGGTGTCACTCCTGTTTCCACCCCCTGGATCTTTGAAACAACACCATACATTGGGCACTGATCCTGGGCTTACAAGGCCTTTGGGAGAGCTTGGCTTAGCCCACAAGGTATGTGGCTGGTTCTGTAACTGAGTTTTCATCCCACCGATTCATCAAACCAGCTGCTTGAGGATGGTGGATTTGTTAGGCCAGTGAAGTCCACAAGCTTGGGCCCATTGCTGTATTTCTTTTGCTGTGCAATGAGTTGCTTGGTTAGAAGCAATGCTGTGTGGATTACAGTGGTGGTGGATAAGACATTTTTGCAGTCTACAGAGACCAGCTCTGGCAGAAGTATTATGTGCAGGGAAGGCAACTCCATATCTAGAGTGCCTATTTCAATCAGGTCAAGCCACTGCCTCTCCCATGATGGAAGAAACCCAATGCACCCATCTGCTACCAGATATCTGGTTGACCACCCTTGGCAATGGTGCCTACAAGGGCTCAGTGCCGATTTGTTCTGAGAGATTGGGCATTCAGGGCAGTGGCCATAGCCAGGCTAGCTCAGAGGAGTAGCAGCACTCATTCCTGAGCACTTGCATAGCTTCCATTCGTGACATCATGGCTGCTTTGTCCAAAAGCCCATTGAGCAATGGCAGGGTTGGTCGGGGAGAGGGGGCGGGGCAGGATGGGACAAGAATACTTATGCATCCACAAAAAAGAGTCACTTGGTTATTAAAAGCTTCTTCTGCTAGCTCACTGTCTGGTGAGTATCCACATGGACACAAATGCCTCCGTGGTTTTATTTTTTTTTCTCATTTAAAGACATATATCCATGCACCTCTTCCTCAGATTTCTTTGTCACCCTGTTTTCCAATCATTCTTTCTCAGTCCCTGACCATCCAGTTAAACCACTGGCTGCAGCCCATGGATTGGCATATAATCAGGCCTCTTCCTCTTCTACAGATAGTGTACAAGTGAGTGTAACCCTTGAGGCTCTGCCTATGGAGAGGATTTCCCTTCACCACTATCCATCAGGGATATTCCGAAGGAGGAGCTGTCCACTTTCAGAATTTAAAAGCTACCTGCAAGCCAGGCCTGAGTTTTCTCTTCCTCAGTCATTTGTGAACTCCAAAGATATCCTACAGGCAGATTGAATGCAACAAGGCAGCCTAGGAAGAGTGGGGATCATGGGTGTTTGGGCCACATCTCTGTGCAATTTACTTGTGCCCTGATCAGAAGGAATCGCACAGACACCGCTTGGATTTGATGATGGAGTGCTGCTAACCCATATCTATGACTCGGGTCAGACAGCCTTTCATGATGGGTGACACAAATGACACAGTAACTCGTGGTCTGTGATCAAACATTCAGCTTCTATTAAGTCTCAATTGCCAGTCAAGAGCTGTCTCTCAAAAAAGCTGTTATCTCCAGATGATGAAGGGGATTTTTCTCCAAAATCTTGAAGCTCTGTGCTACGATTCACCTAGGGGAACCTGCTGATGTCTCCAAAGGACATTTCTGTCTGCTCCTAACCCTCTAAGCATCATTGTGTCCATTGCATTTGCATCCCATGGTCCAAGGAAGAAAGCAGCTTGCACGGAGGGCTTACCTATTGACAGTGGTTCCTGTTTTTTGGTCCCACTCATAGCTAAGCAGCGTTGGGGGTCACTCATTTCTTTTTCTTTTTTTTTTTTTTTTTGACAGGCAAAGTGGACAGTGAGAGAGACAGAGAGAAAGGTCTTCCTTTTGCCGTTGGTTCACCCTCTAATGGCCACTGCGGCTGGCGCACTGCGGCCGGTGCACTGCACTGATCCGATGGCAAGAGCCAGGTGCTTCTCCTGGTCTCCTATGGGGTGCAGGGCCCAAGTACTTGGGCCATCCTCCACTGCACTCCCTGGCCACAGCAGAGAGCTGGCCTGGAAGAGGAGCAACC